>NW_024354875.1:13367752-13917266 GCF_902729225.1 Pteropus medius | reverse complement strand
CTTTCTTTCTTTCTTTCTGTTAACCTTTATATTACTTATCTATGATTGATAACAGGTTAATTGAAATAATAATAAATAGCAATATTCATTATTTTGGATTTTAAAGAAATTTATTTAAGATTCACATTTTTGAAGGATCTTCCTGGGTCCCTGTCTCTATAGGTCTTCAACTCTAGTAGGTGGACATAACTGAGCACAATGCAGACCTAGGGCAAAGAGCTACTCTTACTCATGCAATGATTCTGCAGCTCAACACTGAGTCAGTCTCACTACTCACTCAGGATGGATATGGGGAATCCCCAAATTCCCAGGGCTTAGCCCCCGAATCAGGAACCCTGATGTCTTAGCTGCAAGTCCCACTACTCATTGTCAGCCCATTGGGATGCCTATCAGTTATCCCTTACCTAGTTTTCCACCTATTCAAACTTTGAGTCCCAGCTTGTACCTTGGGCTACTTTGACCTTGATCAATTGAACTCAAATCTAATTTATCCTTTTGCATTGGAATAATCACCCTGTCTAGGTTCTGCTTTGCACACGTTTGAACCTATAGAATCTTAAATAATATCATCTTCTAGACTCTAGATGCTTCAGTCCCAGTTACAACACCTTCAGTTACTGAGTCTTTTTCTTGCAAAGCTAAAAGAATCATTGAAAATAACCAAAAGTTTCCTTTTACATACAAATGCAATCCAATTACTTATCCTGATCAAGTAGTTTATTATTGACTTTGATAATATTAACTTAGTGGTGAAAAACATAGGATTTGTAGCTATTCCACTTACATGTTGTATGTAGACTTGGGCAAATTATTTAACCACTCTGGGCCTCAGTTTCCAGATCTGTAGAATTATGGGAATAATAGAACCCACCTACTTCACAGAGTTGTTGTGAGGATTAAATAAATAAATACGTGTAAAATATCTGGACTGTTGCCTTATACTTTTGATGTAAGAAACATCTAAACCTGTAGATAATTTTTATAAGTTTTTTTGAGCCAAACTGATGACACATGCCAGGAAGTAAAATCTCAACAGACTGAGAAAATGCTCTGGAGAATGGCAGTTTTGTAGCTTATTTTATACATTAGAATCAAAAGAGGAGCTGTATGGAGGGTTACATGAAATCCATTGGTGGTAGATTAAGGAGACAGGAGAAAGCAAAGCAGAGAAATACCTAAGATTAGATAAAAGACAACATGGAGAAATGTACTTCTTTTATATTGGTGGGTATAGGATAGTTAATAATTAACATTTACACCACATAGAGATGGTATGAAGATAAGATAACAATGGGAGGTTCCGTGGTCTCCTGCTCTTGTGGTCTAGTGATCTGATGCTTGTGGTTGTGCCCTAAAGAGGTTGAAAAGAAAATTACTCTGACATTTCAAAGATATCTCATCCTAGATGCATAAGAACAATGGATAGGTCTCACTTAAGGCAAAGATTGACCTTTACTAAGAAAGCTATAGGCCTAGGGCCTGACAACCCACTGTGGCCTGCCCAGTTAGGAATTTGGGATTAGACCATCTTGTGTGGTTACTTTTGATCTCTGAGTTTGTCAGGCCTGCCATGTGCTTGTCAGGTTTATTGCATACCCCTCTTTTTAGTCACAGTAGTTTATAAACCCTTCATAAATGTTAGCTAATAAGTGATGGAATTAGGATTTAAACTTAGACCAAAGTTCAGAGCACATGCTTTGTCACATATTTCCCCCCATCTTTTCAAGACAGGTATTTGCAAATTACCATCTTTGGAACAAATCTAGCCAAAGAGTTAAAATAGGTGTGTGTGTGTGTGTGGTGTGTGTGTGTGTGTGCGTGTTCTTAAAGGGTTGTAAAAACAAAACAACCAACAAAGAAAGAAAAATAAGTGACAGAGAACTTATATGACTCTCAAAGACTAAAATATTTGTTTTATTTTTATCAAAAACATTTGTCAATGCCTTGTTTAATGTCTTGCTCTGCATCTTATGTGATTGGGTAGCACTATGTTAAACCTAGAGCCTCTATTTTCTCATCTGCAAAAGGGAGATTATAATATCCACATTACAAGATTGTGTAGAATCAAAAACTATAGCGTAGAGGAAACTATCAGGCATAACATTCCACACATATTAGGTATTCCCTAAACATCAGATTCCTTTCCCTTCTGAGAGTTATGTTGGCTTCTCTGAAGATATATTTAAGCTATTTTTAACATTGCAACATTGTCATCATGTCACTCTAGATAAGCAGCCTGCCGAGGGGCTTCTGAGTGATGATTTACCAAGGAAAGCCAGAATATGTGGAAGTGGCTGGGAACTGAAGTAGTTGTAATTTGGCCATTTTGGGGGGCTCAGGTGTGTCAGGCAACTCAGCTCTGTAATGAGCTGTGAGTAGAATGTGGCCCTCCTAGGAAATGGTGAAAATGAAAACAAAGCATTATCTGCCATCAAGGTCAAGTGGACATTTGGGTGAATTTAAAACAATGTGAAATAGTACAGCTTCCCTACTCTTGATTGCCCCAGGAGGCAAACTGAAGATGTTAGACAGAAAGAGGCCATTTCAAGGATGATTCTACAGAGCACGTTGGAGAGAGAAGGTGACTGCATGATTAGTGCAGAATGTTTAAAGTCCAAGAGGCGGATATCTGAGGCTAGTTGGAAAGGTCTGTATTCTAGGGCTTGTCCTTCAAGAGGGCAATCTTTTAGAAGTGGAACATTATTTATGATCAGATTGGGGAGCTACAGCCAGAATAAAGACTAGGGGCAATGTGTAAGGAGGTGTGAGAGTCTCTCAGATTCTAGAAGAGCAAGGGATCCAGTTTTTTCTTGGAATAGACATTTAAACCTGTATTGTTTAGAACGTAGATCCTTACTCAAAACTTTTTCTATCCCACAGGTAACATTTTATACAGTTTATTTTAATCTCTCAAAAAATTAGCTATTTAACATTTCGAGTCTTTAGGAGCTTAAAAACTTTCTATTGCAATATAATACATATATAGAAAAGTAAGTCAATTAATTTTCATAAAACTGCACACACTCAATTAACCAACATCCTGATTAGAAAAGGATATTACCAGCATTTTAGAAGCCATCCTTATCCTGCTTTCCTGTTCCCACCCCTCCTTAAAGGTGACAATTATCCAAACTTCTGATAGAGTAAGTTAATTTTGCCTCTCTGTTCATTACACGTATAGAATCATACAGTATGTGTTTTATTTGTGTGTGTGTGTGTGTGTGTGTGTATGTGTGTCTGGCTTCTTTTACTCATCACTAAGCTTGTGAGATCCATTGTTCCATGTAGTTGTCATTATTCATTCCCATGGCTGTAAAGTTCCATCGTGTGACGACTACCACACAATTTACTTGACCTGCTATAATTTCCACTTTCGGAAATTGCAAAGTGCACTACTATTTAATCATTCTGGTGCATGTCTTTGAGTGAATATATGTAGGCATTTCTGCAACTGGGTCATCGGGGACGTGTAAGTTAAGCTTTAGTAAATTTTTTTTTTTTAATGTGGTGGTACCAATTTAAATTCCACATTGGTAGGTTTTTGAAGAAAGGGACTAAGTGGTTTTAAGGATCAATCAGGGAAATCCTGAGGGCTGGATATGGTTGTGTTTGTAGTAACTGAATCACTCACTCCCCAAGCAAAGGGAAATTAGAGAAATGGGCAGATGGAGAACAGAATTGGGACAGTTATTGTTGGCACACTGTCACTTTTAGACCCTTTTCAGAGTGACCCGATGCAAGAATTAGCTTAAACACCGTACTTATTTAGATGAATGATAGTAACAGGAGTTGGACATAAACTTTCACATATCATCTGTTCAATAATTCCATGTGCTAGGTTGATTTCCTGGATTGTTTCCTTTTCCTATTTGAATACACATTAAATATTAGCTACCTGTTTATGACAGGAAACTACTATCACCGAACCATCTTAATAGACACTCAAGCTACTTCTGAAATTGTTGAGTGCTTTGCACTGTTATTAGAATATGTTCTGCAGAAGACAAGAATGCCCAAAGGTGGAAAAATGTTACCTTTTTTAAAACTGGAAGAAATATTGGCTTTTAAAGTTATGAATGCATTATTCTATCTTTGAGCCTTGGTAACATAACTAGCAATTCATCAGGTAGTTGGCTTCCTGAATTCAGAGTCTTAGAAAGTTACCAGAATAGTTTAAGATGAGCTTACATCAAATGAATTTGTGGTAATATTTTGACCAAATGCTACATATAAAGGAAGCAATAGACATTATCTGGACTTCCAAAATTTTAAGTTTATCCTCACAAGTCATTTCTGTTAATAAACCAGAAACATAGAGAATGTTTGAAAAGCAGCATGGTCTTGCACATGAACTTTGGAGTCATATAGACCTGGATTGGAAATCCAGTTCTGTTACTTATTAGCTAAGGTGTGCGACCTTCAGATAAGTTGCCTACCTTATTAAATGCTGATTTTCTTCTGTAAAGTTGAGATAACAGTACTTGCCCCACATGGCTGTTGTGAGGATTAAAGGAGCTAATTATTTATTTGTGCAAATTCTCAGCCTTTTAGCATCTCCCTCTTTTGCATTCTTCTCTTTAGAGGTCAGGTGGTACTGCAACACGCAGCCACAGCGTCTAGTCCTAGAAGTCTCCCTGTGTTCAAAGTCTCGCTTTGTCCTGTTGCCATCTGCCCTTACTATTATTGTACTTATCATAGAGGGTTGTAGTTTTCTATTGACTTATCTCTATTTCTGATAGACTGGAATCTATCAGGCAGCAGGAATCATTTTTGTCTTACCCCCAACATGTAGCAGAAAGCCTTGCACATAACTGAAATGAATTACTGAGCTTTCCACTGACTTTCACTATCCTTCGATTATTTGAAAGTTAGAAAAGAAAATCCTTATTTTGGTGGTAGTATTACTGAAATATGGAAGACAGGAAAACGATTCAACAGACCCTTGAAAATTGAGAAAAGTGGCCAAGCTAAACAGGATGAGATTAGGGAAAAAAAAAACAAACCAGGCTGACACAAGAAAGGGAATAATTATGTAGGTACGGAGGAAGTAGAAACATGCTCGAATGTGAGTCAGCAGCCTGGTGCTGTTATTAAAAGTGCTAACATGATCCTAGGATGTATTAATAGATGTATGACATACAGAAGCCATGGAGTAATCTGCCTATTTTGACTTGGCATTTCCTGGGCACTTATTGAAGAGTTGTGTATTTTTCGGTGCTTCATATTTATTAGAAATTCCAGAAAAATTGAGGATGATCTGGCTGGTGGACATAAAAATGGCCAAAGGCATTAAATGTTCCTTCTGTGAGGAAAGTTTAAACCTGTTGTGATATTTTACTTGGAAGGAAGAACTTCAGAATATTAAATAGAGTGTATTGTGTTTTTCAGAATATTATGTAAGGATATGATGAATATAAGATAATGTCATTAACTCATTGAACTGAAAATATTCATGAGAAAGTATATGGTACATCCTTATTCCTGAAGTAAACTGAATACCTAGACCTTTCAAAGTAGACAGTTTTCAGTCCTTTCTGAAAGGTTTTATAATCTCACTCA
This sequence comes from Pteropus medius, assembly GCF_902729225.1. Taxonomy (NCBI): domain Eukaryota; kingdom Metazoa; phylum Chordata; class Mammalia; order Chiroptera; family Pteropodidae; genus Pteropus; species Pteropus medius. The sequence goes on along the minus strand of NW_024354875.1, from coordinate 13,911,707 downwards.
ATAGTCAGTCATTTAGAGTTTTATCACTCACAAAGTCAAGTGATTATTTTTCCTCTGCTCAAAATCTTCCTCTTTGATTCTGACAATATTCTCTGGTTTTGGTCCATCACTACTGATATAGAGAATCTGAGTGCCCTTTACGTTAACTTCTTAATATATCTGAAATTACTAGTTATCCCCTTGCTGTGATTTTGGCATCTCTGTCCTTGCCTTAAATTCTCCAGCTTTCCTTTTTGTTAAGTACTCTTTGTAATTCTCTGAAACTTCTCTCTGATATACACAGTCCTTGAGAGTGAACCCGATGACTTAAAAAAACCGGACATCATAACCTAAAGGCTTCTGGCCCTCTAAAGCAAACAAATAAACAAACAAAAACACCTTATTCAACTTAATTTTTTTTAATCTTTTTCTTTAAAACGTGGTGTCCAACTATTTATTTATAGCTAGTTTTTTACTCCTTAAGAGACTATCATTTGCACAAATATATTTTTCAGTTATCATAGAAATATTTTTTCTCAGTAAAGATAAGCTCGAATCTTGTTCCTACCATTATACTATCAGCATACACTTTGTGAATAGAATATTGGCTCCTTGCTAGGAAAAGCCCCCAAATTGATTATTAAGGAGCTTTCTTGAGGCAGCACTCCAGACTGGTACAGAGGTAGTGATAACCATTATTTCAATATGGTCTTTAAAACAGGTATTCCTTCATCCAATAGTGCTAATGTAAATAAATGATGAATAAGATGGATTGAAAACTCTTATTATCATTATGATAATTTTTTTGGTTATTGCTTGTCTCTGTGGGCTATTAATTTAGGATTTAGCTCTATCTGTTTTTCTCAAAGTTATATGGGATGCAATTTAATATAATAATTATTGTCAGTAGGACAGTGATTAGTTTTAGTTTTCTCTTCATCTGACATTTAAAAACATAGATTTAGATTAGAGATTTTTGGCAATAACAATACTCAAGATGCTATTAGGCCATTGTAAATATATATTTTTTAAATTTTCTGAAGATTTTAAAATTAATTTACTGTCCATTTAACAAATACTGTTTTCTGTACATGCCGGGTGCTTGGAATAGAAATGAATAAAGGTTAATGATAAATATAGAATGCATAATTTTTAAACCAGTGAAGACGATAACTATGGAGAAGACATTTAAACAATAAAATAAACTAATATTAACAAAATACTAACAACAACAACAATAATAATAAAGGCTAGAATAACTGAGGTAGAGAAGAAAGATGGCTAACTATGTAAGAATGGAGAAGTTTTCACAGAGGAGGTGGCATGTAAGCTGAATTATGAAACTTACTTAAAGAGAGACAGACGGGTGGGGAAAGTGTACCTCATGCAAAATGAATAAAAAGAGCAAAGTTGTAGAGAAATAAGACTGCATAGCATTTGAGGGGCTGCAAGGAGTTCACTGTGGTTGGAATGAAGTTAGCCTAGTTTGGAAAACTATGCAGGGGCTAGACCATAAAGCAAGAGACTTGCATGGAATGTCATGCTTAAGAGCTGGGACTTTATCCTATGAACCAGTGAGAAAGTTCCTGCAAGAATTCCAGGGCCTTGTTCCCTTTCCCATGGACTGAAATAATAGCAGTGAGGCTAGAGCAAAGGGCATTTATTTGTGGCATATCATGGAGGTGAAACCAACAGGACTAAGTGATGTATGGATGAGCGATAGGGGAGACTGTCCAGGGAATAAGGTTGATAGCTTGGGAGACTGCATGATGATTTAGCCATTTATTGGTAGAGGGGATGTAGTAGAATTCAGTTTGAGAAGATAGTGAGATTAGTTTTTAAAGATTGGATTCTAGGTGCTCATAAGAACATGGTAGAGCTGTCTAGTGGAAAATATAGGTACAGTTAAAGTTTACAAAAGAAGGCTCTCTGCCATGAAATGTTGCTTCTATACAGATCTACACTTAAAGACAAGGACTACTGTAAATAATAGAGAAGTCAGAGTTTTAATAATGAAATATTCCTAAAGAGTAGCATGACCTTGGAAAACAGTTGTTTGATAGAAACAGGCCTTATACGAAGGACTTCTTTAGGTGTTGCTTCATATGGTTTTACAGGTCCCTATGGATGCCTTCTAGCAATGCAAAACTGCATGCATGTGTTCGACACATGTCACATTGGCTCTATTATCTTTTCTTGCATTCTCCTGTCTAAGCTTTCATACCAGGTAGTATTGACTCTATTCTGTTTATATTTTTAATCTTATTAATTAAAGGGAGAAGAAATGGATACAGGTCTTTTGAAATCATAAGAAATTCAAAGATTCCTTGAGTTTGTTGTGAAGGTAAAAAAATTTGCAATAGGACACATACATGTACACACATGTGCTTTCTGCTCTGACAATTGTTCCTTGTCCAGCTCCGTCCATTTGCTGGTAGCCTAGGACTCGGCTGGTGGGAACAGTCAAGGATGCTGTTTTTCAAGCAAATCTACACCTTGGCTTACCCAAGTCTGTTTTTTTTTTTATCTAACTACCACACCAGGTTGTCGTGAAGATGAAGGGAAATAATGCTTGTGAAGTTATTTTTAAACTATAAAGGACTATACAAATGAAAAAATGTAAAGAAACAGAGAAAACTATTCACTTTTTATTTCCAGCACAGAAGTGTACCTGTTTTTAATATTTTTTTCTTGCTAAGGATGTTTAGTCATAAGTAGGGCTGTGGGAAGACTTTTGATCATGTATAATTTCTCAAGCACACACTACTTAAAGATACATTTATCTTTCTCTGACCTAATCCTTTTGTGTATTTCAAATCAGCTGAAGTTTCTCACAGGCTTGTACTATTTTCACTAAATTTTTACCATAATACTTTTTATATACATCACTATAGACTACAATAATGTATCAGATAATTTTGGGGCAAAAAATCCCTGAGAATTTGTTTCAAGGAGAATTGTTTTTCATGAATATGCTCTAAGGCCATTTCTCCAAGTGTATTTAACTTAGTGTTTATTTACTTTCATGGTTTATTTTGATCGTCTCTCTAGCCAATTGGCTTATAAAATCCCAGAACTCTAGGATTGTTTCTGTATATGCGTGTTGTCTCCAGCTGATATTTGTGGGGAAGCCACCAAGTGGCCATGAGCAAGTGTTTGCAGGCTCCTTCGTAAGAGCACCTGGCCAGAGACAGGGTCAGAAAAGCCTACCAAGGAGCCACTAAAGCCTCAGAGTTTGGCTGTGCATCCAGAAGGGACGGTGGCAAGTCCTGGTCTATTTTTAGACTTGATGACTTTGATAGGTAAACTGAGTGAGATTCATAGTGTCTAATAAATAGGCGTCAAAGTAGTTGCACCCATAAATCTAGCTTAAAAGAGCAGGAGAGATTTACATATTCTAAATTTAATTCACGATGACAAACAATTCTTTATTAACTTATAACTATGGCTGTTTTTGTTACTACACTTCACATCTGCATTTCTTCCCAATTAGTAATGAATGCAGATGCCATGCACACTTGAACCTTACCCCAACCGTCTAAGGAAATATTCTTGCTGGTCCAGAGAAGAAATCTTATTAAGCAATCTCAGGTCAAAATAATTACTGTAAGAAAGCAGAGAAATGCTCAAGCTTTGAATTTCTACAAGAAAGCATGCATTTGAATAAAAGTATCATTGGCTCTCACTTTGTTTTTGTAGAAAAAAAGAAATATATGGAAAATCACATGAAAAAAGTGATATCCGCTTTCCACACGTTTGTAGTGTAGAAAAGAACACGTCTTTGTATAGTCACATATATGAGAATTACATTAATTCATTTAAAATTTTTAAAAATCAGCAAGTCAATTTTATGAGTCCATTTCTGTGACTTTGAGGGACTCAACTCAACCAATGTAGGAATTTGAAAATTACCTTAGCTTATACGATTGTATCTTAACAAAATAGAAAAACTCAGAGGTAAAGAAATAATCAATGGTGGAAGCACCCTTTCTTATACTTAGCTTATCAAAATGTTCCTAAATGACTTAAAATGTGCTTCTTATATTTGATAAATATTTTCTATACTGTAACTATATGTTGACAAATGAACAACATGTACTGTTGGTGAAGATGCTGTAAGTGTCAAATACTAATTATTATGATTATGATTTGAATTTGTCAGAACTAACATCTTGAAATCATGAAGAGGGTTTGTAGAAAGATGGGAATAGAACATGTTACAGTACTTTTTTCCTTGGTTATTATTAAACTATTAAGAATATACAAATAATGTCAGTGATAAAAGCCAGTGCTGTTCTGTAACTAACTACACCCATACTCAAGAGCATTCTCCATTAGACCACACTCTGCCTGGTTCATCTGCTCTTCATCCACACTTGTTCTGAAAATTTTTGCATGGCTTTTTCTAGATTTTTTAACCTGTTTTAACTTAAAATATCACTTAAAATATCATCAGTCAAGAGGATTCTGAGCGCCTTTTTTTCTACCCACATGAAACTGGTTTAATGTTAGGAAATCTCTAAGGAGGTAAGCACTCATCAGGACAGAAGATAGGATTGAGATGTCTCTCTAAGTCTAAAGTTAATTAGGCTTTCCTTAGCCTTTACCCAGGAGAGAAGTATCTCTTTTTCTAGGCTCTGTCTCTTCCAATCATTTGTCTACCCTAACTCACATAATCTTTCTAAAACTTAGATGCCACCATTTTACTCTCCAACTCAAGAGTCTTTGATTCATAGCCTCCTCTGTAAAATCTTTCTGCAAAATACCTCTGCATATAGAATTTTCACCCCTTCTTTCTGTTGCCCCTCAGATGGCTGCTATGACACTCATAACACTTTGTGACACTCATGCATCTGCACATTTGTATATCTTATGCTCCATTGTACATTTCCTAAACACAGGAAATGGGGATGCTGTTTCTGTATTTTCAGCACTTAGCACCGAGTCTGGCCTAGAGTAGGTTCTTAATAAATATTCCTTGACTGCATAAAACGTCACTTTCACTGCATTCAAGACCCCTCAAAATATGGCCTGCTCTGTTTTTTCAGCCCCACCTCCTTCCCCTTATACTTCCCTCAGCTCCAAGATGGCAGCCACCCAGGATCATCTGCTGTTCTTCGAATATGCTGAGCACTTCTAAGCATTCGAGTTCTTGCCCTATGCCCACACTGGTCTCCATATCTCTTTTTGTTAGAATCTCATTTACCTGTTTCAGTCCAAATGTCTGTATGTGTAAGAAAAGGCTGACCTTTCCCTAACCCCAGCTAGAATTAATTTTTTCTCCCATGCGCTGTCCTGTAATTTGTTTAACCATAGTTGGCTTATATTATAGCTAGCTGTGCATATTATGATTTCCCCTACTGGCTGGTGAGTTCCTTAAAGACAAGGGCTGTATTTATATGCTTATTCATTTAAGATATGTATTTGATATTTTCTCTGTTCTAGGCATTGTGTTACATTTTAGGCATGACGTAGGTGATTAAAATAAGAAAAATTCCTGTCCTCACAAAGCTCACATTCTCGTCAGGGAAGAAAGACAATAAAAATATAAACAAACAACACATATATGTCTGATGATGATAAATACTCTAATAAGGAAAAATAAAGAAGAGAGACACATATTGATTACAAAAATCTCCCCGAGGAGGTAAACTTTGCTTGGAGATCTGAAGAAGTGAGGGACAGCTTGGTGGAGGAACATTCTATGCATAGGACTAGCAAATCCAAGGGCCTGAAAGTGGGAGTGTGCTCGCAGTACTTGAGGAAGAAAGAAGTAAGGATGGCTGGGGTAGAGAGGGCTGGTAGAAAGTAGAAGTGGAGGGCAGTGCCCTAGCAGGAGTCCAGAGTAAGCAAGGCCTTGCATACATTTGATATTTTACTCCAAATGACATAGAGGCTGTTGATGGGTTATAGATAAGGAGTAACACGGTCAGGCTTATGTTTCAAAGGTGTCACACTGGTTGCTGTGTCTGTAGGGAGGAAGGGCGGAATTAGTGAGACTGATTAGGAGGCTAGTCACCTGTTCAAGCAAAAGATGTTAGTGGCTTCGACCAAGGTGGTAGCAGTGGAAGCATTGAGAGCTAGTTGGATTTTGGACATCATGCAAAAGAAGTGCTGACACTTTCACTGAAGGATTATTGATAAAAAGTGGGGGAATCAAAGATTACTGTAAGGATTTTGGTCTGACTAAGTGGCAAGATAGAGATGCCAATTACTGAAATAAGGGAGTCTGAAGGACAGGTAGACTGGGAAGGGGAAAATCAAACAATCTGTTTTGGATATGATAAAGTTGAGATGACTATTGGTTATCTAAGTAGAGTTGTCAGCTAGATAGGTTTGTAGTTAAGTCAAGAGTTCAGGGCTAGAAATAAAATTTTGAGATTTTTTTTTCTGTGAATAGATAATATTTCAAACTCTGAGAATGGGTCAAGCCTCTAATTGAATCAAGTGTAGATTGTGAGGAGATTTTTAAGGACTGAGTACTCTACTGCTTAGAGATTAGAAAGATGAGGAACTTGCTAAGGAGATTGAGACAGAGCATCTAGTGAGAGATAGTTGTTTGCTAAGGACTCCCTGGTTGATTGGATATTTCTAGTGTAGGGGCAGTTTTTCTCATTCTACTTTGGATGATTCTTATGAATAGGAAGCAATAGAAGAGAATAGAGTACTTCTAACACTGGATCCTAAAGACAGGTTTCGCAAGTAGATGTCAACCTGGAAAGGTGGTCCTGTCCCTGCCAGATGTGCGCTCCTTGTATTCCCACTTTATCTTCAAGGTAAGGGAGTAATCCTACTCTCCTCCCTTTGAACATATCCCTACTTAGAGAGGAGAGTTGTGTGGCTTATCACATTTACAAGGTTGCTCTTGATATTTATTTTAATTGATTTCATGTTGATTGGGACTGTGTCATGATCTGGCCAGGTGTCAATTCTATGATGACATAGTTGGTTCTGGGGCTAACTCAGGACACAGAGGTCTTTTCAGTGCAAGAACTGCAGTATATTACCTCCATCACATTACCTAAGTCATGGCAACATTTTTAACAAATTCTTCACTTACTCTGGGTTTCCACATTGGGGTGTGTTACTGTCAAGTATTCCAACTGCAAATGTTTCTGAGGATGTAAATGAAGCCTGACTCATCGTGAACCTGCAAACTCACCCTAGTCACTACAGCAGATGGAATGTGAACAAAGGTCAAAATAGATTCATCTCAGTAGTGTGTCTGCTGACATTGTAATAGGTACTTAACTGCCTCCATTCCTTCCTCACAAAAATCTATGAAAACTAGCCATGATGATTTAAAGCAGTTTTTCATTTCATCTCAATGGTATTTCTCAGATTCAAAGTGGAGGCTGCCATCTTGCTACAATATAGTCAATTAAAACTGGCAACATAAAAACCTGATAGAGGAAAATGGAACTATCAACTTATTGCTTTAATAGAAAGTGACAGAAAATTTTTAAAAAAATTAATAATCTACGTGTAAAATTTGATGCCTTCAGAGCACATTTTATGATATTCTATAAGATATTTATCTTCTTCAGTATGTATTAGCCACTATAATAATAAACTTATTTATATATCCTTAGTATGTATCTAAAGTTAAGTGGTAGGGGAAAATTATCTATCTATCCATCTATCTGCCTGTCTGTCTATTATCTATCTATCTATCTATCTATCTATCTATCTATCTATCTATCTATCTATCTATCTATCTAGCCTACAGTAGATCTTCCCAGCTAATTCTTTTATGGAAATCATTGGGTTAAGATGGGTTAAGGGTCAAGAAAAGATTTTATAAATCTCATCTGGCAATGTCATAAATGACCTTTAAAAAAGGGTTGCCTTTAGTCTAGAATTTAGAAGAGCAGTGGGCAATTTAAAATTAAAACCAAGTATATTTTTCACAATTTATCTGTGGTAGCACGTTGTTCTTACTCTTTGCTATGTTAACTTCCATTGGAATCTGTTAGGCATAATGGGAATGGTATTTTTTACTGATAATAGTCCAAACTAGAATCAAAATAATTGGGAAAATTTAATTAGTAATAACAGTGAACGATTACATAGCACATTTAATTAATGTCGTTTATCCATCATTAAAATTTGTAAGGCAGGAAGTTTTATACTTTAATTGCAGAAAAATAAATATAGGCTTAGAGAGTGTAAGTGGTACAACAGAGTCATTAAAAATATTCAGTAGAGCTGAGCCTAGAACACAGATCTGAGTCCAAGGTTGTATTTTTTCCTATGTAGTATACTATGATCCAATGAATAGACAAAGACTGTTTTCTATATATTTATTACAGAAAATGTAAAAAAAAAAAAGATCGAAATGTAAGTCCACGCTCTAATGAATCCTTTTTTTTAAGAAGCTGAACTAAAAAGATCACTGAAACAGGCCAAAATGCTATATCTTGGAAGCACCATTTTATAACTCTTTGAAAACTAAATATATGTGAAAAGAAGCAAAATATGGGACTGGTATAAAGTCATTTCACTGAGCTGTCAAACTCTGTAAGGAGATACAATTTTATTGTTCATAAGGCCTTTGAGAGAATATATACCCCAATACAATTTAGGATGTTACATATCAGAGTTTCAAAGATCAAATAAAAATTAAGGCAGTATTGAAGAAAACAACAGAGAAAAGAAAAGAAAAAAAAAGCCACAATAACCTAGAGGCTATGGTGGAAATGTTTCCTAAAGAGGCAGCATATATCCACAAAGTGGCTGTTAATATTGAAATATGCCCTAAAGTTGACTCCAAGGAAGATGATGAAATAGTCAGTGAGTTAACTTCTAGCAAAGTTACAGTCAACCATAAATATGTCTTGGAAATGATGCAGTGAAAATGTTCTCAAATATTTATTTTCACAGAGGAATTTAAGATGTAAAAGATCCTGGAAAGAGAAAATGGACAGCTGTAGACTTTAGAGAAGTCATGAAACAAAAAAGAGAAAGACCTGAAAAGAAATTTGCAGTAAGTGTGAACATGTGTGTGTATATCTGTGTGTGTGGGGGGCGGTGGTGGTGGTGATGGTGGGAATCTATTGGACCACAATGGGACCTGCTTCTGGGCCACAGTTATTGGAATAGACCTTCAGGCCACTCTTCTTGCTCCCAGCTGCCAGCCTCTCTCTTTTTCTCCATAGTTTATGGGAGATTGTAACATTTTGGTGCATAGCACAGTTTTTACAAAGTCAAGTTCTCCTTTACATACACATATTAAGTATTTGATAAGAACTGTTCAACATGAGCACATTTTTCTCATTAAAAATAATAAGTATTAAGATTATTTTTGCATGAATACGAGATGTTTCATGCTGAGCAGAGATTATTCCTGCTCGATAAGCATTATTTTAATAATAATGTGCCTGCTGAAGGACAAAGCACAAATTTTATAAAGTGGGAACTGTTCTATTCTGCATCTCTTTTTTAAAATAATGTGCATTATTTCTGATTAAAATATTGAAAAGTATAAAGAATAAAGTGAAAAATTGCCTCTGATTCCAGTTTCCAGAGATAAATACTATTAATAGATACGTTTTTGTATATGTGCTTATTGATTGGGTCTGTACTATATGTATAGTTTTGTATCCTGCTTTCTCAACCTAGCAATGCATGGTATTTTCTAGGCATTCAATGTTATTTGAAAACATTATTAATTTGTTTTATATTTATTGCATATGTATTTATCACTTAAATATTTTTATCCTAGATATGTAAATTTACCTCTTATTTGTTTTATACTATAAATAAATCTATAATAAAAGTCCTTGTGCACAATTCTTAGTCCAGAAAAACAGTGGATATTATGCCTGTTTCCTGAGTCTCATAGATACATTTCTATTGCCTTATTTTCTTCAACATATTCTGTAGAATACAAATACGTTGGTGAATAGATATACTGATAATTAAGAGATTACTGCTGTCAAATAAGTTTGTGAAATGTTGAGTTCAATAAAAGAATAGAGATTTCAATTCTCTAAGATTTCTCAGTCTTTAATATGCAAATGTGCACTTCAAATTACTAAGAGGGAGGTCAGATATTCAGTAAACCCATTTTCCCAAAGATCACGGAGCAATTGTTTTGTGGGATTTTGATTTGTTAAGCATTTTTGTTGATTTAATTTATAAATGGTAACAGAGGTTTGTTCTAGTTTTATTTGTCAGGGTAACACAAGGCAATGATGCAATAACAAATACATCCTAAAATCTTTAAGGCTTAACACAACAAAGTTTTATCCCTTGCTCATATTACAGTAGATGATAGGTCGAGCTCCTATGTGTTTCTTTTCCAAATAGGGTAAACTTCCTTCTTTCATTTTAACTGATAAGAATTAGTCATATAACTAGACCTCTTAGATTCATGGAGACTGGGAAAGATTAAGGAGCATATAAATATTTGATTAATAATAACAGTCTCTGCAATACTGTTGTTTCTTTTAAATAAGTAATGGATGTTGGATTTTGTTAAATGTTGTATTAGTCAGGGTTCTCCAGAGAAACAGAGCAAATAGGGTATATTTGGAAAGTTTTGATTACTGATTCAATCTCTTTAATTGTTATGGATCTGATCAGATTTTCCATTTCTTCACAATTCAGTCTTGGTAGATTTTATGTTCTTAGGAATTTATTCATTTCTTCTAGGTCGTCTAATTTGTTGGTGTATAAGTCATAGGAGTTCCTTATAATATTTTATATTTCTGTGGTATCAATTGTAATGTCCCCCTCTTTAATTTATAATTTTATTTATTTGAATCTTCTCTTTTTTCTTCTTGGTTAGTCTAGATAAAGGCTTGTCAATTTTGTTTTTTTTTTTTTTTCAAAAGCCAACTCTTAGTTTTGTATTCTTCTAGTCCCTATTTCATTTATTTCTGCTCTAATCTTATAATTTTCTGCATTCTGCTGACTTTGGGCTTAGTTTGTTGTTCTTTTTCTATTTCCTTAAGATATAATGTTAAGTCATTTACTGAGATCTTTCTTGTTTCTTAATGTGTGCATTTATAACTATAAACTTTCCTGTTATTAATGATTTTGCTGCATCCTTGAAGTTTTGGTATGTTGTTCATTTTAATTAGTCTCATGATATTTTTTGAATTCCCTTTGGGTTTTTATTTTGATCCATTGGTAGTTCAGATATGTTGCTTAATTTCTACATATTTGTGAATTTTCCAACTTTCCTCCCATTAATTAATTACTAGTTTCATATCATTGTGATTGGAAAATTTACTTGATATAATTTCTATCTTCTTAAATTTGTTGAGACTTGTTTTATGGCCTAACACATGATCTTACCTGAAGAATGTTCTACGCATGCTTCAAAAGAATCTCTATTCTTCTAATGTTGGATGAAATGTTCTGTATATATCCATTAAATCCATTTTGTATATAGTGTTGTATTCAATCTGCTGATTGGAAATTAATTTTTGTATGTTTATCATGTACATTGTATATGTGTTGAACTTATTAATTCTAGGAGGATTTTTTTGTTTGTATTGTTTTTGTGTGAGGATTCTTTGAGATTTTCTGTGTAGACAATCATGTCATTGCAAATAGGGGCAGTTTTACTTTTTTCTTTCAAATCTGTATGATTTTTATTTCTTTTTTTGCTGTATTACACTAGCTAGAATTTTCAGCCCTTTTCCTGAATAAGAGTGATGAAAGCAGACATCCTTACATTATTTCAGTTCTTGGCAGGGGAAAAACGTTCAGTCTTTCACAGTAGGTATGATGTTAGCTGTAGGTTTTTAAATAGATGCCTATAAAGTTGAAGATTCTTCCCTCTATTCATTTTTCTAAATTTAGATCATGAATAGGTATTGAATTTTGTAAAATGCTTTTTTCTGCATCAATTGATATAATCCAGAGATTGTTCTTCTTTAGCCTCTTAATATGGTAGATTGCACTGACAATTTTTAAATATTAAATTAATCTTGCTTCCCTGGAATAAACTTCTTTCATCCCTGAAGTATAATTCTTTTCATATATTATTCAATTCTATTTGCTGGTACTTTGTTAAGAATTTTTGTATCTACATTCAAGAGAGATATTGGTCTGAATTTTTCTTTATTTATGCATCTTTGTCTTGTTTTAATATTAGGATACTACTAGTTAATAAAACAATTGGGAATTGTTTTCTTCTCTTTTATTCTGAAAGAGATTGTGGAGAATTTGTGTTAATTCATTTTTAAATCTTTGGTAAAGGTTTGGGAGTTTTAAATTTGAAATAAATTTCCTTTATTGTATGAGGCTATTCAAATTATCTAATTCATATTGGGTGAGTTGTGATAGTTTGTGTGTATATGATAGTTGTGGCAGTTTGTCCCATTTCATCTAAATTGTCAATTTTTTCGGTGTAGTATTCTTTGTAGTACTTCTTTATCTTTTTGAAGTCTGTAAGATCTCTACTGATATTTTCTATTTAATGCTTGATATTTTGATAATGTGAGACTTCTCTGTTTTTATTTTATAAGTCTTAGTGAAGGTTTGTCAATTCTATTGTTATTTTCCAAGATTTAGCTCTGTGTTTCATTAATTTTCTCTATTGTTTTTGGTTTTCAATTTCATTGACTTTTGCTCTTTGCTGTTTCCTCCCTCTACTTATTTCTGATTTATTTTCCTTTCCTTTTCTAGGTGTCTGAAGTGGTAGCTTAGATTGTTGATTTGAGATCTTTCCTCTTTTATAATGTTTGTATTCAGCACTGTATTAGCTGTGTTCTACAAATTTTGACCTATTATTTTTCATTTTCATTCAGTTAAATATACCTACTTATTTCCTTTGAGACTTAATCTTTCATCCATGAATTATTTAAATGTGTGTTGTTAAATTCCAAATATTTGGTCATTTTCCTTATTGTTCTGTTATTGATTTCTAGTTTGCTTTCTTTGTGGTCAAAATACACAATCTCCACGCTTTAAATTTTTTTTTTTAATTTCTTGAGGTTTGTTTTACAGCCCAAGATATGGTCTTTCTTAATATATGTTCCATGAAAACTTGAAAAGACTGTATTCTGCTGTTGTTAGAATTATTATTTTATAAATGTTGATTAGGTCTTGTTGGTTTATGGTGTTGTTGAATTCTACTAGATCTTTGTTAATTTTCTGTCTGGTCATTTGATCAATTGTTGAGAAATGGAAATGGAAATCTCCAGCTATAATTGTGGATTTGTCTATTTCTCTTTTTACTTGTATTCTTTGCTTCACATATTTTGCAAATCTCTTATTTGGTGCAAATACATTTAGGATTCCTATGTCTTTTTGGTGGATTGATTGTTTCTTCTATCATTCTATAATATCTCTCTCTGTCTCTGGTAATTTTATTTGCTCAAAGTCTATTTTATATGATACCAGTATAGTCATTCTTGATTTTTTTTGATTAATGTTTATATGGTATATCATTTTCTATCCTTTAACTTTCAACCTGCCTGTATAATTATATTTAAAATGAGTGTTCTTCAGACAGCATATCATTGGCTTATGTTTTTTAATTTATTTCCAATCATATAACTGTTGTATTTAGGCTATTTACCCTTAATGTAATTATAACAATTAGGGTTTAAATCTACCATTTTTTTTATGTGTGTTTTCTTTGTTTTCCTTTCTCTGTTGTCTTTTTACTGCCTTCCAGTGGGTTATCTGAACATGTTTCTGCATTTTATTTTGATTTATTTATAGTGATTTTAGTGTATCTTTTTTTAAATAGATATTTTAGTGATTGCTATAGGAATTACATTACATTGTATAACTTATCACTGTCTATTGGTGTCATCATTTTACTGGTTCAAGTTAAGCATAAAAAACTTACCTTCATTTGTCACCTTACCGTCTCCAGTTTATAATGATTGTTTTAAATATTTCCACTACATACATTTAGAACTATATCAGTGTTATAATTTTGCTTTAACTATCAAACATAATTTAGAAAATTCAAGAAAAGAAGAAAAGTGTATTGCTTTAAACATATTTTCATTTATCATGTTCTTTCTGTCTCCTTGATATTCCTAGGATTCTACTTTTATAATTTCCTTTTTATTTAGAAAAATTGCTTTAGTCATTCTTGTAGGATAGGTCTGCTAGCGATAGATTCTCTTAGTTTTCCTTCATCTGAAAATGTCTTAATTTCCTCCTTTATTTCTGAAGGTATTTTCTCTGGATGTGGTATTTTTGATTGACAGTTTTTTTTCTTTCAGCATTTAAAAATTGTGCCACTTCCTTCTAGCCTTTATGGTTTCTGATAAGAAATCCACTGTTATTAGAATTGATTCTTCCTTTATAGATAAACTGTTGTTTCTATTTCACTATTTTTAAGATCTTTTTTTCTTTGTTTTTAGAGGCTGGATTATGCTGTGTCTTAGTGTAGATTTCTAGGTATTTATTTTCTTTGGAGTTTTATCAGCTTCTCAAATCCGTAGGTTTGTGTTTCTTGCAAAATTTGGAAATTTTTCAACCATTATTTCTTTGTGGTTGCCAGTTTCTTAAGATCTAACTCTGTGATATATGAGGCATAAAGCAGACCCAGGGAACTTGCCATTATGTTGTTTCTTGGTTCCTGAGCCTTCTATTCAGTTAGACTTCTTCTTTCTACCTTTCCTCTGATGTTTATTTTGCATATAATGTTCAGGATTTTTAGTTGTACTTAGTGAGAGGAATAGGGGAAAGTGTTCCTATTCATCTTTCCAGAAACCATATATGTTCTCTAATTGTATCTCCTGGATATTTGTAGCATGCAGGATTCTTTGTTCTGTAGCCCTTTGAAAGAATTTACTAATGAAATTTGTTGATGCAATATTTTTTAACTGTTATTTTAAATTTTTTTCAGTATATGTTTCTATTCAATTAGAAAAATATGCTTTTTATAGATTATTTGGTAAATATAAAAGAAATATAAATATAAAAATCAGATGTACTTTCATGACTGATAGATATTGGTAATCTTTTGTTAATTTCAAATTCATTTTATTTGCATTTAAAATGATATGCTTTATATAGTTTTTGTAGATATATCTGTATTTAACTGATTTTAGTGCTCATAACTGGTCATTTTACACATTATTTTAATTCTTGAGCTCTCAATTTGATTAACATTTTGATTGGGTGGAGCACACAAACACACACTCACATGCACACTCTCTTAAAGAATGGCATATGAGTAATATATCTTTAAAGATCTTACACATGTAAGAGTGTCTTTGTGTTTTATTCATTAATTTATTCATTCCTGTAACAATTATTTATTGAACATCTACTATGTGCCTGGCATCATGCTAAATATTAGAATTATAAGAGTAAACATAATAAATATAGTCCCTGATCTTTTGGAGCTTATAATTTGCTAAAAAAGACAGATATTGAAAAAGAAAATACAAGGGAAATGAAAATTAAAAAAAATAAATAGTAAGAGTAATATATGGGTGTGTAAGTCAAAGCGAGCAACCTAACAATTTAGTTTAGGGGTCAGAGAAAACTTCTACTTAAAAAAATTATTAGACCGAGACCTGAAATTTGAGTAGAACTACAGTGTGGGAGGAAGGATATGCTAAGTAAAAGGAACTCATGAATGATGGTATTGAAGTATGAACATATGACAAATTCGAGAGTCTGAAAGACCTGTATGCGTAAAACACTGAGAATGAAGAGGAGTGGAACGTATGAGTTACATGAAAGGGTGGGTAAAAAGTCAATTATGGATTACCATGTGAATCAGTGTTGGGATTTGGGACTTTGTTTTAATGGCAATGGAAATCTATGAGGAGTTTTAATATGAGGATATAATTAATTATGTATTTTAAGTAGGTTACTTTGGATATTGCATTCGCTGTCAGAATTCTATATAGTTTATTCCTTTTTCTTTTGCAATTTAATTTAATAAAATAGAAATGTGAGGCTAGCTTTAATTTTGTTCCTTTGGGTATAATATACATATTTTTTCCAACATGTTTATGAGAAATTGCTTTATCTTGAAATATAAACATACATATTTGTTTATATAGTTATATATAATACATGTAATATATATGTATGCATTAAGGCCTTTTTTAAGACTAGAATATTTTCTTTAGTTATATCTTTATTTAGTACTTTAATTCCATTTGTTTTGTTTTCTTCCTTGGGAACCTCTATAATTGTGCCATAATTCTGAGACTTAATTTCTATTTTTTGTTTCCTATACCTACCATCATTCTCATTTTAAATATATACATACACACACACACACACACACACACACACAAAACACAAACACAGATACTCAGGCATATGCATATACATATTTATGCATACATATTTATATATAAGCACATATATACACACATATATGTCTATATGTCTATATGTATATAAATACACAGCCTGTGTGTGTGTGTTTGAAGATAGAGAGAGGGAGAGAGAGAAAGGAGAGATTGAGAAAGTTCTCTTCTTTTTCTGTTTTCTTGGGGATTTTCTCACAAATTTAGATGTTCTGTCGTAAGTACCAGCTAAATGCCATTTTAATCTAAAATTTCCATTGTGTTTGGAAATTTTAATATGAAATCAACAATAAAGATATATTCCATGCAGAAGAGGTTCAGAATTTGTTTAGTGGTGTTGAGTGTGAGAAGAAACAGTGTGACTTCATTGTTTGCTGAATTGAGTTCTCATCCAAGTTTATTCCAAAGACAGAATTGTCCTCATGAGATTATGGAGACTGTTAATTGGCCTCTTTTTAGGAATTCACCAAACCATTCTAGTCCTGTAGCATTCTATTTTATTAAAAATCAAAATCAGGAAAATGAAATATAAACATCTAGAAGAACAATTTCTGTAAATCTTTTTAGAAACTCATTTTGGCCAAAAGAAAGCTCTTCTGAATGTTTAACCTTACCTGAATGGCAACTTTTAGAAGTCTATTTCTCTTTTCTCACTTTAGGAAATATAGAGAATAGTGTTTTTGAAAAATGTCCAATTTCTTGCTGGAAATAAGCTTTCTCAATTGATTTTGAGTCACTTATGCCTCAGGTGTATCTGTACCTAAAACTTTCTGATTTAGCAGGTCTCTCATCTGTAGTCTCCTTTAACATGTTTCTTTGTGAGTAGATGTTATATAAATGTCTTTTATCTAAAGGGATTATTTATAACTATAAAATTTTGCTTTAAACACTTGGTGGGTTATTTTTTCTACATGTGATGTTTAGTTTGAGAGAAGTATAGTTTCCCGATGAAGGTAGTGGACTATACAGTCTAAGGCCTGTGTTGGGATGTCTACTTCATCCCTTGTGAACTGCATGACCTTGGACGAGTGACAGTATTTCTCTGCTTCAGGTTTCCCATCTGAAAAAAATAAGTGAAGGGCTCACTTCATTTAAAGAGCTAATGTATTTAATATGACCAAACAATCCCTATTGTGTTATATATGTATTAATTTTTACTGTTAATTTTTATATAATCATCAGTATAACAGGTTTGTCTTTTTAGGTTGATATGACATTGACTCCTACAGAAAATAATTAAATTTTTGGTAAGAAACAAAATGAAAATTTCCTGAATTATGAAGGTTACTATTAAAAGAGATCAATTACTTCATTACTTTAAAAATGTTGGTTAGATTTTTTAAAAACTTATTTCATTTATAAATACCCTTTAGAAATCTTATATTTTATACAAATATATTTTTAGTGGTCTTCATTAAGGAAGACGACTCACTTCTTGTAAAAGTTAAACCCTGGTACTCTTGGAAATTAATCTTGCCTTTCAATTAATTACATTCTCAGGAATATTCGGGTTTTTGTTTGTTTGTTTTGTATTTCCAGTAAATGGCTTCTTAAGCTATTATTATCCCCTCCAGTGCCCATTGATTCAGAGAACATACCAACAAATGGAATTTATTGCTCTGATTTTGAACTGGATCTTGTGGCTGTTTTCATTGTAATTCAAGGTACTATTTAATCCCTTTGCTTAGAAATTATTGGAGTGAAAATGTTCATGTTGCAGATTACTTTTTGACAATGATGCATGGGAAGATTATTCTGCAAGAACCAGAAAACATGATACTTGTTGGAAGAAATTCAATGTCGCAACCAGTTGAAATAAAGAACACCCAATCCCACGTGCTAATAAACTGGGGATTCCTTTCCAAAGCTTTGTACTATGCAAAGGATACTTTTCTGGTGTGCTGAGAAGTTGTCTCTGGGACCGTCACAGTTGGAATTCCAGCAGATTACCCTATCATCAAGTCATCAGTATGCTGCTATTTGAATAAACACAGCTGTTGTTTTCCAAGAAATATGGCTAGGAGCAGCAAGGAAAAAAAGGGCAATTAGTGTTATTGAAATGGAAGGGTACTCAGGATGGCATATATGTATTTATGAGAGCGTTCTTTTCCGAATAGTCTATTTACCATGCTGTGACTTAACAGTGGGGGAGTAATGATCCTCTCTCCAAATCCTTGGTACTTTACAGCATTTGGCTATTTGCCTAATATTAATTATTGATGTTTTTCATAATTAAATAAATACATATTTTAATTCATATTACTTTGCGCTATCTTCTATCCAAAACATCTTAAAATTTTGACAGCAGCTTGTTCTATAGACCCATATGTAAATATAAATATAGAATAAATAGGATAATATTTAAAAATTCTACTGATGATTTTCACTAGTTTTCTTACCTTTAGATTACTTGGAGAACAAAGATTTATGCCAGTGCTGGTACTAAGGTCTTTTTGTGGGGAGGTCAAGGAGAACCTTCAGTATGTTTTAATAAAAATAGTAGTGCACCAGAAAGATTAGAACATCATCTGGCTGTGTGGCCACAGACAAGGGATTCCCTCTCCTGGATTTCAGCTTCTTTATCTGTAAAATATTGAGATTGGATAATGTAATCTTTTAGGTCCCTTCAAATTCCATGATTTTAATATACAGATCTGACATTTAGTGCTAGGTAAACATTTATTACAGAGACCCATTAGAACTGGTGGTTGTCATTTTTATAAATTAAATCAACAAACATACAAATATTCTAGCTCTTTTTGTGCTTTTAGTATAAATGAAGACGAGTAATGAGATGAGTAATTAGGGTATCTCAGGGCTCCATTCACCTAAAGCAATTCGTTTTGAATTTGCATAGTTTTAGGTCTTTAATCCACAGTTAAGAATGCTGATTGGGAGTATTGGCTTGGCAAGTGTAAGGGGGAACTGAAGAGAAGAACACCAAGGTTCTGTTTCTGCGGTAAGATAGCCAAGAAAATGAAAAGAAGCTATAGAGACAATGCCTTTTCTTGAGAGGGTTATTGTTGTGATGCACTTAAAAAAAATCACATTAGGAAGTACAGAAACACACCAATACCCACTTATTTGATGTCGCTAGTATCATTCTGATAACCACTATGACCAAGTTATATATCTTGTGTACTTTACTTCTCCTAAAGACAGAATTGACCCCTGACTTGAAAGTTAATCCTCTTACAAGTCATCCAATGAAAATGAGGGTTTCAAAGAATCCTCACAGACAAAATAACACATTAAGGGTGTGGGTATGGTTGTTTTCCAGTGTTTTAAAACAGATGTGAAAGAAAATTTCATTTAAACCCTATCAGAAATCAACAGAAGACTTCAAACAAGAATGACGAAGCAGCATGAGTAATGTTTGGGGTCAGTAAAGGAATGAGGGTTATAGAGGGCGTTTATTCCTTAGTCTGAACAGCAACCGTCTATGCAATGTCTGAGGTCTGACTGTGCGACCTTGGACCCAGCCAGAAAATACTGTCGCCGAACCCAACCCCTCCTCATTAATAGTAACGACACACAGTAGTTTAGTGCTTATACTTTCAGAGCTCTTTTGCATTTATTATCTCATCTCATCCATTTTTAGGATGGTGTTAGCCTTACCTCATGCCCTAGCATTTCATCATTTCTTTGCAGACATATGGCTTAGCTGATAAGTCTGGTTTTTCTACTCATGCTTTATGCAACCCGTTGAGGGAATAAAAATGACATTTTGGTTAGTGGTTTAACCAAATAACAAAGTTAAATTGAAATAGAAAGTTTCTAATAGGGCCAAATAATAAGTTCTAAGGGATGAACTAAAGGAGGACTTACATACAGTGGTGGTTTCCCTCACTATGACTTTATATAGGCAGACCCTTTCCTACTCATTTCTCATTTGATCCTCATGAAACACCCTGGAATAGGAGAGTTTATTATATGTCCAATGTATAGATTAGGAAACAGACACTTGGACAGTTTCAATGGCTTATAGAAGTCACAGGGTCAATGGTAGAGCTGGGAATAGTAGCTAGTTCTATTGCCTCATTGGTCAATGCTCCTTCTTACCACACCCTAGTGCCTCTCTGTGCATAAGAGAACTTTTCAAGTTGGAACATTTTTTTTTTTCTACATCACTTTCCCTCCCAGAATTAACACTGGAGGCACAGGAAACCAACTCTCAGTAGTATTAATAACACAAGATTTAGTGCATCTTCTACATTATCAGGACAGCATGATTTACATAAACACTAGAGAAAAATCTGAGAAAGATGTCAAAGGAAAGCTGGGACTAAAGCTGCAGTCTTCATTCTATCACTGGGTCTTTTTTTTATAAAGTGGAGAGAATTCCTGTTTCTTGGTATATTGAAGTCTATGCTATCCTGTGAGTCCTTCAGACAGATAGATGGCTCAATACTTAATTGTTAATTAAAATTGTTATGGCTTAATACTAGTTATTGTGTTATACTAGCATCTTGATGTTCAGGATTATGAAACCTGCTACGTTAAAATTTGTCCGCTCAATTGCCATCACCTTTGGTTATGAGCTCCATTGAATGAAGAAAGCAAGAAAGTTGGAGAATGAAAAGTTTTGTTAAGCAGTTTTTGATATTCATTGCCTGTGGAAGCTGTGGAAGCTCATGCCCCTCCTTATGAAATAGGGAAGGAGGGGCACTCCTAGCATGAGAGTGAAGAGGAGTGAGAAGTTAGGGCAGAACTAGAGATAAATGAGGAGGCCATGGCAGAATCACTTATCTCCAATAATGATATAATATTAGAAATTGTTAAAATGATCCTCTTCTGTAACCCAGACCCAGAACATCTTTCAGGGGACTCAGGGTCTTGTAGCTGCTCTGTCACTCTGGGTCATTCATAAAAATAGATGGAAGGAGCCCTGTAACAGCCAGGTCTTGGGAAAATGCTGCCCCTTTTATTCCCAAGATTGGATACATTGGTGAGGGATCTGCTTGGCAAGGCAAGAGGCAGAAGTTAGGCCCAAGGTCTCTGCAGAGTAGGCATATATCAAGGTAGGCCTGAAAGAGGATTATTAGTGGTTCAAATTTAGAATCCTGGAGAAGAAGCTAAAAGTCATGACAGGAGAAACCAGAGACCCAAGAGATTGGGACAGTAAATTAGTCAGGATTCTTCATGTCCAGGTAATAGAAACCAGTTCTGGAAAGTTTAACAAAAAATTGGAGAATATCTAAAGATACAGGAAAGTCTTGCCCTAGATCTGAAAATCATCTGGGCCCCAGTTGTAGTAATAGAAGATTTGTGAGTACCTATGGTTCTCTCGCGCACTCGCTCTCTCTCTCTCAATCTCTCTCTCTCTCTCATGCACGCACGCGTGCGTGAGCGCACACACACACACACACACACACACACATCTTGGTTATCCTCTATACATTTGCTATTTCTTTCTTTCTACAGATATTCTTTTCCTGTTATTCATCTATGTAATAGAAATGTGCTGTCATGCTATCCTTACCTCCTTACATGTTATAGGTCCAATAAAGTAAGACATTATTTTTTCGAATATCAGCTTCCCAGGAAAAATACAATTGGCTTGGTTTTAATTGTGTGTTCACTTTTGTTTGGTCCAAATATGATTGCTGAGGTTTAACCTTCTGACTTTGTGAAGCGGTGGGAAGTTCCTGGAGAAAAAAGGAATCATGCTGAGCTGAAAACATACCAATAAAATATGTCTAATGTAGACAAAGCTATAAATAGATGACACCAAAGATTAGAAATAGTTAACTGGAACCAAATAGGAACAAGTGGAAAATAAATTTGGAGGGTGTGGGATTGCCTTGAATGGATCATGATTCCTCCCGATTGGTTGGTGGGCATTGGGCAATGAGCATAATAAGCCCACCTACAGTCATAAAGCTGGTAAGACAGGAGGCTAATATGGGAGATAGGAAGAACTGGGTTCATACCAAGTTTGAAAATATTTGGAAGGTATATGAGCTATAAAGCTGATACAAATTAAAAGCTTTGGTTGATGAGAAAAGAGTTCAAATTAGGTGGTAAATGGCCCCAAATCAAGGAAATCCCTGGAAATGGGGATGTATAGTCAGCAATGCAAGAGAACAGGTAAGTGGTTCATTCAGCAAGGAGACCCCACCTAGGGGGTATATAGATAGCATTGTTATCTCTATCTGTTTCAACCTTAGTTTCTTCTCTTGTTTTTGAAAAGGTACAGTGTGCAAGGGGGGACAAAGCAACAGGAGTCAGGGACCAGAAACATGGAGGCCACAGCTGGGCTATTAGCCTTTAGAGCTTGAGTCTTGGCCAGTGTCTGGAGTCAGCGGTATTGTCTGGACAGAATATTCAGATTCCAGCCGGCAGGCCAAGGTCTTACTGTAGGCATTTGCACATTGGTCTAAGGCTAGATCTTTTCCAGCCCTCACTGGCAGATCAAATGACCTTGTTGATATACTTCAGTGTTGGCTCAGGTACAGGTGAGAGCCTCCATGATTTGGCTAAAAGATGTGGGTAAGCAATAGATGCCATTATTGGTTTTGTAGTCAACTTTTAGATAATACTTTTTTTATCTTTCATATGTTTTATGGTTTTCCTCCCCTTGATTCTTCTCTTTAATTGTTTTAAATCAATAACATTTGATCTGCAAACGTTGAAATACAGTAGTTAAAAAAATGCATGAAGCATTTTGTGACAGAATAGTTCTTTTTCTAATGCAAATAATCATTTCCTAATGGTTCTGTAAGATTTTATTTTATTGCATGTATTTTTAAAGCAGGCAGCACCTGCAAAATGATCACTTAATTTACCATTTTTTAAATAGGGTAGCAAGTCTATAGGATAATTCCAATTAAAAAGTCAATAATGGAAATGGGATGAGAAAAATGGGAAAAATATATTACACAAAGGAAAACTGATTGAAACAGTGCATTTTATGTGGCCTCCCTCAGGTTTTGGTGGCTGTTTAAAGAGATGGCTTCACACCTTGATTTACTATCCATTTAAAAGTTTTTAAGTCCAAGGTTGTTTTTACAATGATGCCTCTATTTCAAAGTGTTCTTTTAAGAGCTGAGAGCACCCAAACAGAGAGGTGAGCATTTAAAGCATAGAGCATATAATGAAGTTGCACTAATACAAAGCAATTGCTCTGCATTAGGCTCCAGAGAGTTGAATTATACAATTCATATCTGAGAATAAGATGAGCTCCATATTAAGCAAGTTTCTCTGTCTCTGAAACTAGGCAGAAAACTTATAAATGTTCCTCAACTATCTTCCTGAAAGAACATTGTTACTTCTGCGGCTACAGAGCACTCTGTTCTCTCCTGAATGTACCTGATTATTAATTCTCAAGCTGTTGAAAGAAAGCTTTGAATTGGAACCTATCCCACAATGCCCTTTATGTAGTGTGACTCTCAGAGGGCCCTGACTCCCACACTTTGGCAAAGACTTACTTAACTTGATATGCTTATGTGTTATACTTTTCTTCTTTTTAACAGAAGTGGCTGGGGCTGTGAACAGAGTAGAGGTGGGAAAGGATTCTGGGTAATAAACACAATTACAAAAGCTTTTGGAAGAGTGTTGAGGAGAGGTTAGATTTGGTAGAAGGGAAAATCTTTCAGAATGTGCCATGGCCCAATATTTGTTCTGGAAATAATCCTATCCACAAGAGGTACTTGTACTTCACCCACAATTCAAGGGGATTGAATATTCATATAAAATTTTGAATTGAAATTGCAGGCACGGCCTGGGGCTTGAAGAGCTAAATTCATCATAGATCTCTTTTCTTTACCATTACTACTTTCTCATATTTATCATCTCATAGAGAATTTTGTAATCCCTTTGTGAAAATGGAAGACATTGCAATGGCAATTATTGGATCATCCTAAGTACAAATTTAATGGCCAGAGCTTCTTTGGTTTTAACTTCTAGCAAGTTTCATGTGAAGCCGTGGAATCAATCCTTAGCTCATTTGGTGATAATACTGGGTACACTCTTGGTGGTATGTATTAACTGTAGAATAGAGATCTGAAATTTAAGCTCTGAGGCCACCAGCAGTGCTGCGCAAAGTAGATGGAATTTCTCAATGATGTTAGTAAGTACCAAGAATTGGCAGACAAATGAGAAAAAAAAAAAAGTTGTGGGAGACTAACCCAAAAGGAAGAAAAGACAGAGGGAGGAGAGACGGGAGAAAGGAATAAGTGGTAGGCATGGTGGGTTCTCCTCATCACCTCGTAGTCCTGTGTTGGAGCCAGCCCCAACAGGCTCGCTAAAGCTGGTCAGTTTTCTTCTGAGTTCTGTGTTCAGTGATTTCGTGTTGATCACTTGAAATTGTCACAATATGAGTATTTCAACCATAAAAATTGGCAAACACTATAAATCAGGCCTCTTCCCCTGCTCCCTACACCCTGCTGGAGCTGCTTGTTAAGTATCTACTAGCGCGCTATTGACCTTATATGTTTCTTTGTGACACAAGTGCCTAAGTTACCAAATGTGTCACAGCAGGAGAGAGTTTGAGAGAGGCTGAATTAGTTGGGCAGGGGCCAGTGCCAGGACCAGAAATAAACTGGAGTTAACAGTTCCACAGTTGCTTGAAATCGGAAGCTGCTTACGGTCATGAAGAGAAGAGGTGAAACCAGTTGATAAGGTATGTTTTCAGGCATTTTGCAGATAATATAAGCAGGATCTTACTTAGTCCTCTTAACAGATGAGTAAGCTATGGTTGAGAAAGGTTAAATCTGTCCCACATAGCACGCAGGTGAGAGCCAGTTAGAATTTGCCTTATCCCAAAGTTCGAATTTCAAATTCTTATGCTATAGAGTTACACTGTAGCCTGGACCCAGTCCTCAGAATCTCTTCCTTCCTTTCCTTTGCTGCTCCACAGGACCCCTGTGTCCAGTTAGGCTGGTGGTACTCCCTACAATGTTTGAGATTGCCATCTACATTGTAACCTATATAAATGGTGCCTCTAGAGTATTATAGTGACATCCTGAACAGCTGTACACATCTGATCACCTCTCTCTACCTCTACAAAGGTAAAAAGCATTCTTAGCCAAAACATCACCTGCTCCACTCCAGAGCAAAAAAAGTTTACCCTCTCTCTTCTAAATTTATAACCTTTCTTTATTTCTACCATATGTTCATTCATTTGTTAATTCAGTAAACATTTATTAAAGACCTGTTTGTATTGTGATAGAAAATGGGATGACAATAGAGTAGCCTACATAACATGAGTTTGAGAGGGCACCATGTGTGTGTCTAATTTGGAAGCTACAGAGGTACAGAGGTGAAGACATGGATTTGAGGACTATGGTAAGAGGCCCATACTTTTTGTACCATCATAGAGACTCCGTCTCTTTGGACTATCTCTCTTTATTATGGGCAAAAGCTTTAACCTGGCACTTTACACTTTCTTTTTTTCTTCCTTCATGTTGTATCTCTGGCCCTTACCTAGGACCTTCCCTGAAAGACTTTATTTGGACATTAATTGCTTAGATATTTTCCTTTCAGAGATCCTGACAGACACTTTCTCTGTCTCTATCCCCAATATCCTTGTATGGTATTATGGTTAACTCCAACAGCATAATTTAATTGTATTTATTGACATGTACCTCATTTGTATGTAGCAAATCATTTTGATATATTGCTTTAGTAAAAAGGCCTATTTTTAGACAAAAATTTTAAATTGTGGTCACATGACATTATCTATTATATTGTTTCTAATATACATTTATATTTAATTGTGCAGTTATTAATGATATATGCATTTCAACTATAAATGACTACAGTTTTAAGTGTTTTATCACATGGTGAATTAACCAGAAATACATGAGATATTCTAAGGAGTGGTTGGAGTTAGGAATGTATGGGAAGGAAGCCATATGTGCATAAAGACAGTTTAAGTCAGATGTTCTCAAAGCATGGTCCCTGAACCAGTAATATCCACATAACTTGAGAATTTATTAAAAATGCACATTTTTGAGCCTCAGCCCAGACCTAACTCTGGAAGTGGGCCTACCGGTCTGTGTTTTAACAATCCTTCTAGGTGATTCTGTTAAAGTATGAGAATCATTGGTTTAAGTAATATCAACAAATGAATCTGATAACAATTAAACAACAAAGTAAATGAAGCAGTACAGGATTCTATAATTAATTCCCTTTGGTCAAACCAACACTAGTTTGTATCTTCGGTGTATTTTTTTCTTACTGTGTTCTTAAAAACCAGAAATGTTTCAGTATTTTTACTTCTTTTGTAAAAACCATTAGACAGATTTGTAAAAAGATGGATTATACACTTTCATTTCCTCAAGCGGTCATTTATTCATTAAGATAATACTTATTATCTGGGCAGCAGACAAAAGACTTGACAATATATAGAGCTGAAGGAAATGAGAAGACAACAAGGCTAAGAGAACAAAGATGAGCATTGCCATGCTGTGGAGAGGGGCTGTGGAAAAAGCATCACATATGCGCCTGCCTTTATTGGAGCCTTCAGGAAATGAAAGTGTGTGTTTTGTGTTTTTTCTTTATACCTCAAGAAACATAGACTAATGATTTCTTTTGTGGATTTCTTTTGAATTTACGTAGATTAAAAATTAGCTTTGACCATAGAAATATAGATCAAAGTCCACATATTTAAATATTGGTTTCCCTGGTTAGCTGATATCTACCTCTTTGGTGTAGGGGGTTAAGGGTTACACCCACTTTTAAATTCTTTTGGTATATCAGGAATAGTAACATACAGAGAGAGTTTTCATTTGTTTATTTATTCATCAATGCATATTTCCTAGGGCTCACCATGTTATCGAATTATCTAAGATGCTGTGAAAGATACAAGGTAAAGGGCAATATGAGTCAGGGCATTTAAGTCCATCGGGAGAGAGCTGCCATTGCACAAGTAAGCATAATAAAAGTAAAAAGTGAATTTGCCTAAAATGGGTCAAAATAAAGGGCTCTGAGAGGTCAGAGGAAGACAAGTGTTCCTTCCAGCTTTGGTCAGATTTGGTCCACATCAAATAAAGTTCTTATTAATTAGGTTCTTGTTCTGTCTTTTACTGTCATTGGCAAACTAAATTGCTGCAAAAATTATTTTCTCCCATGGGAGATTTTACATACAGACCTCAATTGTCCCTGCCAAGATGACAAGAATTTAGCTCTGAAAAGAATGACAAAAGAGGTCAAAGAGGTAAGCAAGAGGTTTTGAAATATTTGGTCTTTAAGGGTATGAGTGCATATGGTGCCAAAGCCTGGGGCTACACAGCTCAGGTCAATTAGTATTAATTGCTAATGCCTAGAGGTAATTAGCAGTAATTACAGAAAGGAGAGAGATGCCAAACAGACTTAAAGGCAACATTTCCAGGAGCTTCTACCATAACAGGAACCTAATAGTTTCTAGGTGAGAGGAAATAAGTTTTTCACAGCAATTTACTTAAGAGTTTTTAAATTTCGCTATAAAGGACCCCCTGAGAAAAGTTTATGTATATATTATTAAAACTGGCAACTCCTCCTATCCAGAGGTAGAGTTTATTTGCCCGTCCCTTGAGTGTGGGCTGGTCTATGACTTGCTTTGACCAGCAGAATGCAGGGAAAATGAATTAGGCTACTTCTCTTGCTAGATCTACCTTTACCTTCTAGGAATGCAGTGCTGAGGTTATCTTGTGAGGAAGCTGGTCTAACCTACTGGAGGACGAGCAGTGTTGTGGAGAAGACCCCAACGGATGGCGTGAGCTCCAGACTCGTGAGTGAACGTTATCTTGGATTTTCTAGTTAATGGTGTATCTCTCGTATTGAACCCTCAAAGCAGATTCTTTTAACACTTTCCTCCCCTCTTTGGCAAAATTATTTTTAATAATAATGAATAATAATTATAATTTTCTTGATATGTTCTTTAGTTTTAAAACCATTGACAAGTAAAATAGTGAAAAATGTCAATTTCAAGGATATTATTTGAATTGAGTAAAACATTTCATGTATGAGCTAAAAATTGTGTTTACCAAAGAAAAATGTTATACCTGACAACTCTCAGTTTATCTTACCTGTAAAAAACTTTTACATTAATAAAATCTCCAACTGGTCACAGGACAATGAATGTAAAGACAAGGAAACAGAACTTGAATTCTTCTATTCTGCCCTATCATTGTTAATTTCAAATCTTGAACACAAGAATATGTAGTACCACAGAGCTGGAGACACAAAATGCATGCAAAGAAAGCTTGAACCATTGCCTGTCATTAAGAAATTATTCTTAACAGCTAATGTGCAGCTGATACTGTGTGAGTTGGGGGTGCCAACACTAGTAAGTTCTCCAAATTAACTTCCAGGTAGAATTCAATGTTTATTAACGGATAAGTAATTAAATATGCTAATTTGAAGCTTATGCATATACTATTAAAACTCAAGAACTTTATCGTTTGGACATTAGACCAATGCTATAGACTGTCTCTCCAAAATTTATGCGTTAAAACCTAATCCCCAATGGGACGGTCTGTAGAGACGGGGCAGTAATTAGGTCATGAAGGTGGATTTTCATGGGATTGGTTCTCTTATAGAAGAGACTTCAGAGAGCTCCCTCACCCCTTTTGCTATGTGAGGACACAGCCAAAAGATAGCCATGTATGAATGAGGAAGTGGGTTCTCATTAGAACCTAGCCATGCTGGTGCCCTAATCTCAGATTTCTAGTCTCCAGAAGTGTGAGAAATCAATTTCTGTTGTTTATAAGCTACCCAGTCTATGGTAGTTTGTTTTAGGAGCCTGAAAAGACTAAGACAGTTGACACATGTTTTTCCTAGGGAGGAGTAATTTATCACTAATGCTACTTAGAAATACTTACACATGGTGATAATCAAAAGCAGGCTGACTTTTAGTCATTTTTATTATCATTTTTGAAATTCTTCAAACAATGTACCTTATTGCCTATACCTGGGTGGACAACTTCCAGACATTTCATGTCCCTTCTGAATGCAGCCCCATGAATGAGCCATTAAGGCCAGCAGAAGAACAACTCAAGCAACCCAAAAAACTGTCAGAAATATTAAGCAGTTATTTTATACTATCAGGTTTTGAGATGATCACATAGCCATAGATAACTGTGTGGAGAATAATCACCTAGAGCAATTGGCCTAAATTTTCTTCTTGAAGCCAAAAACAAGTACAGGAGCTCTAAGTGTGTACTGGTCTCCGTGTTCAAAATTGAAGGTAAAGGTTTGGAGACTATATGTGTATGTTACAGCTTATTAAAAAAGGTGAAGTCATTTTAAACAAAATAGTAGAGTTGGTCTAAGAATAAAATGAGGCGAGAAAAATGTGTCTGTGGGGATTAGAGATTTAAAATTATGAAGATGTTGGTAACTGGGAGAATATTTCAAAGAAAATAGTGTATAAACCTCTAAGGATAAAACTTTTGTAGCATCCTGAGCATAACGTCACTCCTTCTGGAGTGAGATCTAAATATCCCTGAAACAATGAGGAACACTCTTAGGTACTAGCCAAGACATAAAGCTCTGTTCCTTAGACCAAGAGGATTAACACATTGTAGGGATTGATATTTTCCTGATATGAAGCTTTAACATACTTAGTTGGCACGTAATTTCTGGAGAAGTATCTAAGATATGATGGAAAAACTTGGCAAATAAAAAATGCCCATTAATTACTAATAACTTTTGATTTATGTGAGAGTCAAGTATTTAACCGGAGATAAATGCTGTTTCTATACCCTATATCTGAAAATTCTATAAATAGAAAACTGAAGTCAAAGAAAACTGGAGAGTTATTTTAAACATTTCTTTCTGTTAATTTCATGACTTTTATGACTTCAGTTGCTTTTCATGATATCCCAAACATTTCTTTCTCAAAAAATGGTTTTCTTGGGCCTTAATTTCACGAAGATGAAGTGCATATTATGAAAATTCAAAAGACTGTGGATACCAGAAGAGGTGACAATCTCTTTAGGTGAAATTAAACTGAACCTTGTAGGGTTGAGAAATAAATTCCTGGAAATAATGAAGGACTGTACGTTCTAGCTATTATGAAATACAACAGATGTCTGTACGTAGAACAGTGGTGGAGGATGTGCTTGACAAGAAGTGATCAGGGCTGAAAATTATGATCTCAGGTGGACAATAACAAACAAACTTGAAAATTTAATTGTGAGTGGTGAATATAAACTCGTATCGCTGAGACTTAATGAGTAGAAATTTAGGAATACTATGTGGCAGTGAGAAGTATAAGTCTTATTCAAACAACATGGAGTGTAAGCGTTTAGTAGCATATCCTATTGTGATTTATAATAAGAAATATATATTTGGTCTTTGTCCCCATTTCTGGCACAAAACTCCTAAATCCCTAGGAATTTCATAAGTGTCAAGAGCTATAAGAATGTCTTTTGTTATGTTAATGAGGCAAGTTTTGGATCAGAGCCAACCAGGCGATTAGAAGGTTGAAACATTCAGCCCTCTGCATCTCCACCCCCTCCCCCACCCCACCATCTCTGGAGAGGGAAGAAGAGCTTGAGATGGAGTTCAACTGATGATGAAAAGTGATTTAATCAATCATTTCTATATTATGAAGCCTCCATAAAAATTTAAGAGTACTGGGTTCAGAGAGCTTTCTGATTGGTGAAAGCGTGGTGATTTGGGAAAAGTGGTGCATTCAGAGACATTATGGAAGCCCCATACTCTTTCTTCATATCTTGCCCTATGCATCTCTGTATTTGCATTAAATTATTATTTTATAATAAACTCGTAATCTAGTAAGTAAAATGTTTCTCTGAATTCTAGCAAATTAATCAAGCCTAAGGAGAGGATTATGGGAACTTCTGATTTATAGTCTTTTGGTCAGAAGCACAGGTGACAACCTGGACTTGTGATTGGTGTCTGAAGTGTGTGTGTATATGAGGGGGCAGTTTTGTAGGTCTTAGTCCTTAACTTGTAACCCAAGGAGGGGGTTTTTGGAACCTCCAGTCCATAGCCAGTGGACCAGAAGCACGGGTGACAACCTGGGTTTGGCTATCAGCATCTGAAGTGGGGGCAGTCTTGTGGGACTGAACTCTAATTGTGGGATCGGATGCTATCTCCAAGTTAGTGTCAGAATTGAGTTGAATTGTAGGACACCCAGCTGGTGCTGCAGAATTGCTTAGTGGTGTGAGGACCTGCCCCACCCTCCATAAACACACTGGAATTGTTGGGTGGTCAGAACACTTCTTATAGGATAACCCATTTTAATATGATGAATGTTGGAGAGGTTGTTGGAAACAGACTTGATATTTTTGTTGAGTGGATTAAAGTATGCTTTGTCAGATAGAGAATGTGAATGAGGTTTTCATGATAAAGATTGCAAAACTGGTAAACAGTTGTGTCATATAAAGGTGTGGCCAATTTTTATTAGCTGTCTGGAAGTCACCTATTAGAAACAGAGGAGTGGGTACATGATTAATTTTCCTATTGACAATAAATTTCACATGTAAGAAAACATTAGGAGAAACTGTTGGTTTGTGCTTATTTTAACCAAGAAGAAAAATCTGGGCCTTCTCAAAGATATACTCCAGAAAGTTTACAGAAAATCAAGTTTTAATTTCATGGCTAAGGATTTAAAACGAACCAAAGCTAAAACGAGGTAAAAATACATAATAACAATGGTAACTGAGTTACTACTACAAGCTAATTACTCCTCCTGACATTTTGAATATATTATTTCTAGAAAAACAATTAGGTTTCAAATTTACTGTAGACCCTAAAGAGGAGAAA
The DNA here is from genome assembly GCF_902729225.1 of Pteropus medius. NCBI lineage: Eukaryota > Metazoa > Chordata > Mammalia > Chiroptera > Pteropodidae > Pteropus > Pteropus medius. The sequence goes on along the minus strand of NW_024354875.1, from coordinate 13,879,758 downwards.
AGGGGTAGGTGTGTGTGGGATGGGGACCAATGTAACTTTTCATAGATAAGCTTAGATATTTCTAAAGTTCACATGCGAAAAGGAAAAGAAGTAATCCCAAATAAGGGGTAAAATTGTGGCAGAAAACTCTAGGAAAATGTTATGAATATACTGAGTTCAAAATATACTAAGATTTGAGAGAGATGCCAACCTAGAACAATTTTGAAAGGAATTGGAGGTTCCTTGTGGTGCATCCAGGATGACAGTGACAGAAATGATGTTCAGTACTCTTCTTTACTCCACTCTTGGTCATGAAGGAGCTTCTAATTGGAAAATGAACAAATATAGCTAAGCAGATTTAAATGTATGATAAGGAGGATAAATGACAAAGAGAACCTTGCTGTTTAAAATGTTTATATTTCTGGACCCTGTCAAATTGGGATAGGACCATGTCTGAGTGAAGCAGTTATGATCAAGCAATTATGCTTCTACCTGTTGTGTATCTGTGGTCCTATATGCTTCTGTCATTCTTAAAAATAAAATAAAATAAATATTAGCAAGTTTATATGCATACTACATGGTATGTAGTCTCATGAGTAGTATTCCAATAAATAATGTTTTAGAAGCAAAATAAATCCTAACAATGGCAATTTCAACAAGTAATTTTGGATAGTGCTGGTGACTTTGCTAGGAAATCACATGTTATGTTTTTCCAATATTACCCAATAGTGTTTGCTGGCATTTTCTAGTATTTGAGCATTTGCTATAGGCTATGGCTCCTTGTAATTACTACTAAATGTAATATTTCTTATTTGTAAATAATGTTTTAGATATCCATAATAATGTGTAAAGAGTATGAATAATACTATTAGAAGTATATTAGGGATAATTTAAGATTTCAGAAATTCTTAAGAATTTCTGGGAATAAGATTTCTTGTTGCCAAGTCTCAAAGATTAATATTTGTCAGCAATTTGGAAACACTAAGTGAACCATCTTGTGCTCAAATCAATTATGACATAATATCTTGATTTTATTTTTGCTAGTGTGAGTAGAATATTCACTAGGCTGCCTCAGATTTTCTGCAACTGGATTTCAGTAAACCATTTCAGTCTTTTGTTATATTTTAGTGGAAAATATGGAGATATCTGAGCTGAATAATAGCATCATTACATAAATTTGTAGCTTGTTAAACAGTGAAATCTAAAGTGTGTTGATTAACAAATCAGTATCATCTTGAACCAGAAATCAGCTCTGTGGGTATGTTCTTGGCCAGGTCCTCAGCAATAACTTGAAAGAAGCTAAAATGATTACTTTTTATATATGTACATGGTTATTAACATACATACATACACACACACACAAAATGTATAAATAGAATACTGACTGAGAAAAGCTCAAAAAATACCAATGAGTTTGAAGAAGGTGCTGAGAAAAATCAGATGAAATTTAAGTGCAGCAATTACATTTAAAAACCCAACAGTATAAGTATATAATGCAGGAGTCTTAGATTTATGATAATTTATGTAGAAAAACAATTCCAAAAGTTTTAATTGACTTAAAGTTCAATGTGAACTTTTAATGAGACAGGGTTGCCAAGAAATCTAACGCAACCTTTAGTTTCATTAACATAATTTTACAATCCAGAACATGCAAGGTATTGTTATCTTTGAATTCTATATGGGTTAGACTATGTCTAGAGTATTCTATTTAGTTTTAGAGTGTCATTGAAAAATGGGCATAAATCCAGAGGAGGATGCCCAGAATAGAAAAAAATATCTAGATATCACACAATGGGAAAACTGGAAGTGTTTCCCTGAATATGAGAATACTGATGGGGGAAGAACCATTGTTTTCAAATATTTGAAAGACTCAATATTGCCTATGAATATGAACTGGAGATTATACTTATTCAGTGTACCATAGTCAATTAATTTAGGTTATATGGAGATAGATTATAATTTAAATTGCAAAAAAGTAATGGGATGGAGTCTAAACTTTTCATCACTGAAGACATCCATGCAGATGTTAGGGTGTTTGCTATTCACAAATCCACCTATTTTATTTTCCTATATTTTCTGGGAGATTGTATTAGGCGACATCTAAATTTCTTTCATTGGATTCATCTATCTATGATTTTATGCAGTAACCAGTAATCAGACTTGAAAATGGAAAAAGTGAGTATATCTGCCATATCATTAACTCTTATTTTTTATGGTCAGATTAGACTGGTCAACCATCCTGGTTTTCCTTGGACGGTCCCAGTTTTAGCACTGCCCCAGTTTTAGCACTGCAAGTCCTATATCCTAGCAAAGCCCTCAGTCCTAATCAAACTAGAAGAGTTCGTCACCCTTGATAGACTCAGTCAATAACTCAAGGTGTGCATCTCATCTCTTGAGTTGCTTATAGAGTTGATCCATGGAACGAGATTTACCTCAAAAGGTTGGCTGGAATGATTTACCTCAAAAGGTTGGCTGGAATGACCATTTCCATTGTCATTCGTAGTGAGTGGGAGGAAACCAAGACTGCTAAAACTTCTGTGTATGGGTCAGGATCTTATTATAAAGAAAATCCTTAAAGGATTTGAGCACACAGAGTTTATTTGTGTGGTGATCCTGGGAAGCTCAGCTAGGGGAATGAAGGGAGTAAGATGGGAAAAAGGAAAAAGCTAATACAAGGTGCTTTAATTAGCAGATTACCACTGTGGGTCATTAGGGCATAATCCTAGGGAAGACTTCTGGGAAACTTTGTAAAACACATTGGTTCCATTGTGTTAACTCCTGGGTATATCTCGTCTACCCTACTCACTCCTATTATCCATAGGAAACCCTTAAATCTTCAAAGTTGAATGTAGTGAGGATATGGGTGGGACACTGCCAGAGACTGCTCTATGCTTCTGATTTAGATTTTTCTTGTTACTTTATCTGTAAACTAGTTTATATACGTTATCACAGAGATGCACTGGACTGAAAAAAGAAGCATGCCTTTGTGGCAGATTAAATACATGGAATCAAATACTTCACTTCTCTCTGTATCCCTGCCTTTCTCAGTATTTTTTTCAGTTCTTCTCAGTAACTATAGAGTAAACTTTCCTGCCCCTTAACTTGTAGTCCTGCTATGTGACTGTTTTGTTTAATGGAAGAGGGCCAGAAGTGACTGTGTTGCCAGAATTAATCCAAGGCTTAAGGGTTTTTGTGTTTCTGCTGGCGTCTTGCACCTTTGCCACTGCCATGAGCAGAACGTACTCCAACTGGTCCACTAGTCCAATGAGAATGAAAGACACGTGGAACAGACCTAAATCCAACTTCAGCCTAGAACTAACCAACTGAGCCCTGTTGAGATCAGCAAAGCTGCTGTAGTAGACCTGTAGGTACATGAGAAATAAATGCTTATTCTGTATAGCTATTATAAAACTTGAAAATTCAGACCATACTATCTATTGTACACTTTATTTGTAAGTTAATAAAATTTTATAATTTCTAAAATTACTTGTAGCAATCACAATAGCACTATATCATCTTATTGTATAAAAATATTTTTTAAATATAAGCATTAGATGATCGCACACACACGTGTGTGTGTGTGTGTGTGTGTGTGTGTGTGTCAACCAGTTGTCCATATCAGTATCCATATTTCTTATTCTCTCTCTCTTTGTACAGTAAGTCCTCAATTATCATTGTCAATAGGTTCTGTGACTTTATGTGGAAAATGTATAACAAAACCAATTTCACCATAGGCTAATTGATGTAAACAAGAGCTAAGTTCTCATGACATCTCATCAATATTATAACAAAACACCATTGATTGAAAAGACGTTATTCAAGGACCTGCTGTATAGACATTGTTTTTAAGAACATTTTTATATTCATAGCAAAATTGAGTGGAAAAAACAGTTCCCATGTACCCCTGTTCCCACCAGAAAGCTTCCCTGGAGTGGCACATTTATAACAATTGATGAACCTACATCGACACATTATTATTGTCCTAAATTCATAGTTTATATTAGGGTTCACTCTTGACATTGCATTTTGTATACATGTTGACAAATGTATAATGACATATATTTACCATTGTAGTATCATACAGAAGAATTTCATGGCCCTAAAATTGCACCTATTCATCACTTCCTCTCCCCAAACTCTTGGCAACCACTGATCTTTTACTGTCTCCATAGTTTTGCCTTTTCCAGACTGCTGTCAAGTTGGAATTATACAGTATGTAGCCTTTTCAGATTGGCTTTTTTCACTTAATAATATGCATTTGCTCTTCTATCACACAATTTTCTAACTATTTAGATTTTTAAAAATATAATAGGAGTCTCAACAAATGGGAAGGTCCTATACATCTCGATCCCTAAAAGAGTCTACTCGTAGAAGAGTTAATTTGCTTCTTTGAATCTCGATTTTCTCATTAGCAAAATAAGAGATTATAACACTTATCTTGGAATGTAGTTTTGAGGATTATATGCATTGTATAACAAATAACACTACATAGTGGAATTACTATTGTAAGATTACTGTGGAGGACCCAATGAGATGGAAAGCAATTGATAAAAAAGAGAAGAAAATTGTGAGAGTAATGCAACAAAATAAATGAGTACTCTCACTGTGGGCCCCAGGCCTGGCTGTGATCCAGGCTCGTGGCTAGGGACAGGACCCTGGTTTTAGTATGTTACATTAATGTAGTAGTGCACTTGTGCCTAGCTTATGTCAGAATAATTCAGCTTGTTGTATCACGCATGTGTGGCAGAATGCCACTATTGTTCTCTGGAAAATATAATCCCACGTGGTCTCCTAATGTGGAAGCGCGCTGCCTGCAGTGAAGTTTGTGCCTGCCGTTTGGTTCTCGTGTCAGCTCCTCATGTGTTCTTTCAACTGGGTGTCTCACCACTGAAACCTTCCCTCTATCAGCTCGGCACTGACAGTCAGTAAAAAGCTTATGTCTTTATTCTTTCCTTAAAGGGACCAGAGTGGGTCCTTATGGCACTTTTGCTTCTGTTTGGGAACAATTTAGGAGGAGAAACTCTGTTTGTACTAGGTACCTCTAAGACTTGTCCATGGGAAGCAAGATGCTAAGAAATAATATAATGATATGTTCTTAAATGCAGTTAGTAATAGGAGGTTGAGTTTGGAGGAAGATTTGGCTCAAGAATCACCATACATTGAAGGTCTAAGAAGGGCTGGGTGGTAGAATGTAAAAGTGAGTGTGTCCAAGACCTCATGTACTCATTCACAGGCAATGTCAGTATTTTTCAGTAGGATGGATGTTTGATGTATTGAGATTTCCCATGGATATTCAGTTTCTATTGTAATTTCACACCTGATATTTATTATCTGAAGTATATAATATGCTTTCTTACTTGAATGATATGCTAGATATTTTCTGTCCCCACTGCCCCAGCCAGGTACACTTTCTGTCTTTCTTTGCTTTTTATCCTAGAAAGCTGATCTTTAGGATCAGTAGGTCTCATTCAGGTACAGATATATTTTCTGAACTCTGTGTCAAGTTCTGTATTTAAGATACTTCCAGGAGTTCTGGGAGAGGAAGACAGTGGGTGTGTTACATAGCAATTATCCATAAATTAATGAATTGTGTGAAATCCTAAAAAATTATATGGATTGTGCTACTACAGGTTCACTCCCTTTAACAGGTGCTTAACTGATATGTACAATTATCATCACATATTCCATTCTGAAAATAGTGCTAAGAGCATTTTGGTATTTGTCAAAGAATAAATGTAAAACTACAAATTTGTTTAGGTTTCAGAAAAGGAGAAGCTGGGCTAGGACACACAATTTGTATTCCTTCATGATTTCTCTTTCTTTTCCTCTTTCTTTTTTCATTTTCTTTTTTTTTCTTTTTCTTTCTTTCTCTCTTTTTTTTTTTTGCACTTCTGAATAATGTAAGATGAGCACTGGTATAAAAGTGTTGATATCTGGAAGGCATAGATTTATCACAAGGGACTGCCACCTAAGCAAAATTTAACACTATCACTTGGAATCTTCCTTCCATTTTAATGATCTTCAGGATATAGTCTTTAGATAACAACAGATAGATAAACAAAAACCTTTAGCTAGCTAATAATCAGAATTCTGCATAGATGAATTACATTGTATTGTCAAGTTCACATTTACAACATATGATATTGATGTGATATTTTACCAAGTTGGATATATTTTTTTAATATCTTCTCCATTTTTCATGTTATTAATATTGTTATATTTAAAAAAAATAACAGGTTATTTAGGCACCTGAGGGAGAAGTCCCCAATAAAATCTCATATCTGCACTGTTTTAGTGCTATTGTGATTGTTATAGCATAATTTTAGGCTTTATCTAGAACATAAGCTAATTCATTCCTAGATATCATTATAATATTTAAATCAAATTCAGTTATTGTTAATAGAAATTTCTAAGTAAAATGTTTCAGACAATTTGAGTTAAGTCATAATATAGCCTAGTGAAATCCTTTACTTCAGTTACTACAATTTATACTTTTGTATATTTTTTAACCTTTTCTCTATGTCACTAGCATAACATGTTTTTATTATATAATATTTTTTAAAAAAGTTGATGAATACTTTTATCAATGACTGCAAAAATTGCCATGTAAATAGGCAAGCGTCCATCCATCTATCCATCTTCTATTCATCCATTCATTTATGTACCAGGAAATATGCTAATGTATGGAAAAACAAGAAAAATAACATACTTATTACTCTTAGTGAACTCATAAAACTAATGAAAAAGACAGGCGAAAAATAGTACGATGTGATCAGGTTGCTAATTTAGAGTAGGGTAGTCAGTGAAGTCTTTTTGAAGCATATGAAATAAACTAGAAATAAGAAGCAAGGATTGAGAGATGGTAAATTACATCCAAGCAGAAGTATAACTGAGAGTTACCCAGGTGAACGAGGGGAGGAAGGAGATCACAGGCTGAAACTTATGCAAAGGCATAAAGGTCTGAGAGACCACGTCATACTTGGGGAGGCGTAATGTACACCATTTAACACATCTAGGACATAAGAGATAGAAGAGAGCCGTGGAAGATAAGCCCAGAGTTATAGGCAGGCATCACATTATGAAACTCTCCTATGAGCTGGGAGAGTTTGCATTTTTTGTGTAACTCATTGGCATGTCACTAAAGGGTGTTTAGCAAAGCAGAGTGATCAAATATGTGTTTTTGAAGGATTCCTCCCAGGACTGTGGAAAATGAATAGGAGAAACCAAGAATGGCTCTGGGAGCATTTGATTAAGAATGAACGAGAGTAGAGACCAGGTCTGTTTATTCACCACTATATCTCCAGGACCTTGACCAGTGTCTCCACAGTTATTCTTCCATAAATATTTTTTGAATAAAAGAATAAACACAGGGATCGTATGGAAAACTTTTGAGGCAATCTCAGTAAGAAATGATAAAGGCCTGAACTAAGGTATTGGTAATAGAGAAGAATAAAGAGTGGACAGTTTGGATAAGTGTTTTCTAAACTTTTCTAATTATGACCTATATTAGGAAATACATACACATGACTCAGTACAAACACGTGCACACAGCCCCCCTTCTACATCTAAAGCTAATGTTGTACTAAACAGTATTTACTCTTACTGTCTGTGATGCACTCTATTTTCTATCCTATATCATGCCATGCTATACTACTTGTATTAGTTTGTTTAGGCTACTATAAAAATATAATAGACTAGGTGGCTTAAAGAAAAGAATTTATTTTCTCTCAGTTCTGGAGGCTAGAAATCTGAGGTCGAGGTGTTAGTATGTTGGGTTTCTTCTGAGAGCCATGAGGGTAAGATCTGTTCTCGGACACTTTGCTTGGTTTATAGATGGCTATCTTCTCCTTCTGTCTCCTCATGGTCTTACCTCCTTGCATGGCTGTGTCCGAATATTTTCTGATAAGGACACCTGTCATATTTGATTAGGGCCTACCCGTGTGGCTTCATTTTATGCTAATTACCTCTTTATAAGTTTTATCTCTAAATAGAATTATATTCCGAGGTACTAGAGGTTGGAAGTTCAACAAATATTTTTTTAGGGGGGAATACAATAACAGCATTCTATTTTTTAAAAATAAACCAAAGTCTATAGTACACATTAGAGTTTATTCTTTATGTTGCAAATTCTATAGGTTTTTAAAAAAAAATCTATAATCACATTTATTTCCCTTTATAGCATCATGCAGAACAGTTTCACTATCCTAAAAATCCCGTGTTCCACCTATTCATCCCTGCCCTTCCCCATCCCTGGCAACCACTGATCCTTTTACTGTTGCCATAGTTTTGCCTTTTTCAGAAAGTCATGTAGTTGAAAATAATACAGTATGCAGCTTTTTCAGATTAGCTTCTTTTTCTTAGTAATATTTTCTTTTAAAAATGCTACTAATAAGCTGTTAAATTGATTTATGACCAACTAAGATTGCTACCTTTTATTTGGAAAACACTGGTCGAAGAACATAGAACTGGCAAGGCTATTAAGATATAGGGAGAAGAGGGGTAAGGGTCCGGAACCTAGGAGACAGTCTGTGATGAATATTTGGCTGGCAAGTGGGTGTTAATTGAAGTCCTGGATATGGTTGGGTCCACTCAGAAAGTGAAGTAAGGGTGAAAATTGGAGAGCTGAGAGTAAATCCTAGAGAATATCAATGCCACAGGTGTCAAACTTTTTCTTCAGTTAATTTTGAGTTGAACATTTTTAGCTGTTTACCATTTTTTCCTGTAAGCTATTTGTTCAGATTTTTCTGTAAACATTTCTATTGGTTTGTTGATCTTTTTCCACAGTTTGAGAGAGGTCTTTCTTTATTAAAAAATAGTCCATTACTGTCTTCAAATATTTTTCCCAATTTTTTATCTTTTGATTTTGTCATTGATATTAGTTGCTATGCAGAAATTATAGATTTACATGTAGTCAGTTTTACCAATGTGTAACTTATATCCTCTGAATTTTATGGCATGCTTAGCAAGGCATTCTCAAGTCGCATGTTAAAGAACAATCTCCTGTGCTTTCTTATAATGCTTTTATCCATTCGTTTATTTAAGCTCTACATTTGGAAATTTGATTATCCTGAAATAATGTTAATACATGGGGCGATGTAGGGATCTAGTTTTGTTTTTGCCCATATGACGTGGCAAATATCCTAGCACCCTATATTAAATAAATTCTCTTTTCCTCTCTGATTTTAAAAGATGCATATATCACATGCCAATATGTAATATGTATTTGAGTTATACCTGAAGTCATCATTCTGTTTCCTTAGTCTGCCTGTCTACTCCTGAACAGTACCACATTATTTAATATATTTTATGATAAATCTTTGGGATACTGAATAGGGCTAGTATTTCTTTATTCTCCCCCCACTCACATTCATTTTCATGGATAGCTTCACTTATTAATCTTTCCAAGTGATCTTTAAAATAGATTGTCAGATTCTATCCCTACCTTAAAAATCTACACCCCCAAACAAAGAAACCTCCAAATAATACTTTGGAAATTTGATTGGAACCACAATGAAATTATAAATTAACTTAGAAAGGTTGCCTTCTTTATACTATTGAATCATTACATTCAAGATAATTTTATTGGATATTTGTGTAGTTTAGGACAACGGTGGCAGCAACTAATGTCAGCATAAATTTCTTTCCTAAACTGTAAGAAAATACAATTTTGAACCTACTTTATTCTGTGTACTAGAAATGAACATATGGATGGTGAGAATCAGTTTTTTCTTGTGTGTTTTCTAATTTTTATTTACAGACGCCTTTTGAGTGGATTCTTTTTCTTATTTACCATTTATTTCTTTTTTATTAATTAATTAATTAATTGATTAATTGATTGATTGATTTTAGATCTTAACAATGTGTTCTGAGACTCACAGTCACAGTATTAGCTCAAGAATCCATCTTATGGTGACATTGGGGGACATTTCAGATATAGTGACCAAGGATGAAAAACACGTGGCCATGTGCTGGCTACAAAGCTAGTCTTATCCTTCAGTTATGATTGGTGGTCAGCTTCTTAGAAGACCTGGATCAAGATAGAAGACAGCTTTAGCTTTATTTGATGACCATATATATGTGAGTGAATTTTGTTCCAGCTTCTCTTTTCATAAAGTGAGCCTGGGTCCAATCCTCTACCTGCTGTGGAACACCTTAGTCCTTTGTATGCTGGAGGAAATGTACTCCTACTTGTCTTTTTTTTGCTTCTGGCATCAGAGTGAGCCAAAGCAGAGCCTTTATTGTTGCATTGCATTGAATTTCTGTTTCATTTCTTCTCCATGGAGATGCTTACCTTTGTGTGCGATGCTGTGTATGTGGGTATGTGGCTATTTCTTTTGAAAATTTTCAGTTTTATATTTTACACATTACTGTTTTATGTTTGGAGTAGTAGGAAGTCTGAAAAATTTTGATTGGAAATTCCTTATTCTCTCTGTAGAATTTCAAATTGAATTGATTTCTTGTTACATTTATTCCTAAATATGAATTTTATTAATTTTATTAATGTGATCTTTCATCCATTGCATTTCAAATAGGTCATTGTACAATGGAAAACTATTGAGTTTTTTATTTATATATATATATATAATATATATTATATATAAATTTATTAATTTTTGTAATCAGGTTCCTTAACAAGTTCTTCTATTTTGCAAATAGTTTTTGTAATATATTCACCATTATATCCATAATAAAATTATCTGAAAATAATGACATCTGAAAATAATGACAATTTTGTCTATTCTTTTCTAATGGCTATGTTTACTTTATTCTTTTACATAAATGTATTAGCTATAACTTCAAAAAGCATATTGTTGCTCTATTCCTAACTTTAAAGGGAATTATTCAGTTAATATTTAATAGAATCAGTTAATGTGTCACCATATTGTATAATAATCATCTTTTAAAATTTCATTTAGAACTACTAGATGGTAGATTAATTTAAAAAGCATTTTGAAATCTTGAATCTTATTTTAACTTAAACATAAGCATTCATTTGCCACACTTTTGTTATAGAATTAAGGCTTTTTATTTAAATATGGACTGTTGCTTGGAGATTACATTCTCTCTTTAGCATAAACCCTTCCTATAAATCATTGTCTATAATTTATGTGTTTTTTTAAGTACCTGGAATTTTAATGTATTTATGAAACTGCATGATTGCATAATACGTCTAAACGTTATGACTTTATCCAAAACCATTATAGTTTTTTGAAGTACATTAACGGTTCCCACTTATTGGATCATTCCAAATAATTCAACTTAATTTCTTTAGAAATGACAATTTTTTTTGGCACTTATATTTTGTTGATTGTTGTAGCATCTAAATAACTCACTTTGTTATAGCACATTATGACTGGTACAAACAGGTTTGGAACAAAGAATATAGTATACAGTAAGTTGGAGCAAAAGTTAATGAGCCCATTGAAGAGTGGCCTATGACTAGCATTCATAAATTCATGATCAATAAATTTTTTTAGGGAGCTTAGCATTTATTATTCCTAGAAGTTGAGCAAATAGATGTGAACTAAATGTGCTTTTTCTAAATGTGTATTTGTAACCCTCAAAGAAACTCAGCATTCTGATTGAGTTTTTCTTAATTAGAAATGTCAATTGAATTTTGATATATTTATTTTTAATTTTTGTAGTGACAATGTGATTTTTCTTTTAGTGTAAATTATTGTTAAGTTTCTTAATATTAAGCCATCCTTACATTCTAGGTATATTATTTTAAAATTTTTATTATTACAACATGTTAACATTTTAATACTTTTGATTATTTTATTATTTAACCTATTTTAATCAAATAGATTGATCACATTATGTACATTACCTGCTATAATTTTATTTAGGATTCTTGCATTGAAATTCATATATGAAATTTTTCTACTTTTTTTCAAGCTTCCTTCATCATATTTTGGCAATTTTTATAATAATGTCTTGAGTACTCATAACTTAAATGGCATTATTTTTTAAATTTTGTCATGGATACAGTTTTCAAATAGATGTTTCCTACATTGAAAAGTTTCTTATTAATAACAATAGTATTGGTATTAGTCATCTACATCTATTTTACTCAAACTTCCTAATGTTTTTTCATCTTTAGTGGGGAGCTTCTGTCATTTTTTGCATGAGTAAATCAATGAAAAATGAAATGAAATATTATATATCATCTGTTTAATAAATAGTAGGACTGGGAATAGTTTTTTTTTCATTCAAAACACACACACACATACATACATACACACACACTTTCTCTCATACCACTACAGAAAATTAATACAAATTGAAATGATATCTGAGGGCCTTTTTTTCCAGTGGTGTCAGATACAAGATTTCCACAGATGCTAACAGAACTTCAGTGAGTTTATAAGAAAATGGATCCCAAGGATGGCAAATTTTATGTTTTACAAAACTGTTTCACGTGAGAAAATTAAATTTTTTTTCACATGGGGTTGATTTAAATAAAATGTATAAAAAGGCAAATAATAAAGTTCTTGAGCATTTAGACATGAATTCACCTTGATCATTTCTATTTCCTGAAGCGAACATTCTATTAAATTTATTTACTCATTCAAAGTGCACTTTCTTTGTGATGGTGTTTAATCAATTCTTAAGTAATTATTAAGCATTTATAATCTTTTTTTCATTTACTCATACTGTTTGGACAGAGCAGGAGGGCTGGGGATGAAAAGTGTATATGGTATATTGAAGTTATTAGCAATGTTTTACAGGTGAGAAATGCTTTTGAAGAAATATAGGTAGGTATGTATCTAGTTATTATATTTCTGTTTTGAAAATCAAACATTCTATTATTGGCAGATAATTTTCTATCTCTAGCATAAGTGTGTAATTTCCCATTTTTAAGGTTCATAAATATGCCATGAAGTAATATTTTTATCTAACAAATCCCCACATTAATACCTATATTTATTTTAGAATTAAGGATGGTATATTACCATGCAGAATTCATTTTGCATTTTTGTTAGGAGACATTATTAAACATTTCGTGTGTTGTAAATTATTTATAATGCTACACTCAGCAGCGTCTTGAACTACTTGCTTATCTGTCTAGAAAATCCATCTCTAATCATAGTCTGCATATTCACGAAGGGGGAAAACCCTTTTTGTGGTTTTTAAAAAACATATAAGAACTGAATTTATGAAATAGAAAAGAATCAGATCCTAATACACATAATTGATGGTAATAAAATTCAGAGAGATATTATAACTTCAAGTGATAACAGATTAAATATAGAAGAAACAAAAGAAAGCTACCTTGTTATGAAACCAATAGGAACAAATCTTGCCAGAGATTAGCCTTTAGTTGTTAACAGAGCTATGACAAGAAGACACTTGGCACCTTAACAGCAAAAAACAGTTGAACCAAGAATAGAAATATTAAATATTTTTATTATTTATTTAAATATTAGAAAGAACATTGAATAATATAATAATCTTTCATTATTTAGCTTCTTTCTCTTTGGGTTTGACATTTTCATATTTGTCACAATTTTCTGAAGGAAATTGCCAAGCTCTTTCTTTAGCTGGGCTAACTTGGCTTTAATTGATCTGTTTTCTGGTTTCCCCAATTTATAATTAATAGCATGAAAAGAAAAACCCATTTGTACTGCCTATTCCTGAGTAGCCATAGCTATATAATGTAGAATAATGGATAAGTATATCTTTACATTTCCATCCAGCAGTCCAGCAATAATGACTTAAGTCTATTGTCTGGCAGAACTCCCAGGTACTTATAAAGAGACCAAGATCTCTGCAAATGATAGATCCTTTCCAACACAGTGTGCTGAAAATCTTGTCAATTGTAAAATAATTGTTAGCCATTGTGGGGTTTGAAGCAATAGAGATTTACATGACTATAGAGATCATTTTTTTTTTTCTTTAGAACTGTGTAGTGTCTAGCCAACAGTTTTTGGCAGCATTTTAAACAGCATTAAGTTTCCTGGCAATGCCAAGGATCAGGTCCAGGGGAAACTGACTTCGTCACTGTAATTATTTCCAAAGTTATTCTGTTCCAAAATGAAGCAACTTGAGGACAAGTCCATTGTAAATTTTCTAAGAGTGCTTCACATGCAAGGTCCTTAGGTGTCCCTTCCAGATACATGTGTTTGGACCAATTCAGATACAGTTTCTTTGATTTTTGCTAATTGGAACTATTGCTATACTCTTGGTCAAAGTCTGAAATTTTAAGATTTAAGAGTCATAAGGGAACCATGGCTTGAAATGCACGTTCTATTGTGTGAGAGATGTCGATATGCAGGCCTGTCCAAAGAATGGGTAACAGCATCAAGGATAAGAATTGCTTCATAACAGCCCCAACCAGTCATAAATGGTTTCATTTTTATGCATGTGCATGGGTGGAGAGGAGGAAGTTCAGTCTCTACTGATCTTAATGTGTACGGGAAGAGTGACTATTCAATGAACTTTTACAATATGCTTTACAACTTAATGAGTTTTGGAATGAAAGGGAGCATGTAAATCATTGCAGGTTCACTGTTTGAGGTGGACATTCTTATCAGACAAAATTGCTGTGATTGCAACAGGTTACTATAGAGACATCATCTCACTTTTTATAGGGTGAATTGTAAACTAACCATATCTGCCCCAACCTCCACCCCATCCAGAAAGGGATTTGAAAAAGAACCTAAACATTTGACAGTATTAGATGAAGACCTGTCCTCAAACCATGTGTCAAAATGTTTTCAAGTTTCATACAAGAGTAGATGTGACTCAGCTTTTATATACCAGCTCAGATAAACTTTGTGCTTATGAATTAGACAATACAGCACCTCAGTTTGTAGAACCTGATTTAGGCATAAATTTTTTAAAGACAAGGGAGGCATTTAATTGGAGTGTCAGAGCTGGAAGCAATTTCAGACATCATTTGGCCACTCTTTTTTCATAGGTAAGTACAGACACAGAGATTATGTAACTTGGTTGGGTCCTGAAGTTAGTCAAAGCTGGATGCAGACTACAGATCTCCTAACTTTTGATGATGCTTCACTAGATTAAAAAAAAAAAAATCAACAGGATTAGAAGCAGCCTGAAAATAAATAAAGATCTTTTTTTTTTTTTTTTTTTTCTTAGGACATCTTTATAGAGTGATTTCTCCCTCCGTAGGTCACTGCAGAGGCCATCTCTAGTCATTCAGGTTTAGTTCCCTACCAAGTCTCTGTCTCGGTGACTGGGGAAACACAGAGTATTTTCAGAGAACTTTTTTTTTTTTATCTTCATGTTGATAGTTTTACTTTGTTTCTTTTTTAGTACTTTATTATGGGAGGTCATCTTTCAAAACTTTATTTTTTAAATTTTTTTTATAACACTGGTGGAAATAACTCTTACGATATAGCTAACTCAAATTCTGAGACTTATTTCAAAGGGGTTGGTTTAGAATAGAATTTATACTGTCTTATGTACAGAATCTGTTTGATCTATTTTTTCGAAAGTTCAAGGTTTTTTGTAGCTTTCTGCTAAAATGAGTTATACACATGGCCTTGATAATTGTCTCTGAGGTCATGTGTATTTTGAACCTGGCAATCCAGTACACATATATCTGATAAGCCATACAATTCTGTACTCTGATAATATTGTTATCATTTTCTTAATGATATCCAAATGCCTTAGGCATGCACTACCCAATCTGGGAGCCACTAGCTACATGTGGCTATTTAAATTAAAATTAATTAAATTTAAATAAAATTTAACAATTCATTTCCTTAGTCACATTAGCCACATTGCAATGTGCTTAATAGCCACATGTGACAATGGCTACTGCATTGTATTGTATAGATATAGGAAATTTCCATTTGTACAGAAAGTACTACTGACCACTCTGCTCTAGAAGAAGGTCCTTGCATTTAAAATGCCTTCTATCCC
Organism: Pteropus medius; assembly: GCF_902729225.1. Classification (NCBI taxonomy): domain Eukaryota; kingdom Metazoa; phylum Chordata; class Mammalia; order Chiroptera; family Pteropodidae; genus Pteropus; species Pteropus medius. Next base: position 13,863,885 of record NW_024354875.1, on the reverse strand, counting down.
TGAAGAATCATATATCAATTAGTAAATATATCGAGCATGTGATTTCCTTAAATATTTCTAATTGAGAACCACAAATAATGTTAACATTTTTATGCTATTTTTGTTGATCTTGTTACTTTCTACCTGTGTAATATTGAAACATTTGCTCCTGTCCCTTTAATTTCTGTTTTTTAAAGTAGAGGTCATAATATTTGATAGGGTGGTTTTGAGAATGAAATGATATAATTCAGGTAAAGTGCTCAGCATACTATCTGGTATATATTAGCTACTTAGTATTCAGCAGGTCCTCAATTTACTGCTCTTCCCCAATACAAACAAATACTTAGTAATTGTTAATCAAAATGTATTACAACACTTTTTTTTTTTTTAAAAAAAACTCAAGTTAAAAGGAAGCAATGAGGATTCTCAATGACACGTAATGGTTATAATCTACATCCTAAAGCATTCGACATCCCTATCAGAGTTTAGTAATATCCTGAAAGTTTTATTTTTATGCTCGTATATTGTTTAGTTATTGGACCTAATTATAGCTTATATTTGGGAATGGAGTATATGTGTGTCTGGCAGGGGGATCAGGGAGTAAAAATCAACTTTAATGTGGATTTAGGTGTCTACAAGCAATACTTCTTTGTTGAACTGCCTATCTCCAAACTAACTCCATGACAACAGTTGCTATAGAAGCAAAGTGGGCCTTCATCAGACACCAAATCTGCTGGTGCCTTGATCTCCAGAGCTGTGAGAAATAAATGTTTGTTGTCTAAGCCACCCAGTCTAAGGTATTTTTGTTATAATAGCCTGATTGAACTAAGACAAGTGAAGGATTTTTGATAATTCATTCACATGTTCTTTCTCAAATAGCTCCTTTTATTTCTCAAGTTACCTCCTTGTAAGAAGCCTGGTCCATAGCAAAGTTCTACTCTGCAATTATCTAGGAGAACAAAGCCAGCCCAAAAGATATTGAATTTACAACTGTAATCTGCAATCATATTTTTCTAAATGACGATTTTTTAAAGTTAGTGTCCACTTGCTTTCCTTTCCTTATATTTTCTGTAGTATTTTGGCATTCATTATAGGCTTTTACATTCTGCGTTTTATTTTCCTTTACTGTGACATAGATTTATAGGTTGACAGGTTTTCATTTTTTCCCCCAGCCCTTTCAATTTGTCTTTCCATTTTTCTCTTCTATTGAGAAGTCATCTGCTGCTCTTTTGTAGGTTATATATTATATATAATGTCACCCACTTCCCCTAAACCCTTCCTTTGGCTATTTTAAAGATTATTTCTTTGTCTTTGGTTTATGGCAATTTGACTGTGATATGCTGAGGTGTGGTTTTCTGTGCATTAATCCTGTTTGGAAGGTTCTTGAATCTGTGGCTTGCTGACTTCGGTTTTGAAAAATGTGGGCTGTCGTATCATTAAATATTGCTTTTTTCCACATCTTTTTTCTCCTTTCCTCTTCTTCTATGATTCTAAATACATTTCTTATACGTGTTGTGTGTTCTTTTCTGTATTTTCCTCTCTATGCTTTTTCTCTCTATGCTTTATCTGTATATTTTCTAATAACCTATTTAAAAAAATTATTTTTGAGAACAGTTTTAGGTTTACAGTGAAATTGAGAAGGTACAGAGATTTCTCATATACTCCTTGCCCCCACACATGGATAACCTTCTCTACTGTCAACATTGCTCATCAGAACGATACGTTGTTACCAAAGATGAAACTACATTGGCACATCACAATCACTCAAAGTCCATAGTTTATATTATGGTTCACTCTGGGTGTTGTATATTGGATGAGTTCAGGCAAATTTATAATGGTATGTACCATTATAATATCACACAGAATATTTAATTGCCCTAAAAATCTTCTGTGCTCTGCTTATTCATCTTTACGCCAGTGCCCCCTGACCCCTGCAATCAACTGATCTTTTAAGTGTCTCCATAGTTTCAACTTTTCCAGAATTTCATATAATTGGAATCATAATGTACATAGCTTTTTCTGATTGGCTTCTTCCACTTAATAATATTCATTTTAGTTTTCTCCATGTCACATCATGGCATTTCTTTTTAGTGTTAAATAATAGTCTACTGTTTGAATGTACCACAGTTTGGGAAATTATGAATAAGTCTTCTATAAACATCTGTATATAGGTTTTTGTGTGGAAATAACTTTTAAACCGCTTTGCATAAAAACCAAGGAGAAGGATTTCTGGATTGCATGATAGGAGAATATTTAGTTTTATTAAAATCACCAAACTGTCTTCCAACATGGCTATACCATTTTGCACCCCCACAAGGAATGAATAAGCACTCCTGTTATTCCACATCCTTGCTAGCATTTGGATAGTAGCAACGTTCTCTATTCTGGCTATTCTAATAGGTGTGTCGTGTTGTCTCATTGTTGTTTTAATTTGCATTTCTCTGACATGGTGTGAAGCATCTTTTCATAAGCTACTTAACATCTATATATTTTCTTTGGTGAGGTGTCTTAAGGTCTTCAGCCCTTTTTTTATTCAGGTGGTTTTCTTTTTGTTGAATTTTAGGAATTCTTTGTGTATTTTGGATAACAGTCTTTATCAGATATGTCTTTCGCAAATATTTCCTACAAGTCTGTGGTTTGTCTTTTAATTCTCATGATATTGTCTTTTGAAGAGCAGAAGTTTTTAATATTAATAAAGTCCAGCTTATTGATTATGTCTTTCATGGATCATGTCTTTGGTGTTGTATCTAAAAAGTCATCACCAAACCCACTATCATCTAGGTTTTTCCTTTCTTATCTTTTAGGAATTTTATAGTTTTATGTTTTACATTTAGGCCTATGATCCATTTTGTGTTAATTTTGTGAAGGCTTAAGGTCTAGATTTATATATTTTTTGCATGTAAGTTTCCAGTTGTTCCCACACACTTATTGAAGAGACTATGTTTGTGAAATTGTATTATTTTTGCTCCTTTTTCAGAGATCAGTTGATAATATTTATGGGATCTATTTCTGGACTCTCATTCTGTTCCATTGATCTATTTGTCTGTTGTTTGCCAGTGCCACATAGTCTTGATTACTGTAGCTTTATAGGAAGTCCTGAAGTTGTGTAATATCAGTCTTCCAAATTTGTTTTTCTCCTTCAATATTATGTTGGCTATTTAGGATCCTGTACCTCTCCATATAAACTTTAGAATCAGTTTGTCAATACCCATAAAGTAACATGCTGGGTTTTGAGTGGGAATGACTCCCCACTTTTTTTCCAGTTTACTAATTTCCTGTTTCTTTGGACACTCTTTCATTAAACCTTCTTATTGAATTTTAAATTTCAGTTACTACCAGATTTTGTTAACCAATGTCACCATAAATGAATGAATAAATAAATAAATAAATAAATAAATAAATAATAAATTTAGAATTAAAAAAAATGTCAGTTATTATATTTTTCAGTTCTGGCATTCCTACTTAATTAAAAAAAATAAATTCCAATTCTCCTGTGAAGTTCCCTATAATTTGCTTATTTTCTTGCTCTTTTTAGTTATAGCTATTCTAAAGTCTCTAGATGATATTTGTAATATAGGAACTTTCAATAAGTTGGTCTCTTAATAACATTTTTTCTTAATTTGTGATCATTGTGACCTGTTTTGTGACATAATTGATAATTTTGTATTGAATGCTGAACACTGTAAATGAAATATTATAGAAGCCCTGGATGTTATCTACTTCTAGAAATAATTTTTTTTTCTTCTGGCAAGTAGATAAAGTATAAACAGATCATCTTCTAGCCAATACTGGGTTTCAGGCTTTGTTAAGGACTAAACTACTTTTGGTTTGCCCTTACTCCTACGACATAGTTATTATTATTTTTTTCTAGGCAGAGCCTTTTTGGGGTCTCAATAGAAATCTCGGATTGTTTTCTTGAACTCATAGCTGTATATCCCTAAGACAACTGAAAACTCTGCTTGCTCAGCTTTTTGGCCTCCTAGCTCTTACTTTCCATTTGATTTCTTGGTATCTTAATCTTAACATGCACAGTTTGAGTTGTTAATTGTCTTAAGGAGAAATTGCACACAAAATTTCGAACTTAATTTCTGTTGGACCTCAAGAGAGGTCACTCAAGTCTCAGGTGACTGGAAGTCCTGAACTCCAACCTCTTTGTTCCCAGTCCATTGAAACTGTTGCAAGTGTCAGATCACAATGTTTCACTAGCTTCAGCATCTCTTATACAGGGAACTGGCAAATTCCCTGAGTAAGCTATAGAGACAAATGTCAAACTCACCTCAATTGCATTTCCCCTCTATCTGGTAATTTGGCCCCTCCAGTCCTAGCTGCCTTGATTGCTTGTAAGTGTCTTTGAAAAGTTGTATTTTTCATTTTATTCAGATTTTCTAATTGGTCCTAGTAAGATAGTCTGATACAAGATATTGCATCACAGCTGAGAGCAGAAGCCCAGGATCCTGCATGTCATTTGATCTTCAAAAAATTTGTGAAATAAACCTGATATGAAATTGAGTCTTAGGAAAGTTAGGTAGCTTGCTATGGCAAAAGCAAATAAAATAAATAGTTGGTCCTGGAATTCAGGTCAGGTAGTTTGACTTTCCTGTTATCATCATCCAAAGCCTGAAATATGTTTCATATTCAGGATTAGACTCAGAGTCATTTAACTTTTCTTTTTAATTCTATTAGCTAAAATATGCATTTTCTTTCCATGTTAATATGTTCTGTGAAAATTATGAGCACCCTAAATGATGTAATAAGAGTACTTACATTTTAAAAATTGATACAGATTTGCATACAGCTTATGCCTTTTTCTATTTTTCCGGGGTTGAGTAACATAAAACCTGTTGAATTCATTTTCTATAGGGATGTTAGACATGAGGTCTCTTCATAAATAATTATTTATCTAGGAGGCTGGAATCCTGCTATGAGTTGGTATTGTTACACTCTGTTCTCTGGAACTTTATAGTCACAGTGTTGCAGATAGCTAAGAAGATTTTCAAATTTTACATTTCTAATGTTCTATGTTTCTTGATTCTTAAAGTAATCTTCCAGGAAACGATTTTTGAAGATACATGAAAGAAGGATTCATGTAAGACATTTTATACTCAGGTAAATCCTACATTCTCTTTGGGTATATGTTATATTTCAATATGAAACAGAGGCAACAGAAAAGTTCAGCTTTGTGAATTCTACTAAATGAACTACGTGTGTTAGGATGATGGTGTAAACTCATGGCGTCCCTGGGGTTGGACAATGATAATTCTATATTGTCAAACTTTAAGAGATTATTTGTATTCAGTGTGTTTATCAACACAGTACATCTTAGATAATATTTGTTAATCCCTTAAATGTTTTCAAAGCACTTTTATATTCATTATTCCACTGGGTCCCCACAAATATTCTGATGAGTAAGTTGAATAAATCTTATATTCTATTTTGGAGGTGAGGCCAGAGACATTTCTTATACAATATAACAGTGCTAGAAACTGGGTAGAACTGAGACTTGAAGCCGATCTTCTAATTTTTTTCCCCAGATTTTTCTGTTAGACATAGTCTCTGATATGTAAGGGAACTGAGCAGAGGCTTTATGGGGACTGCACTTTTGTCTAAGTTCTGAGGGATCAGCAGAAGAGATGATCTTAGCCATCAGACCTTTTCCATGTACTACATGCCTGATAATTTTCTCTCTCTATCTCTAGTCACATTTCCTATTTCATTAACAGGAGCTCCTAGAAAAATGCCTGTGTAGTCAATGCAATAGAAGTCTCTCTCAGAATTTTTATTTCAACAAGTCTTTCCATGAGGAAACTTCAGAACAGTCACCTGCCCTCTTGGGGCAAGTAGCAGATTCTTAAAAATTCCTGGTTTTCTCAGAGATGAGGTCCTCTAACTACCTTAAAGAAACCCAGTGTTCTGTGGGAGGATAATATTGAACAGGGCGAGGAAAGTGGAACTTGTGAGTCATAAATATTTACACTTCATGGAGACTTTGGGTAAGAGTGAGAGAGTTGAACAACACGACTTTATGTGAGGAGGTGGCACGGTTTCTGAAATAATGGAGGTGATACTGTTCAGGCCTCCAGTGATAACATAAGTAAAATTTCTGAAAGGTATTTTCTCAATTGTTCAAGTTTCTGTGGGTTCATTTAAATCCCCAGTTTTTCTGCTTTGATTGATTCTGCTTTTGTCATTTAAGCGCCATTATTTGACTCACTCTGATCATTTGGGAAAGTTTTAACAAAGTGCATAGCCCCAAATGCATGTAAATCAGAAATTTCAAGCAGAACATTTATTCATTCCCCGACCCCCCCTTCAGCTGAATTGCCTGAAAACTGATAACAAAAACAAAAATAGGGATGTACTGGAATATAGTATCATTTAAGAATGCTTTTTGGGGGCTACTTTGTTTGATTAGGGTTCTATTAGAATTTTAATTTTTCTTTGTTTTATTTGCATAACAAGGTTATGAATGATGAAGCAGCTAGAGCCAGACGTGTTGGCTCCAAGGTTTGCAATTTAAGTAGGGAATATTTTGCAAGAGAGAAAGGAAGGGAGGGAGAATTCACTCTTCTTATAATATGCATAGCTTGCTGAAACCTGAGTTTCCCAGATTGTCTTCCTTGAGCTCCCATATCTGTAAGAATAAAGGAAAAGCAGGGGGTGGCACAGCAGACTTGGTGAGGGGATTAGTTTTCTTAAGTGGGGTGAGTACATCCCCAAAGCAGGAACATTCCCATGATGCCCAGCAGCTGGCTGGTGTTTCCTGGTGCTGTGTGCTCTCTGAAGAAAAGAGATACACCGATGCAGAGGAATATTTCCTAACATCCTCTTCATTCAGAAATGGATAATAGTTGGAAATTATGCTCTGTTATCATGACTATTGACTCAAAGTTACAGACAAGTTTATATAAGGTAGGGGAAATTTCTCCTCAGAAATCTTTTATTCTCACTTAAGTCTCCTGCTCACATTCTAACAAGGGGTCTCTGACCCAATCATGGCAACCTCAAGGCTGACTTTCCTTATCTATGCAATCAGAATACCTGTGGCTTAGGTCATTGGTCATGCATTTTTTTGAACAGCTTTTTAAAGTGATTTTGATATGATCCTGACATGTTACTTTTGCTCAAATTTACCTGTCTGAATCCAATAGTTTTAAGCCATGCTCTAAGTGACTACATGTCTAATTCCAACATTTAACTTGTAGTTGCTGCTGTGGACCGAACCTGCCTTAAGTGCCTACCCTTTGGATCAGCGTTTGCTCTTTCATAGTAACCTTCACAGCTTTGTTCCCAAAGAAGTGGCCAAGAGCTTTGAAAACATGGGGGAACCATGAGAGGAGGTGTATTTGTGGCAGGGGAACATTTTGGGGGCATTCTAAACATCGCATCAAGGCGGCCACCTCTTCTAACTAAGCAGAAGATTGTCTTTGCACACAAACTTTGTGAGGCCTAATGTATTGATAAAATTATTGAAAGAGCAGACTGAAATGCGATTGCTTTGCTTTAATCCAGCCTGAGGCAAAGGACCTAGCTGAAAATTGCCATTTGGCTTTCCAATCCATTGAAGGCCTCTAGATTTGCCCTTTGCTGCCAGTTTCACTTTCAATTTCACCTTGACACTTCCCTAATTTTGTTTAGGAAACCCAGTTACCAAGCTGCAGATGAGATGGAGTTAGAAGTAGATAGGCTCAAGCTATCTTGGACCTTAGAAAAGGAATAGCTATTGTTTGTCAGGGACTCTCTGGGGAGTGACTGGTCTGACTTTTTCTGCTGTTTCCTGATTGGCAGCCACAGTGAGGAGTCAGGGTGGTTCTGACTTCTGCTCTCAGCATTGCTTCTTTCCTCTGCAGCCGAGGCAAACTTGCTCTTATAAAGTTTCTCAGATACTGGGCCCTTGATAGCTCAGGTATCAGCAGGAAAGGAAAAGGGGAACGATTCTTCTAGGCTATTAAAGTACTGTGTTCTTTTTCACCTTGATGAGCATCTGAAAGACATGCCTAGGGAAAAGTGATCCTCTATCCTGATCTCACTTGAGATAAGGAAAAATACTGCCCCCATCCATCTGTGTCCTCTTGTTTGCTGGAGATAGTTCTGGGAGAACAAGGAGGGGCGTAGACTAAGAACCTTGTTTACCAAAGCATAAAATACAATCAACTGGTGGCATGCAAAATGACCTTAGATAGTACCAAAAAACCTTTTGTGTATTATTTTTAAAACACTTAAACATTTATTTTTATATCAACCTCTAATTTCTGGCAAATGAAATAAATTTGACATTCATAACTGCAATGGAAAATTCCTTTTAACATAGATTTATCAAGTTTAAAGAGAGAATTATTTTAAAGAAAAGTACTAGAAGCATAATAGTGCAGTTGGTATGCCAATAGGACAACATTCATGAAGTTTGATACGTGAATGACTGAAGTTTAGGAAACATTGGCTCACAAGGTTCATGGAAGAATGGACTCAGAGAAAAATTATTGGGAACTTCTTAATTAATTTTTTTTTAAATATAAATCTGTAGGCCATGGATATTATGTAGAGGTTAGCAGTTTGGTCCTTCATGGCGTCTTAACATTTTTGCTCTTAAAAGATGCCATTATTAGAAATACTGCTGTGAACTTAAAACCCACAATGTAGATTTTAAAAGGAATGAGAGGTCATGGCTGACTCTGGGCTTTTAATGTTGGTTCTTGATTTGTCTGTTGAGTACTTAAAGTTCATTCTAAAACATTGGCTGTGAGAGCCCATTTCATTTCCTGATTTAGTGCTTCTAAATCCATTCTTCTCTATCCCTAGAACTAATGCTGTTTTTCTACCCCCAATTCGACTATCTAGTTCCCTGGGAGTCATTCTGAAATCACAAATAATAAAATGCAAGTACTATTATTCCTTAATTAGAAGAGATGATTTCTTAGAGAAGAAAATAAAAATTCAGGCTTTGCATTTATAACCATTTAAAAAGAGTTCTAAGAGTTTGGAGATATCCATATTAAGAAAAACAGTACAGATGCCATTTCCTTTGTGGAGGGTATGTTCTTAGCAGGATCCAAGATATAGCATTATTATGGTTTGGTGGGAAGAGCTTTGGAGTTAGATGAAGGTATGATTCTTAGTTTTTACTACTTTTAGCTATATGATCTTGTATATATTTCCTCTAAGCCACAATTTCCTAAACTACGAAATAGGTGAAAACATTATTTATCTTATGAGGCTGTTGTGGAATTAATTTAGAAAAAGGCATAGGAAAGGCTTGTCATATAAGTGGTGTTTTGCCTTTATCTTTTCTTATAAGTGGAATTACCCAATTTGGCACTTTCTTTGATACTGACCTATTGTATGCTTTTATTGAATTGCTTTTTAGTTCTAGTTCTATATATCCATTTTGATAGGGACAGTGTCTTCCTGTTTGTATTACCTGCACTTGGGCTCAGAGTCAGTGCTCAGTATTTACTGGTCTTAGAGGAAGATTAGGTAACTGGGTTAGGAAGCAGTGTTTTCATAGACTTGTGGACCTGAAGAGACCCCTTGAGATCTCTTAAAGCAGTGCTCTATCTCTGGCATGCATCCTGGTGGCAGGAAGTAAAACTTTTTCAGAGAGATGATCTTGTAAGGCAAAGAGATTCGCTAACATTTCTTAGTGTAGTGCTCAATGATTTGGTGCCCCCACAACTGGTGATTTCTTTCAATCACTTCTCTTGCAATTTGAAGCCTCTTTCTCTCATTCTGACTTTCATGGAGATAGGGAGCATTTAATCACTGTCCTTTGCAAAATGTTTCTTTCATATTCTTGAAACCTATTATTGTCACCTCACTCTCTCCTTTTTATTTTCCATGCACTGTAATTCTAGAGAAACCAGGAGTGTTGTATTTGTTTTCCATTAAATCAACATCTGAGTCAGGATTTTGTTATCATTTGTAATGGTTGCAATGATATCAGCAGTTATACAATATATTCAAAACCATGCATATTTTGAGCATTAGTTGAGTGGGGGAGGCAATGTCACTAGGTAGGTAGAATACATGTAAATCTATCTGTTGTAAATCTGAAGCTCTAACATCATCTTGTAGTTAAACTTAAATTCACTGAGATTTAAAGAATATGAAACATTTACTGAAATGACTTTAGAAAGGACTTTCTAGATTTTCTAATTTCATGTGAACTTAGTCATATAACTGACTCTGATCTATTAGTTCTGAGTAGTCATATAACTTCTTCTAAAATTATCACATTCTTTTCTATTAGAAGCATTTAGATGCATTTAGACAAATCATTTTATCCTCTCTTGTGGTTTATCTACCAAATGTATCTGGAACAGGTATAGCCGTCATAATTTCACAAATAAATTATCTTAGAACTTTTCTTGTGTCCTGTAAGTTTATGTGGATAACTTAAAATGTCTTTATAAGAGAAAAAAAAAAAAGAATTATAAAATAAAATTCCATTGCCACAGATTTACCTGTCACTGTGTCTCCTATTGGACCATAATCTCCACAAGCATAGGAACTGTGTCAACTGTTTTAACTTCAGTGACTTATTCAATGCCTGGCACTCAGAGGCACCAAATCTTATCAAGTGAATAATTAAAGAAATGAAGTAAGAGATGCCGAAGTGAACGGCTCTTGGTAAATAGTTTCCTCTGAGTATTGGTGGGTTATATGTGTGTCCAGAGTTTGGAGCTGCTTGTACCTTAGGGGATATAAGTTGATTCTGGGTCAGAGTGATCAGATCAGGGGAAATACCGAAAGCTTAAGATTAATTACTTGTCTTTCATCTAATAAATTTTTATGAATGGCTAGAACTTTGGGAGGGGCTATTGCATTGATTGGACTTCTCTAATCACCAGATCAATAAGGCATACCGTGCACCTAATAGTTCATCAGATATTAGGAGCACCTGTGCTAATACCTGGGAATATGGACTGGCTGTAAGCATCCTAGTGTAGGTGGGTTAAAGGTCATAAATGAGGTGTAATACCTGAGGTCCAGCTATACTGACATAGGTTTCTAGGCAAGAACTGGTTCAAGTGGATTATGCCTTAAAAGCATATTGGGATGCCATAAAGAAAAACTCCAACTGCCTAAATTCCAATTCTGGCTTTACCACTTTCCAGGTAAGTGATCTTGGTTAATTTATTATACTTTTTGATCCCTCATGTGTTGTAGCTGAAAAATTGTGACAAATTTTAATGTTTTACCTCCCCCATCGAGTTTTTGTAAAGATGAAATAAAATAATCCATGTATAACATTTATTAGTCTATATGGCACATAATTACAGCTCAGTAAATGTTAAAGACTATTTTTAATATTATTACTACTTTGTTGAGGTATGTAAGTAACCAGTTATTAAATTATTTAGTTGTAAAAAATGAAGAATTTCAACTCTCTTTGGAAACCAAGTTATCTTATACTGTTTAGTCTCTTTCATTATGATATAAGTTCCTTATCAGCCTGCTAGATTTTACTTGCCTTTGACTTCCACTCACTTGGTATAGTAATTGTCATATGGTAGGTTTTCATTAAATATCTGGTGAATGAGAATGAGTAAAACTTGCACAAATCTGCAGAGTGTTAACGTACCGTCAAAAATACCCATGGTCTTATTTAGTATTTTATTCTGTTCTCTGATAAGATTTCAGTAGTTTAAACACTTTTTAAAAATGTTTTAATTTAAAACTAAGATGAAAGAAGATAAATTTCTCTAAAACATAATTGGCCATGTTTATTTTTGGAAAAGAAATTACTACTATGTTTGGATAGGAACAACCTGTACCTTTCCACAAACATGTCACAGTTTTGAACTATAAGAAAAAAAAACAAAAACAAAAACAACAAGGAAAAGAAACATTCGATCTCCTATTGTTTAAAACTCTATCCAGTTTAGAGATTTTTTTTTTATTATCACCTTGGTAAGTGTCACCTGAGACTGTGGTGCTGGTGTGATGGCAACTGTGGATGAGCTTAGATCTGTGTATCACTGTGTGCTTAGTGTATAATATCTGGCAGTTGCTCAATGCACGTAGTTCTACGTCCTTACTAACTCCACCTGTGCCTGGTGGGTTAAATGTGAAAAACACTGGAACCAAACATATCCCAATCCCCTGCGCTTTCTGCTTTTAATAGTGGATTCATATATAGCTGCACATATTTTCTCTAAACCCTCAGGGATAATAATTTCAGGCACTCCTTTAGCATGCCTTTATTGTTTCCCTTACATTCTGTCACAAGTGAAGTCACCTACTTCCAAACCTCTTTTCAGAGTTTGGATAGATTTTATCTTTTCTGTCCCATCCAATTGCTCTCCCTGCTGCTCAGATGTCTCTTTTCCTAGTCTGTGTTCCTGCAGCTGCCATTTTTTGGGTTGCTTTCTCTGCTTTAGCTCTTGCTCAGACCTTAACTGCAGGGTTGGGAAAGTTAACACAGTGAAATCCCTAGACTCCTCTGACTGGCATTTGCAATCATTTTCCAACCTCTGTAATATAATAGAAAAATCACAAAGAAAATTTTTGTAAAACGATAAAAGTTAAAATGAGTATATGAAAAAATAGTATATTACATGTAAATAAACAGATAAAACGGAAGAGAGAAAAAGAGAAAAACTTTATGGATTCTGCTTCTCCTGAGACTCCATACAAGCTGTCCAGACATCACCACTTAGGATCTAAACACATTTCAATGAAAGCTTTCATTCATCAAAGGAGTGTCCATTGGGAACTGTATTAATACATGCAGTTATTATAAAGCTAACTTCACATGAGTTAGCATTCAGGAAACACTAGTGTTAGGATAAGCCCTAAAATTTAGTGGCTTAACCAATCAAAGTTTATTTCTTGTTCATTTATTAGTCCAATGTAGGTTTTACTGTTTCAAGGGGATTGAGGGCTGAGGCTCTCGTGAAAGATGTCAAGTGTGCAACCCTGATGTAGGTAGGCACTGCTGTCTTCTGCATGTGCTTTTTAGTAATTAACTAAGAACATGGAGGATGATTCAGGGAGATTTTTCTGGATCAAGTTGGGAAGTGATTGACATCAGTAACTTCTATTTATAGTCCATTGGTTTGAACTCACTCACATGGCCACATCAAGTAAAACAGAAGCCAAGATGTATAGGAAGAAAAAGAAACATACTTATTTGCTTCCAAGTTAGTTCCACATGCCAATAACCATTCCTAAAATTTCTTCTTAAACATAAATCTCAAGTTGGATTTTTTTTGCTTTAATCATTTTATGGTAAGCTAAGAAATATAGGGAGAAGAGGAAACATTTTAATAAACACCTAGCATTTTGACTCCTTTTTATAAAAAAAGATTATACTCAGCCATTTCCAAAGAAGAAAATTAATACTACTATTTAGTTATTATCCTAGGTTGAAGTCTGTAATTTCTGAGTGATAAGCAATTCTTTCAATGACGTACAGATATGGCTCCATGAGTTCCAGCCACCTCTAACTAAAAAAAGAAAAAAAAATTTCCTCCCCCCACCAGCAGATTTATAATGGTGCATCAAGGACAGGATAATTGAAAGACACATTCCCTTTAGAAAAGAGAAGAATAGAGGCCCAGTGGGTGGTCAGTCGTCCATTTCAAGAATGGAATCTTGCTGGGTAAGCATCTTGAGTACCCTCGTTTAGCAGAGAAAAATGTTTCTGAGCAGACCCTGAATTTATTCTCAGGACAGATCTCCCTTTTTGTTATTTTTTCTGCTTCTGATATGCCCTTGAGGTCTTCTTCCTTGACTTGAAGTTCTTATTTTCCCTGTTTATGCGAAGTAGGTCATTGGTAAGTCTACCTTCCTTAGGGACAATGTAGCTTTTGCAACCTGCTGTCTGGTAGTGCAAGTTTGGGGTCTGAAGACTTCCTTTATAGTCTTAGGCTAGTTTGTTTTAAATTTATTTTTTGCCACATTTTGGTAATACAACTCCTTAAAAAACTCAATTGACTTCTGTGCTATATGCTTCAAGTTAGTTTCATGTGCCAACAATCATCAACTAAAGTTCTTTCTCAGATAGATTTCTTAAGCCTGATTTGTTTCATTGCATCCTCATCGTGATACCTGTTTCTCTCAACTTCGTGGAGCTATTTTGAGCCTTTTCCACTCAAAGCCTTTTTCCATTTTACTTTATACATTTTTGTTGGCTTTTCCAAATTTCTAGACTCACTTTAATCCTGAAATTTTATTCAAAACTTGATAATTCTTGTCTTAGCTGCAGAACAAGTTATTGTCTTCCTCACAATAATTTGCTATAAGCAGCATACAGCAACCGATACAAATTAACATCTCTCTTTTCAATGACTTCCCCTAAGGCTAGTCTTAGTAGACCCCCTGGTCTGCCTACCAGATTGTTGCAGGCAACTCTTTTCATCAAGTCTTTGGCCAGAACAAAACAGGGTTCCAACAGTATCCCACTTCAGATAAGATAATGTGAGGATTTAGAATAATGTTGACCGTTGTAACAAATTAGTCCAGAAATTTCATTGACTTAATGTATTACAAGTTTATTTTTCTTTTGTGTGAAAATCCAAAGTAGTTGTCCCTGTTTGCTGTGAGTGGGTTGTGACCCACACAGTCGTTCAGGGGTGCATGGTGATGGAGGCTTTGCTGTCATTCACCTTTTATGTGTGTCTTTCAAGTTTGCTTTGGATGTTGACTTTTGGTTAGCAGAAGTAAGAAGAGTATGCAGATGTACACAAAGGAAATTTATATGGACCAGGTCAGTAGTAGTGCTCGTCCATTTCACTATACTCATATAGCCACATTTAACTGTAAGGTGGGCTGAGAAATGTCATCAAGCTGTGTGCTCAGGAAAAAGAGAACATGGTTTTGAAGAACAGCATTAGCAGGCTCTGCTATGGTGACAAACTATAAATAGAGGTTTGTTTTTCTTGTGTAAGAAATCTTAAAATAGGTTGTCCAAAGATGGCACACAGATCCTATCTGTGATGACAATAAAGACAGTTTTTTCTCTCCCCACCCCAACCTTATTCAGGAGAAAAACATATCCTTGCTTGAGATTTCTGGCAATAACAGATCAGCCAGACCTGAGTTAAGTAGTGAAGGAGGCTGGAAAATTGAGTTTTAGTGAGGCACATATCTACCCTGCTTAACATAGGTTCGATTAGTAAGAAAGAAGGGGAGAATGAACATTGGGTAGGTAGTTAGCAGTTTCTGCCTAAAAGATTAATATAATTTCCATATTTTAGGAGGAAAAGCCTTTCCTGGGAAAGATCTTTTCTCTCAGAATGTAGCATATAAAATATTTCTGACTCTTAGAACCATTTAGAAGTATCTGTTTGAAATGTCTTTCAGTACCTTGTACATGCCCAGAACATAGTAACCGATTAATAATTTTTTAAATTGAAATAGTTAAAAGAATGAGCAAATAAACCAGTATACCTGTATTACTGGAGGAGTCAAAGAAGATGTCCTTTGACAACTGTGACTAACAAACATGCAAGTCTACTTATATAATAAGTAGATTTAGATGGTTACTGTCTATACACAAATAATTCTCTCTAGACAGTTTATAAGGTAATTTGTACCTTCAAGTCCTTAACAATTTGAATTTAAGTATCTTCTCTCTCCCAGAGAAAAAATAAAGAAAAAAAATCCATAAAAAGAAGTCACCCAAAAGGGTAAAAAATATATACCTAGTAAAGACTTTACACTTCTAGAAGGCAGAGACTTTCTTTTTTTTTTTTGTATTGTTTAGAAAACAGTAACGTGAAAAGCTAACGTCTTTTGGCTAAGATAGATTGATAGTGATAATGTTGATTATTACTATGCCTGGAAAAATTATCTAGTCAAAAATAGTAAGTGCCATGACTACCTGTCCACAAATCTTTCTCTTTTTAATTTGCTTTGTCTGGTGGTTAAACAGGGTGGGACAGAAACCTGATGGATACATGCTACCTGCCCCTGCTGCTGAGGCTGCCACCGTTGAAGTGATGAGGCCAAAGCCACTTCACAGATTTGTTTGGAAGCCACAAAAGACTTCCTGTGATGTCAGGCAGGCTGCAATAACCCAAATGGTAGCTCAAAAATGCACATCCCTGACGTAAGCTGCCATTATCAAGCAATAATTACTTCTTCTTTTGAGGAGTCAGCTTGCCAATCACTCTGACATGCTTTCAGTTTCTTTCAATGGTACATGTTTTTCTTTTGCTTTTCCATGGAAAGAATCTTTGACAGACTTAGTTACTTTCAGTGTCAGTCACTGCCTCACTGGAAGTCTGTCTGGATATCCCTTACTGCAAAGCAACTAAGTCCCTGCAGCATCAAAGTGAGAATAAAAATATCTTGACAAACTCATCTCTCTTTTTTGATTCCCCTGTACACTTGGGCATGGTGTGCTCTGAATGCAGGATCGTGCTGGGAAAGCAGAAAGCTGATGGCTGTGGAATGTGCCCTTGGAAATGGGATGGCCTGGAGGTGAGGAATTTCAGCCAGGTTCTGGCATCCAAGGAGATTTAAGCAAATTATTTTTCGGATATGTGCATAGGGATACGTTTTCCCTAAGATTAAGAATTTTTGTAGAAAACAGGAAAACATTTGGACTTAGCTTGTCAAGAAACATACAACTCATTTCAGGTTATTATTTTTTTGAAGACTCATATTTTAAAAATGTAACAAGAAGAAAATTAAGACTAATTCTATCACTTGCTGAATTGGTGGAGTACAAACATTGTTTTGAGAGTGGACCTAGTTAGGGGTTCTTATGTTTCTCTTGCTTTCACAGCCCTGGCTCTACAATTTATTTCAGAACAATATATATATATATTAAAAAATTTGTTCTGCTTCATAGAAACTGAACTTTCTCTGTTAAACTTTGTGTTTTGTGGGTGCTCCATGTATTCTCCATGGATATACTTTCTGATTCTCTGGTTCCTTTTAGAAATCTCTATTATAGTTGACATGACCTGCTTTCTTTCTCCAGGGAATTCTGTAAATCTCATATTTCCTTTTCTTTTGCCCCAGGCTGCTGAGTTTTCGAAGGAAAAAAAGACTGTTTATGTATATTTCAATATATTTCCTATTGTCCAGGGCTTTGTTCAAAATATCTATGTTTTCCTGCTTTGTGTTTTTTCTTATTACCAGAATGACATGATAGCATGGACCTTCTATTTGCTATTTTGACCTTTCCCTCCAGCTAACATAGAAAATTACTTGTATGAAAACATTGGTATTTCTGTTCATAGCACTGACAACTGGGAGGGACACCTTCCTCCCTCTTATTCTCCATATCCACACAATTATCAAGGTCTGTGGATTTTTATTACTCAAATGTCTTTCTAATCTGTTCCTTTCCCCGATTCCTGCTGCTACATTCTTGGTCAAATATAAACTTTTCTCTCAGCTAGACCACTGCAGTAATTTCATTACCAACCCATGATCACACTCACCTCCCCCAATCCATTCACTGTATTCCAGCCAGAGTGGTCTTCTCCAGATATAATGGAGGATCTAAATTGAGGATGTCATTTCTGTGCCTGAAATCTCTCAACGGCTTTGTCTAAAGATATAGACCAAAATCCTTAACGTAGATTATCATCCTGTATGAACTCATCTTCTTCTTTTCCTTTTGAACTTCTGTATCTTTCTTGAAGACACATTGCTCCTTTACTCCTCAAGCCTCTCTTGCTCACTGTTTCATTTTTCTAGATCTCTCTTGTCCCTCTGCTTCACCAAGCTGATGGGAGCTTGAACTGTTGTAACATTGACTTAAAAAATCAATGTGACTCATCCAATGGTCATAGAGTTATGGAACTTGAGTCTTTGGGCTACAAATATCTCTAGGCCTTTTTGCTATCCTTCTGCTAAATGCTCTGCAATGAAATGACAATCCAGTCCTTTGGGTGAATCCACACAAGATGGTTTGATGCCTTTCTTCAAATCTTGCACGTTGAGTGAGTCCTATCCACCCTGGCCTAAGAAACCAGAGTATGTTACTCCCACTGATGATTCCTGATTGGAACAATCCAGCAAATGAGTCTCTGGAAGTGCCGTTTTGGGGACTGTGTAACGTGTCTGTTGGAGCTGAGTTTGTTTATACTTTGCCAGTGTCATCATTTACAAACTTCAAAAAACACATTGACAAATTCCCTAGCTGTTTTGGCAGTGCTTCCATCAATCACCCAACTAATAGCACCAACATTTCTCCTGGGCTATTATAGTCACTTCAATCGCTGCTGCTGCAGCTTCGGGAGAAGATAAATCAGAAGGGGTTCTTTTAGATGGGTCTCAAATACAACACCATTTTTTACTAAACAGTGCTTCCCTCCTCTTCTCTCTCTGCCCTTCCTCCAACCTCCCATAAGCAATTCTTTCTGTTTTATACCACCTTAGATAAAGTAATCTGGATCTATGGCTTTCCTTTAGAGGCCCCTTTGCAACGTCATTGGGAAATGGGTCCATTTATTATTTTGGATTTTTGTGTGTCCTCTTTAGTTACTCCGTGCAGCCCTCTCAAATCAATAATGTATTGTGTTTCTGTCGGCAACAGGTGCCTAGCTTCTCAGGCCCAACACAGCCTCAGAGAGAGGCTCACATGTCTAATGACCACAGCATGAAAACCTGAAACCATTTTGCCTTTCAACCAGGTTCTTTGTGTGGCTGCGTCAGGCAGCAGCTGTATCCCTAAGACGGAGTGGCTAGAGTATCCCTGCACTTGCACTTTTATGGTTTCCTTCTATTGCTGAAGCCTCACCCCTTTCCATGAGAAATAAATATTGCAAATACTCCGCTGTTACATCACCTAGGCAGATTCGTTTTTCTTGGGGCTGCAGTGCTTCCTTATTTTCTGTATTCAAAGCTTGTCTTTTCCCTCACAAACTGACCTGTCTTAAACAAGAATGTATTAAAAAAACACAACCTCTTCCAACTTCCTCACCATTAAGAAGCATGGCCACATCTTCTCCCTTCAGTGCACACACATTAGGAATCTGGACAGTGAAAAGCGAAGCGCCTGCCAAACTTGGCAGATCAGGTGAGGAGGGCTGGCTGGGGTTCTGCTGCCCAGCTGGAGTGTTTGCTGGCTGTGGTGCCAACTGCAGGGCCAAACAAACCCTAAGACTGCCTTTCAAGTTGCTGCCTGAGAGATGCTGTTAACTCCATCACGGAGTGCTCTATTCATCCTGAATGATCCATGGTCCTGGACAAAGCACCAACGGCAGCCCGTCACAAATCTTGGCTCCGTACCTGACCAACCTATTAATCAGAATTTTAACTGGGCCTTGGAAGTGTTTTTCTTTTATGTGTAAGTCAGAGAGCTGATCGCGGTGGAGACTTCATGTAAATGATGCCATCAACTTGATGCATGGGGCCTTCGATGTCTGAATCTGTGGTCACAGGGAGTATTATTTACCCTAAAAAAGTAATCCTTTTCCTGACTGTCTTAACTGTCTCAGGATCTCTTTGCTATAAGCAATATCTTTGATTGCCTATTCTATCTTGGTGCTGAAATAACCCAATGGTAGTAATCATTTTTATGTTTGAAAGAAATTTTCTCTTTATTTGAACGAGAAATACCCCTGATTTTCATATTGTTTTAAAAGCAGTTTTTTTTAAGGTGGATTTTTGTTTAAACTCGACTTGGTGGTCAGCCTCAAAAGTGTTTTTGCTTGATCAACAATAATTAATTATTTGTGTAAGTAGAAGTATTCATAAAAACAACTGGCTGATTAGAATTTGCTGACCTCATAAGGGAGGAATATTTTTACATTATGTTTTAGCCTCAGTAACATGAGAGATCCTTAGTACCAAGAAAAAAATCAACATTTGTTCTTTGTTATATTGATGATTTTATTTATATCAGACCTAAAACTAGGATAACGAATATAAATGTTCCAACGCATTTACAGTAGACTGTTTTTACTTGATATTTTAAATAGTGCAATGTTTGCCAAACTTGGATACTGCATGGATTCCATTTAAAGGATACAATTCCTGTGACTCTCCAGTGTTGACTTAAATTTGTTAAACTAGCAATAACTTTCTTATCCATATTACTTTTTCTGCCACTATAAAACCTAAACAAATGAACAATTAAGTAAAAATGAAATCACATTAATAAAATATAAATCCACTACATTAATTAAAGGAGAAAGAAAATATTGATCGCTAAAGCTAAATGAGTCACTCACAGTGGAATCATGGTACAAAACCATGTACTAGTTTAGTAGAATGTGGCATGCCAGTGCTGGGGTGTTATATGATCACTAGTGCACCATGAGGCTGTTTGCCCTCCCCTGGTATGAATATATCATTTATGCCGTTTGCTTTTCTTCTTGTCCCATTGGTTCATAACAATGAAGTACTGGTTGGCTACACCTTGATTATGAGATACATGCAAAAGCTGATTCTCAAATCATGTGGCAAAATTTGGTTACATGCCAATCTTCCAGAAAATTTAAAATATGTTCATATCATATTCTAAAGCATCACCAAAATGAAGGCACAGAATTTAAAAATTCTTATAAATAATTTGGTTAATCTGAAAATATATCCTTTAACTGTGGCTTGATAAATACTGGTTTAAAACAGAGCTTGTTTGAGAGTTTTGCTGCTTTCACTCTTCTATTAATCCACTAGTCAAAATCCACTGAGATATTACTTAACCTTCTTAGGCTTTAGTTATTACTTTTGTAGCACAAAACCAACTAAAAATGAGACAATTCAGTTCATTGCAATGTATTAGATATCTACTGTATACCAGTCATGGGGTAAAAGCAGATCAGTGAAGGAAGAATGAAATCTATTATATAATTATGTGGCGATTCCAATACAAACTATCCAAGTATAATCTCTTTGGAAATTTTGATAATGAATCTTAAACTTGGTTAAAACTTAACTTTGCCCTACATAAACTTAATTTAGGAATTTTAGATTTTTATTAAGCTTAACTTTTTCTAAAAGTGGGCAATAATTTCAAATTTTTATCAAGTTAAAACTGATCTACCCTGCTTGGTCCTAATTATGGAAGTTTGACTCTGCATCTCTTTTAGATCCAGTACCCTACTCTTTACTTTGTTTAATGTAATAGGTATGAATTGACTGCATACACTTTGCATGTATTATGCCTTTTATTAACAATGCATTTAAAACCATAAACTGAATGACCAACAATTTAATTGCTGGTTTCCAGCAACATGGTCAAATTAGCTAATATCGAAAAGCTTTCTTTCCACTATAAAGCCATTGAGATGCTAATAACCAGGACACTTTTTTTTTTTATGACAACTGTTCCAAATTCTTGATTTATTGATATTATTTATTTTATAGTAGGATGCATCCATGCATAAGGGATTTTAATACATACCTGGACTTAAAGTAAATACCTATAATAATTATTTTATAATCTGGGAAGTAAAGGAATTCTCCAAAGAGGTGAACCATTGTGAAGATAAGCTAGGATAGGCCATCTTAATCTGTCTCATGCTGCATGTCCAACTCTGAGGCTTGCAGAAGACTCTACCATCATAATCTCTTAGGCCTCACAGGGCCTAAGGCTCACTGAGGCTCCAACTTGGTAAACATTATTATGAAAGCAGGAACAAGGGAATGTGATGACTGAAGTTCTGGCTTTTAATATTTCTATAAGTAAATAACACAAGTTAATTCTCTTTACATTTTACTGTGCAAAGAGAGTCATTTGAGCAAATGCTAAGTTCAGCACATACAGAGAAATACAACTCATGTGTCCAGAAAGAGAGCAGAACTGAAATATTTGTGGATAGCCCTAAGAAGCTAAGGATTAAAAATTATAAGCCACATGAAGGAGTTGAACGAGGCAAGAGGGATTCATCAGGTACCAAACAAACAAACAAACAAACAAATGGAAAATTAATATTTTAGTCTCAACACATACTACATAAATAAGAAAACAATATAAAATATGCTTACTCTCACCAAGAGAGAAAGAAGAAACTGACACCATGAGAGAACAAGAAAAGATAAAGCAAGAAGACATACTTGAGCAACGAACCAAATCAAGCTAGAAGATATATCTGGGGAATCAACCGAAATGTATAATAAGGTGATAAACAGATGGAAGATATAAGATAAACAGGTGGGAGATATCAAGGGAGGTAAAAACAAAACAAAACAAAACATGGACACCCTAATGAATTGGTCCAACAGAAGTTTAACAGGAATTAAGAAGGGAGAGAATCTGGGACAGGCAATATTGAAAGAGATAATGGCTGAAAAATTTAAAAAGTTGAAAGACAAGAATCCTTTGGTTTAAAATATATATCAAGAATATCTGAGTAGGACAAATAAAACAAATCTTCACCTAATTTTGTCATAGAAGAACTGTAGATTATGAAATATAAAGAGAAAATAGTAAAAGCAAACAACAACAGGAGGACAGTAGAATGACAGCAGAGATTTCTTCAGCTGTTCTAAGATGACCCAAATGTAATCTCGAGCTCCAAAAACTCCTACTCTGGACCAGCAATGACCCAGGCAAGTTCATGTCCTGGAACTGGGGACTCCAGGAAATCATGGCAACAAGAGAGCGAACAAATATTTCTGGGAAATACCCTGTCTTTAAGTAAGAAATTTTATGTTCTAAAAATGTCTTATATACTTTGAGAGTCTTTTATTTTACAAATTGCTTTTATATAAATGTTTTAATGCCATATTTATAGTAATTGCCTCTCACAGGCAAAGCAATAATTATAGTTCCATTTTAAAGATGGCAACACTGAGAATCTTGCATGTCAGGAGATGTTTACAGGTCATAAAGCGGATTGGTGTAATGGGGGGCTGAGATACTCAGTTGCTCTGATCCTTGATTTATATTTTAAGTCAGGGTTTACATAAAGAAAATATTTTGTTATTGTGTTTGTAAACTATACCATATTGAATGGGGCATTATTAAAACATTATCTGTCAGTTCCTAACACAGTTGCCTGAGAGAGTGACACTAGAACTGCTATACTTAGTCTTTTTACAGCAGTTATATTTGAATATGGATATTCGTTTAAGAATGCAATATGTTTCTCTAAATATTGTATAGATACTTATTTTTTAAATCGCTTTGCTAAGAATATGTTTAGTCCAGACTTGTGCACATTAGTAGGGACTTCTAAATGTAAGTTCTAGAGTTAACTTGCTATAGAAGCACATTAATAGTTTAGATTGTTTTGTGAATAATCAACTCTAAGCCAAGACAGTCATTTGATGGCAATGGGGGTCCTTGCCACAGATGATATAATGTCTATATAGAAAATTGAAAAGAATTGATAAATTATTAGAAATAAAAAGAGAATTTTTTTGGAGGTAAATTATCTTTACAGAAAGGTGAAGGAAATTGATAGATAAATTAATAGAAATAAAAAGAATTTCTGAAGGTTTTATGATACAGGATATCATGCTTTATTTCTATGTATCAATTTTAAAAATTAGAAAATTATAATAATGTGTGTTTCCAAATGTGGTCACAGTCAATACGCATGCTGCTCCTCACAGTAGGAGATGGTGTCCATTTTCTCTTCCTTTGAATCTGGGCTGCCAGTGTGGTAGAAGGTGGTAGAAGTGATTCCATGCCTATTCCAGACCTAGCATTTAAGAGGGCTGGCAGCTTTTTTTTTTTCCTGTTACAAGACAGCCTACATATAAGAAGTCAAATTACCCTGAAGACACTATGCTGTGAGAAAGCATAATCTAGCCACATGAAGAGAGAAAGAAATGCTTCTCCAGACCCCAGTAATTCCATCCATCCCACCTGAGGTGCAAATATGTGAGAGAAGAAGCCATCTCAGATATTCTAGCTCTGGAAAATATTATATAAAGCAGAGGAACTGTCTAAGTGAGCCAAATCCAGATTGGAGGATCATAAAAAATTATACATTCATGTTTTAAGCCACTAAGTTTTGGGGTAGTTTGTTACACAACAATAGATAACCACAACAGAATTTCATTTCTAGATGTCGGTGCTGCCTAAACAAAAACCTATAATGTGAAATTGGCTTTGTGACTAAACAGTGAGTGAAAGGAAGCCTAAAAGGCAGTGAGGTAATTCTTGTTGAAAGCTGTGAAAAAGACAACCCATGTTATGTAGTGGTGGAAAGTTTGGCAGCACCATTGTCTGCAAGTATGTGGACGAAAGAAAACATAATAAAGTGGTGGATTTGGCTAAGATTTCTAGGCAGAATTTTATAAGCTGCCTATGATAAAGCACTGAAAAGAGAGATAAATAGAAAAGAAATTGCTCCTTTTACACCAGAACTTAGGGGAAAACAAATCAATCCAGGACATGCTGAAATAATACTATTTCTTATTACCAGATTCTCCAGCTGGAAAAATGTTCTCAGAATAAAAAATGGCCTCAGGTAAAAGATCAAATGCTGGGAGATGTCAATAGAATCTGTACTTTAGGATTAAGATCAAATCAAGTATGTGGCTATGAGATCCTTTCTGAAAACATCCAGAAGATTGGAGTCAGTGCCTCAAAGACCTTCTAAAGTCAGATAAGAAGGTTTCTAAAAATTTTAAGTGTGCTCTCTCACAGCATTTGGACTTGGCAAAGAGCATTCTGTTGAGATGATATTCATGGGTGCAACTTTTGTCTAATGCAGTCAACTAAAATAAAATTCTTAGAAAACGTTTTAAGAAAATTTATCGAGAAAGCATTGCCAATTTGAACAAAAAGAAATGAAGACAATACAAAAACAAAAACAGGTCTCAGGATCCCCAGCCTTACATAAGCAGCAGGCATGATGAGAAAGCTATTTGGCCGCAAACATGAAATGTTTCTTATGGAAAAGGAAGGATGATTCAGAAGGTAGAGTCATGAGCCACAAAGAAATATTCCAATAAGTGAGGCAAATCAGAAACAGTTCTTGCTCTTGGAGCAGAGGGAACTGGGAACATAACTGGCTATATTTCAGAAATGCTATGGGACATTTAATTCCTATGTGCATTCCTTTTTTCTACTTTTTTGAACAGAGGTATTTAATAAGGCCATTCTATTCTTGCCTCACCATTATTTGTCAGGCATTTTCGGGGTGCAGATAACATGTAATTTTTAGTTTGTAGGTCTGTTCACTTGAAGGACTGCATCTGAGGAGCATCATCTGCTCGTGTATTAGACTGTATTTAGATGACAAGATCCTGCATTAAAAATCTGAGTCTTATGCCAGAGTAGAATGAAATGTTGGGACCCTGGGTGAGGGTGAACATAGTTCACATATGGAAGCAATGAGAATTGTTGTGGCCTGAGGTCATCATCAATTCCATCCCTCTTTATATGTACTTGCTACTCCTCATATCAGGAAGTTTTGGGGTGGTGTGTTTCCTGATAATAGATAACCAAAATATTTGGTTTAAAAGTGTAGTATTTACATTAGTAACACAATATGAAGTTTTGAATGACTTTGATGTGGAAAGTAATAAAAGTAATCAAACATTATTGAAAGTCATTAAAGAAGACTTGAGTAAATGGAGAAATGTAACAAGCCCACAAATAGAAAGACATCTTTATAATGTTAATTCTCCCCAAACCAACCTGTAAATTTAATGTAATGCCAATAAAAATCACAGATATTTTTTACAAGAAACTTTCTAAACTTAAATTTATTTGGAAGAAACAATTACCCTAAGTAACAAAGTCATTCCTGATGAAGATGATCTAGGGATAATTTTGTCTTTTGGATACCAAGAACATAGTAATGAGGACACTTTAATGTCTGCGCAGAGATAAACAAATTGGATGGCAAAAATGATAAACTTTGAAACAGACTCATAAATATGTGGAAGTTTAATTTATGACAGAACTGGCATTGAAGACAAGTAGGGAAAGCATGGAGAATTTAATAAATGATGTCAGGAAAATTTATTTTGAAGAAAATGTTAAAAATTTAAATGTTAAAAATATTTAAATCTCTACCTCACATTACACACACACACACACATACACACACACACACAAATTCTAGATGGATTGAACTTTAATATGGATGCAAAACTTTACAACTTTAGTTGACAAGATAAGAGAATATTGTCATGACTTGGGGTAGTGAAAGATTTCTTAAAGGAGACTCGAAAATATAATTATACAGGATAAATTAATAAATTTGCCTAGATTAAAACTAATAATTTATCAAAACATCATAAAACAGTAAAAAGGCAAGACATAAAAAAGGTATCTAAATGTATTTAGCTAACATAGACTTAGCTTTCTGAATATACACAAATTAGCTATCAATTAATAAGAAACAAATACTTTAAAAAATGGACAAAGGGAAGGCAAAGAATAAAATCAGATTAGACATAAGCTGGTTAGTACATGGGTAGCTATTTCATTATTTTCATTATTAAAATATGCATTGTAATCATTCTTTTTATATATAGGATATATTGCATAATTTAAAAAGTAAAAAAATTCTTATTATTGAGAAATGCAAAGTATGAAATAATGTGTTGTATGTTGAATGCCTCTAAAAGACTTTCAATGATATTTAGTTAAATTTGGCAATTATTGTTACCAATATGAAGATAATTGTTATATTTTTAAAGTAAAAGCTACATTATAAACAATGATATTCGATGATAATGACCTGGCATAAAAATTCCAGAAGGAGCCAACTAAATGCTAGTGGGTGTAAAAAAGAAAAACAATAAGTATTCCAGGTTTCAAATCAAAGAAAAGGGTTTTTATGGACCCAAACAAACAAACCCAAATAAAATGACAATGACAACACATACCTCATATTAAAAGATATAAAAGAGTCACAAATGTAAATTATGATGGCAGAAGTAAATTCAAAATTATCTGATAGAATGACTATGATGATTTGAATATAGGTAAAATAAACTTGCCTAGTTCAAGGAAAAAACAAACAAACAAAAACGTGTAGACTACTAGATCTGTTAAAAACAAAACAAAACAAACTGAAATACATCTCTACATAGAATGTAAGAGACCTACTTTAAAGTGACCATGAAAGGTGATAGAAAAGATAAAGCGTATTTTAATTAAATGAGACAAAAATTTCAAGGTTAGCAAAATTGATATCATGCAAAATTAAATGGAAGGCACACAGCATTATATGGAAAAGAGAATCTTTAAGAAGACTGCCCACTTAGAGATATAACTATCGTGACCTTTTGGTATAAACAATAAGACATACAATTTTTTATGTATAGATATGGGAAAATTAACATTAATGCACTGCCTCGTATGTAGAATCTTAAAAAATGTCAAATGGATTAAACTGTAGAATTGCCTTATTTGCAGGCTTTAGAGGACGGTGGCTCTTCCTATCTCAGTGAATTTTAAGATTTATAACCTCGAGACAATGAAAATATTTTACGTCATGACCTGGAAATTACAGGAGTATCTTTCAATTTAAATGCAGTCATGTCGACTGCTATTTTGACCTTTTTCTTTACCAATTATATACATTATAAGTTACTTTTTTGTTTTTGTTGCTTAGGCAAATTTTCTTTGGGTTTCTATCACTTGCTATAAAAGGACTCCTAACTAACACATATGGTATCTGGATATCATTAACAACTGGACATGAAATTATTGGGGAAAATGCCCCAAGGTATTATAGTATCTACACCAGTTCTCATCAAAGGCTAAAAATGTGAAATACAATTGGTAAGTAAATGCTGGCAGTAGTATATCAATTATTAGTAGAGATATATTTGTAATATAGTACAGTATTTGGTGCAAGTTGTTCGTTTGTTTGCCAGATTTGTTGAAGCAGCTCACAATAATTCAAGAACTGAGTTGTGAATTTGTCACAAAAGGAGTCCAGAAAACAATTTGTAGAAAGCAACCACTTTGTAGAAAGAACCTGAATCAGTTCTTGGGATTTATACCATTAGAATAGCCAGACTCCAAAAACTTGCCCAAGATTTATCAAAATGTTCACCAAGGAAGCAGGAGTTTATGAGAGAGGGGGAGAGAGAAAGAGAGAGAGAGAGAGAGAGAGAGGAGAGAGAAGGGGAGCGGAGGGGAGGGGAGGGAGGGAGAGAGAGAGGAGAGATTAATGTGAAACTAGAAATGATATGGGGGAGAAAATGACAATCTTCTTTGACATTTAATCAAGTAAGATGTTTTTCACCCAGCCACTTATAGTTGGATATACCAACTTTTTAGAATATATGTAGAAATATAAACATACTTATACCAGTTGTACAGAACTCACCTTTAACAGTAAAATAAGACATTATGGAATGTGTATGAGACACTTCTTCAGAGTCTGTGATAGAAACCTGCCAGTTTTCACCTTACAGCTTGTAAAACTTGACTTTGTTTATTTTAATAATAGCTTATTATCCACAAATCTTGAGGATGCTCAGCCATCATCATACACTGAAGGAAATTTTTAGTTAAGTGCCTTCATTCAGAATGACAGTTCCTAAATATTTCAGCCCTGCTCAGGTGAGGATATGAAGTTATTCTCCTCACAGTCTCAACTCAGTGCATCACCTTAGACAAACATTACAATTTATTAGGTGCCAGGGGCAGGGTCCACATTTAGTTTTACTGTCCTAAAGCTGTTATCAATAATATACTCCCCATCATCATGTGTTTAAGTAAGCTAAACTTTTTCTCTTCTAGCCCTATAATTTACCTAGTTTCAATGGCTAGGTTTCTGCAGAACTGCTTGGATGGGGCCCTAACTATCCATCTAGTCTTTTTTCCCTGGTAAGGGGGACCAGGTCCTCAGAGCTGCAGCTAACTTTGGGTTCTTATTTCAATGTTAGTGAACTGGCAAGCTGGATACTTACATATAGTCAGTCATCAACATGAACCCGTCTCTACCTTTCTTCTTAGTGTTCTCTCTTGTTGATCTGTTGTTTAATGTGGACATACTTTGAGGACGATAGTTTACACCATATGATTTCTGCTGCTATGGGTTTGAAGTCTATGCTATATGTTCATGGTATTCTGACTATGAAATTAGATGAATATAAACTTGGGAAAATACATGAGAAATTTTATGTTCATTTGACACATTAATAATTTACTGAGAAAATTAGAATTGGCAGTGTTTTACGAAAATTAAATCAAAGAAACTGACCATTAGCTTCCTCAAAATAAAATTTATGCTATCTATAATATACAGTTACCAAACCACGAAGGAGGAGATTAATTTTTCTGGAGCTGTATAATTTTTATTATGTTTCGCTTCCCAAATTGGAGTGATGATTGATTGCATTACCACTTGAAGAAACATCCTGCTTTGGATTTGGAAGTTAAATTTAGTAATATTTTAAGGACTTTAAAAGTCTGTGTTCTACACTATAGTGAATATATCATTGTATCTTACCGCTGCTTATTCTCCTAAATTTGTTGGGGTGATTTGGCTTTGGCACAACTAACCAAAAAGACATTAAGACTGATTTCTTATTACTCACAAATAATTGATTAGAAGAACACAATCAGGCCCAAACCGACTAAGGGTTTGCAGTACTGTTAGGGAACTCAAGAATTCTATGGCTTAGCATTGGCAGTTGGTACTAATCACAAACTTCTTTTGACATTTAAAAATCAATCTGCACTTTTAACTCCACATACTAGAGCACTAAAGTTTCTTGCTCAGTATCTATTACTTATCTATAAGCCTAGAGGAGTTATCGAAAACTGAGTCTCCTTTATTATACTTGATAATATGTGAAAGGGCATGGCATGAGAAACAGGGGATGCTGATATAGATCATTTCTATAGGCAGTCTTTTTTTTTTTGGTATGTGAATTCCACCAAAACTTTACAACTTTTGAGTCACAGCTGTTAATTCAAAGATTATAATAGTGTGGTCTGCTTTGATTGTTTAAAGGACTTTCCATTCCTATTAACTCAATATTTTGCCATGAGTCAAATTTTGAAAGATGTTTAACAAAATTGAAGTAATTATCACATAGTGTAAGACTGGTTTAATATTTATTTAGAATTACGTTATTATAAGGAGAGATAAGACAACCGCATAGGGAATGCAGTTAGCATTAATATGATGGTTAGGTGGAGGGCCAGGGGAAGGAGGGAACAAATGGGGAAATCATTTTATGAACTATATAGATGTCTAACTAATGTTCTGTATACTTGAAACTAATTAAAATAAATAAACAAAATTGATGTCTTAATTTGAAACTCACTTCAATATAATTGAAATATATTGAACATCTGACTTTTAGGCATGGAATGAAAATAAATTTTTTCTCAGATAAATTCATAATTAGTAGCTTAAATTTTAAAAGCTACAATTGATCATTTTGAAGCAAATTCTTTATTTCTACTGCAATTTCATTGAAATGTCTACAAAGGATATCTATAGGTCTATAAAATAATTTATCTATACATCTATGTATCTACCTATTTTTAAATTATAATAGAAAACAAGAAAATATAATGGTTTGGTCAGAGACTTTGAAGAACTTCCTGGAAGATAGAAAGCAGATGAGATCAGATTGATAAAGAAGAGTTGTGAAAATACATCTCAAAATAGGCATGAAAGAAAACTATAGAAGTAAGAACATTTCAAGTGCTGCTAAAAAGTCAGAGATAATAAACTAAAGAGCTAATTGGGTTGTAGGCAGGGCTGGTATTTAGCCCTATATAGGTACAGTTACACTAGATTTTTTAATAATGAAAATGCATTTTACAAGTTGATAAAAAACTTCTTCCATGAGCCCCAATCACCTAGGACCCTTGCTCAGAGCCACCTGAACCTCTCCATAATTCAGCATCTAAGGGGTTAATATTTGATACACAGGTAGCCTTCTGGCCCCTGCTCCTGTTCATGTTATTAGGTGCCCGACTGCCTGTGTTAAGTATTTTAAATATCAGCATGGGACAGTGTCCAGGGACAACGTCCAAGGACATTAAAGATGGCATTTGAAATAGCTGGCCTTTGTTCCTGGCCCCTTCTCTGCTCTGGTCCATATCTTCAGACTACGATCTAGACACCTCTTTTTTCCGGAATGTGAAAAAGCCGGTGCAGTGCTACCAGCTTGGGTATTGAGTCTGAGAAGGAAATAGAAGAGAGCGTGAATTAGCTCTGGAGCCTCTCGATAGATATGGAGAAAAATAGAAGAAAATAAAGTTTTTCAGGAGGACGTGACAATACATAGCAGCTTTTGAGTGTTTTCTATGTTCCAGGCACTGTCTTCTAAGATTTACACATATAAACTTATCGATTCCTTCCAACAACTTTATGAGGAAGATTACTATCATTGCCCTCATTTTATGGATGAGGAAACTAAGGTTCAGAGAGGTACAGTGACTTGCCCAAGGTCACAGAGCTAGTCAGCGACAAAGCTGGGGTTTGCGCTTTGCCTCTCTACCCTCGTTCTCACTTGCTGTACAATCCTGTCTCTTAAGCATATTGAACTGCTCCATTCCCAGGTGAAAGATGTCCGTATGGTGGCAATTATGAGTCCTTGCTTACTTGCTTCTTAATAGCCACAGATACCTACCTGTTCAATGAATTCCCTATTGGTGAAGACAGATGAAATTGGTTTCTGTTGACTTATATCTTTAATGGTATTTACTATATAATAAGAAAAATTAAAAATAAATGAACTAAGATTTCAAAACAATGATTTAGATTAAAAAAATGAAACTAAACAAAACAACCAAACATAATGAAAAAATTAGGTAGAAATTAAGGACATAAAAATTATTAATACATTATTGAGAATTATTAGGCAGAACTTGATGAAACAAAAGCACAAACTAGTAGACATGATGAATACAAGCAAAATATGATTTTTTGAATAGACAATATAAAATAAACAAAAGGTCCAACTAAAAATAAACAAGTATCCATAACATTAGTCAAAAGTGAAAAAAACATAGTTATTGCTACAAAGATTTTTAAAGTATAAAAAATGTAACTAACATGGCTATATATGAATATATTTTGCGATCTATGTATATGTTTATTTTATGGACTATATAGATAGTCATACTGACTCAAGAAGAGGTAGATAACTAAATATATAAACAGAAAAATAGAAAAAAATTTAAAAGATAGTTAATGATCCACACTTAAAACAGTATTAAGTATAAGTAGTTGTACAAGTGGTTTTGACAAAGCCATCGAAGAAAAAGAATCTTTAAGTAATATTGTTTCAGAGTATTGAAAAAGGCACAAATTATCTCAAATCACTCTATAAATCTAGCATATCTCTATTAATCAGTCGAGAATAATAAAGAAAACCATAGGTTTATTTTACTTATGAGTAAATTTTAAAAACACTAAATAAAATTTAACCCAAGCAAATTTAGCTACATCTTAAAGGAATAATATATAGTTGGTTTTATTCCAGAAATGCAAGAATGGTTCAACATTATAAAATCAATACATATAATTTATCAAATTAAATAATTTAATGCCATTCTTACAGAAGCCAAGAAATCATTTGGTAAAGTTTAATACTCCTTTCTAATCAAAACTCTTAATAAAATAGAAAAGAAAGAAAATCTTTATCATTAATAATAGGTTTACTACTCAGAGCTCGTCTAAAATAAAGAAACTATTCTAGGTTTGTCAGGGAGGAATTTAATATAAGAAATTGATTACTTTGAAATCTGAAGTATACACTCTGTGGTATCTTATCCCCATAAATATTTTAGAAACACATTAGTTGGCAGGGCAAGAGAAGAGAAGGCTACGGAAAGCTCACCATCAGATTTCAGGTTTGCCAGTTGCTTTCAGGAAATAAGGAAGTTGCTACTAACATTCTGGTTAGGAACAGCAGGAAACCACTGCTGCCGGTAACAGCTGGCTGCTGCACTGAGCTGGTTGACTCCAGAGGGAATGCCAGGGATTGCTGCAAAACCTCATATCTGCCAAAGCTCAAACATGTGCCCACTGTAGCTGGAGGAGAAATTATGGCTTTGGCTTTCCTCCTGCCTTCCAAGATCTCACACAAGTGCTTCCCAGTGGTGGAATCTAAACTGGAAACTTGCGGCTAAGGATTTTAGAAAATGTTTTCAGGCTTCCAGCCCTGTAGTATGAAGAAAGCATCAAGGGGAGCTGAAACTGTGTTGGTATGAACAGAAAATCTATCACAATGAGGTCTGCAAACTCTAGAGCAATCATTATAATCAATGATAAAATATTAAAAATATACCCACTGCAGTTAGCAACAAAGGAATATGTCCAAGGATATGGTCCTTTTCAAATATAAATTCCTAGGAAGTGAAACGAAGCAAGAACATATATGTGTTAATGTTGGAAAGAGAAAGATTAACAATCACACTTCAGGCAATAGAAGAATCTATCTGAAAAATCCAGGAATTAGTTGTCGAAATATTTCAAGAATTTCTACTAATCAATAATAAAAAGATCAAAACCCAAATAAGAAAATAAATACAATATATAAATTAGTTATTTATAGAACAAACAAAAGGAAAGAATAAACATAGTTATCAGAGAGTTAAAATTTTAAACAAAAGTGTTATACCAATCTTTTCCCTTAAGATTGACAAATATTAAATATATTGATAATATCCAGGATTTATTATGTGTGAGGAAACACATATTTTTACATATTCTTACAGAAGTATGGTCTTTTTTTGAGAGAAATTTGACCGTTTATGTAAACATATATTTGTAGTCAGCAGTTCTGCTAGGTATCTAACCTGTAAGAAATTCATACTCATGCAAAAATATGCACATAAAAGGATAATGATTGAAGCAATAATTTTAAGCCCACCAAATGGAAATTTCATAACTTTCTGTTAATAGGTTAGTGTCTGAATGAATTGTGATTTATATGCATGGTAAAATATTATTCAGTCATTAAAAAGAATGAGCTAAGTCTTCATGAACTGACTTGGAAAGGTACCAATTATATATTAAATGTAAGTGATAAGATGCAGAGCTGCCTATATAATATGATTTTCTTTATGCCAAAAAGTATACATTTGCAGATTTGTCCAGACTGTAGGGAAATGACTTGATAAAAGGTGTTAAATGAGGTATTTAAACTGGCAAAATTGATTGTCTCTGGGAAGGAGAGTGAGATGGGAAGGAAAGGTATGTATGGGGGGAGAAATAAAATGAAACTAAACTTCCATTTCTTACTCTTTATACTTTGGACTTGTTCAACATTTTCACAGATGAATGAGAATGCATTGCTCAGTTTATTGTTTTAAAAAAAAGTTAGTCAAATTCCCTTGTTCTCTCCACTCTATTTTCATTCATTCTTAGGCTTTTTAAATGATATGGCAGATAAAAGCCAGGCGCAGATGACTTTTTCTCTATCTGCTACAACTGCTCTTGCCTACCAGGAGCCATCTTGGGTTTTCATCCTCAATTCCAGATTCCAGGCTCTCTATGCAGACTCTTTTTACTAGAATTGGAGACTCAGTTTCTCTCTCCTAGGATTTTTGTTGAAAGAGCAGTTCTTTCATTGTAATGTCTATGCTTATATTTTCTATGCAATAGAATAGATTAGTGATCTTTTAAAATTGACCCATTGCTTTCATCGAGTCTTCTTACAGAGAGAGAAAGCAAATCTCAGAGAACTTGGTTGGCAAGTTCACATAGCCTTGTATGGCCTTTGTGATCTTGGAGCCTCTGTTTTCTCATCTATAAAGTGAATAATTTGTAATTAATGATGCATGTGATCTTTTACAACTTTACTGTTTCATGGTACTTAAGTGAAGATAAAATCTACTGCTTTAAATGACAGACATACCCTTGATATTGATAGGTATGTTTTGTTGTTTAATTTTTGCCATGTGTTATTAATCACTCATCAGTCATAGTCACAGTTTGTGCTGGGTTATGGCAACACAAGGCCCCGACTAAGCCAGCCTCTGAGATCTCGAGACAGAACTTGGTATTTTTCCAGATAAAGATTGAAAACACACACACACACACACACACACACACACACACACACGCAGAAGTTGTTTAATAGACCAAACCAAAATGCTTTGTATTTGATTGTATTATAAAATAATTTCATATTAACATTTCATGATTATTCCTTAATATGTAATCATGAAAATGCATTTGTACATAAAAGACCAATAAAATTAGTAAAATCTGATCTGTGTAGCCTTGAATATCATTTTTATCTTAGTTCAGAAACTAGAAAACATTCTATGGTTTGGGAGAACAAGATCAATGATTATATTTTCAAATGATAAAATATACATTAGCTGAGAGAACACCTTAAATACAGTATGTTGACAGGCCAAATGTGTGAGAAAGAAGAAGGGATATACCAGGAAAAGATATAAGCTAGTTATAGTAGAGTGCAGGCCTATAAAGATGTATTTTTTCCCCATTAACATTATTGTTATTTCCCTTGAAATATAGAATTTATACTAGATCATAAGATTTTTCAGCATGGGGACCTACATTTATCTAAGTTTTGACTCCCAGCTTCTACCACGGCCCTTGACAATGACAATCCAATTTTGGTTGAATTGAAAATCTTTTTAATAGGTCAGGTCAAACTAAATATGCTCCAATTCCAAATACGGTTTTGGGGTGTGAGCATGTGAGTGTTTGTCTGTTGATGGGAGAGGACTTAATAATTCTCAAATTTATTTGGAAAAATAGGAAGTAAAATAAATTGAAATTTTAAATAAGAAGGGAATACTTTTACTGCCAGATACTGAGGTCAGTTATAAAGCTAAAATAATTGTAGTGGAGTTATACTTACTTCAAAATAGATGGAAAAATTTAAAGGAATAGAATTGAAAGCCAAGAAAGAGACTTAATACATAAGCATGTTGCATTAACTCAGTGACAAAGAATGAAATAGTTGGTTAACTGGTGCTGAAATATTTGGTAAGCTATTTTAGAAGTTATTTGAAATAAACTTAAGAAGAATTAAATTAAGCATGACACATTAATTTAAAGCCACTAGGTAAATATACGATGCTGGACTATCAAAGGGCTTTTTAACATGACATCAAAAGGAGAAACCATAACTAAAAGAGAAAACTTTGACTCTTAAAAGACTTAAAAGACTTCTTTATGGCAAATATCAAATTAAATATTGAAAAGTCATGAAGCAAACTGGAAAATGTATTTCTATCATAAGATAAATCATTATTATTAATAAAACGAGTTATTCCTCATCAATTACATGAACAAACCAAAAATATACATACTTGGTGCTCAAACATTATTTTTTTATGGTGATTAGCTTAATGTTCAAAACTTATTTGTATTCTCTCATTTACAAATCTGAATTAGTTTCAAGATGTTGATTACATGTGTTATGACACCATTTATACTAAAGTAATCAACATTTCAATCAATGGGTGTGTATAATATTTATTTATAATATAATGTCTACATTTGGACAAAAATTGAAAGACAATGCTTCCTGAAAAAAGTGCAAGAAAGTTAAATGTGTAGCTTGCATAACTGTGAACTGATGATTAATCTTAGCAATTTAAAATTGAGTTTCAATCACATCTGACATCATATCTCCTATCTGTCTCCTCATGATGATCCGGAGAAGTTTAGTGCCTTTAGTTATGGTCAAGTCTTTCCATCACCCTCCTACTCTTAAACAATGAATTTTGATGTATAGATCACAGAACAGAGATAAGGACTCTGGCGAGTCATTAATTTAGGACATCCCTTCCATGTCTGTGTATTAGGAGCACTGATGATTAATTGGTTTGTGAAACTGCTGCTAGAGTATTTGGGGCCCTGAATAATGTTGGCTATCTATATTTGTTTCACCTCATACGATTTACTCCTTTTACATTATTATGAGCCTTTATTACTTTATGTTAATCTTCTTAGTCCAGGAAGTAGCTGTGGTGCACATAGGAACTCTCAGTTTGATCCAAGAGGTGGGTGGGTTTCTAGAGCATAAATAGAAGAGACACCACTGTCAGTAACATTCAAAACTAAAGCATAAATAGAAGAGACACCACTGTCAGTAACATTCAAAACTTTACTAATGTCTAACCAATACATAAGGTCCAATTTCCCCAATTTTGCTTTTAAAATGTTTACTTTTTTGATATCTAGCCATTCTCTCAGATATTTGACCCCTTTTTTGGAAATAATTTACTCTATTTCTTTGCTGTAGATGGCCCCAAACAGAGTTCTGAATTCCTCCTGTAATTCCACAAATAGCAGCACATATGCCACCATGTACTAGTAAACCGGCTATCTGGAAAAAAAGAAAAGACCTGATTTATGGTGTTTGCTGATTTCTGTGGTGTAAATATTTCCATCATGGCCAATTTCAGCTACCAACAGTTTATCAACCAGTTTTCAAATTATTGAATTTTGACAATTGGCTCTTTGTGAGAATGAGCTTACTGGCTAGAGTACAACACTGTGTGTGTGTGTGTGTGTGTGTGTGTGTGTGTGTGAAATGTAAATGTCAGTCCCTTTGGAGATAGTATTGAATCTGTTTAGGATTCTGAGAGTTAAAAAGAAAAGAGAAAGGTAGACTCAGAATCATCTAGGGATTTGTTGTAAATTTACTTGCAGATTGTTAAAATTCATCCCTACTAATCACCCACGTCTTTTAAGAAATATTGAAAGCTTTCCCTTGGGGCCTTGGCTTTTAAAATGCCATTTGCATTCTTTTGGCCTCTGTAATACCTATCCATTTAAATGTATCACTGGCTCCTCCTCCTCCTTCTATTGGCAGGCAGCTTCTCTTTGTCTCAGAGCATCTGTAGATAGTATTGCCTAGGTGCAGGATCAGCTTGAATGGTGGGTGATTTGAGATGAATTTCTTTCACAGCTCCTGCTGCAAATGAGCTGGGAGAAGAGAGAATAGAATTTTTCCCTGTGCTTTTTGAGCTATGTTCTGTGCCTTGATAACAGAGGGTAGTGTAATGGATAGAAAGGCAAGTCATAAACCATTATTGGACACTTATGGACTTAGAAATGCTGAGGTGAGGATGTATTAGGATGGGTACAAAGAGACATTGGTTTTGTCCTCAAGTAAATTATTATTTCTGCAAGATGGATACCTATGTTTCTGGGTGTTAACTTGTAGTTGAGTTTTCCAACTCCAGGGCTTAATGCTGGGATTTGGTAGAACTAGGGTTAGAATAACATTGTCTGGTGTTCATTCTTAACCTCCATGGACCAATAGAGGCATTTTTTAATTTATATACCAGACTGGCTTGGAGAACTAGTGACCGAGTGGACACTAGTAAGCCCTTTTATTTATTGACATCTGCCACTTTTTAGTAATAGCCAACAATAATGGCTAACAATGAGTAATGACTATGTTAGGCATTCAGCTAATTACTCTGTATTTCTTAATACAGTTCTCACAACGACTCCATGAAAGAGATATATTAGGAATGTTTTATAATTAGGAAAATTAGAGCTTAGGGAAGTTCAAAATTGAATTAAACTTGAAATTATTTTTACATGTTTTCAAACCTATTTTTTAATTTATTTATATTTGATTTATTTGCATCTTAGGATAATAAAGTGATAAAGAAATTAACAATATTTAACAGATACGTGTACTATTTAGAATGGCATGGTTTAAACTGTCAAATTTTGAATGTCTGAGGGGTTCTCTCACTGATTGTGTGGTTTGAGGGCACTGCTTGGTGGGCAAGCCAACAGCATGTGACATACTTTCATCATAATACATTGATTTCTTGGCCCAGCATCCACAAAATCTTTTCCAGTTATTGTGGGTACCCTTGCAGTATTCTGAGATTATGGATCTCAGAATGGATCCTTCTGTCCCTAATTCAAGTAAAATCATAACTGATAAGTGCAATGGGAACCCAGAAGCCCACAGTTACAAACATTTTAAAAGGCTGACACCAACAGAATAAAAATCTAGACTCTCAGATACATCTAAAGAAATAAATTATTAAGCATTATTGGCTTCATGCTTCGCCTTGGTATACAACAGTTTGTATGCAAGAATTCCTAATGATTTCATGCCTAATGTCTGTTATAGAGCTATTGGATATTTTTATGGACTGTCTTCCTGTTCATGAATAAACATTTTTAGTGTTCATATATTTACATAAACTATTTACAGTTCATATTGATGTGATATGGAAAAAGGGGGGCATAACTGGCCTTTTTTATTTTAACCTACCAGAGTATATTTCCTTTTCTTCCCCTAATGCAAAATTTCAGTTTGATTTAAGTGTTTCTGAATCACTTGCCACTTTCCAGGAACCTAACCAACATGTAAATTGAGAGATGTTAATATATATGTCACTGAGTTGTTTTTAAAAAATCACAGCCCTGAAAAAGAAAGAGCAAACATGGTAAATAGGAGAGATTATTGCTCAGAATCTGAAGAATTCATGGCGAAAAGTAACTTGTAGTTATATTATTTTTGTTATCCTTTGGAAGAAAATTTTCTGATTTTCAAAAAGTGACATTTTTTTCAGAGAATACATTCTCGTAATAATTTATTATAACCGACCTTATCAAAAGAACACTAAACAGCATATTTTCACCTACAGCTTTATAATATACAGATGGTCTTCATGTGACTGCTTTTAATGTTCACCTTCAGTAACAATCCAAGGATGTAAATAAATAAAGGTAATTCTTTTGGGGGAAAGTTGAGCCCAGGAAATTCAGAGATGTATGAAATAAAATGTGAAAAATAAGCAAATAGTACAAGGCAGCATGGAATTAAATGTTTTTCTGTAATGAATAGACTCTAGACTTTGGTCAGAGAAAAAAGATAGTAGTCATTGGTATTGTGAGTAAGTCTTCAGGATGAAATGAGGCTGATATTTGACCTAGACTTTGAAGACAAAGGATGTGTAGATGTTGGTAAGTAGAGAACTAAAACCATATAATCTCAGAGGGTTAGGAGTTTCATGTTATAAGGATCAAAAGTGAAGGATAATGAGGAACTTTATCTGCGTGGAACATACCATTTGTAGTAAAAAATAGGGAAAGACATACTTTCTAGATTATGAAGTCCAGGAAGGCACAGCTTATGTCTTGATCTTTTCCTCAGTATCTAGAATAGTGCCTATACCTGACATGTAGGAGGGACTGAGAGGAGAGTCATAGTAGATAAGACTAAAGGAAGCTATTGTGGGGATTAAGTGTCAAGTGCCACAACTCTACAGGATGATGGAAGTGATGGAAATGTGGAGAAGCCGATATACTCAGAAGATGCTGAGATAAGGATTGAACTCTCCACTAGATTGACTAGGCAGGTGCCTAGGAGAATTAGTGACAATAGCTACAAGTAGGAAAATGAAACAACTTGGTCTAGTAAGGAGAGTCTCCTTTGTTCACCTGCAGGAGTTGGATTAGGCTAGAACAGACCTAATCTCATCCCGGGGTTTTCAACATGTGAGGAATTTATTGTAAATCCTTCCACATGTTCTGAATATCTTTTCATAAGGACATTTCCACCCACCCCCCCCCCTTTTTAATGTTGTAATTTATTTTGTTTATTTGATAGAACTTTAGGCAACGTCAAACTCAAACTGAAGCTTCGGCTCATAATAGGGAGAGAGTTCTAGACAAAATATTTATACATCAGCATAGGAAGATGCACTAAATTCACTCTTGCCTTCTTTATTCATGCTACTGTGCACTATGTCTGTAGAGAAAAGTCTGTAATGGTAAGCAAAAAGTAATTTACTTGGTATTAAAATCTATTAAATTAATATGTATTTAAAAGCTTTATTCAGGAGCAACTCCGGGAACCCTGATATAGTAGGGGAGGCAGACATGCAAATAATTAAAATCCTGCATAAAAATAATAAAGAACTTGAAAGTTCTGAAAGTTCTGGGAGATGGTACACAGCAAATTCTTGTTGGGGAGTGGAAGAAAACTTCATGGAGGAGAAGACATGAAAATGCTGATGATGATCTTGGTGATGATGGATATGCAGGTTTCTAAATGTGAGCCAACAACACACCTATGAAATAGATGTTATTATTATTTGAAACTGATTCAGAGAAGATGAAGTGTTTGGCAACAATCACAAAGCTAATAAAAAGTGAAACTGAGCTTTAGATTCACAAAACTTATTCTAAAAATAAGACACATATAATATATGCCAATTGTACTACAATAAAAAATAAAAATAAAACATATATTTGAAAATATGGGTAAAACACCAGACAGTACATAAGAGCAAATGAATACTCTCAACCATGAGCACAGAGAAGATTTAAAGGAGACAGAGCTGCTGTTGTAGAGGTTAGGTCAGGCTTCCCATTGGAGCTGCAAGGGACTGTGCATACTATTCTTTTATTCAGTCAAAACCTCATGTTGTGTGAGCTTTCCACAATTTCTATGGCCTATCCGAAGCCCTCACTGAATGATCTCATCCGGCAATAAAAGAAGAAATAAGAGTTTTATATATAAATGTGCATTGCCTGCCATATTTGGCCAGATACTTCCATAGCTTATAGGAAAACAAAACTCATCTCTATTAAGAAAAATTTATAGTCTGCATGCTGTGATTTCTGTCATTTTATTTCCTATTCACTAATGCGAGGCCTTTTCTCATGAAAGATCAGCTCACTATTGAATCGTGTCCAGTCTGAGGTATTATATGTGCATACTCAGTGGAACAGATCAATTTATTTCAGGAGTGAGAATGTGGAAACCAAAGGTCACAGGCACTTGGCTTCATCTATTTTCTGGACTTAAAATCTATTAATTACTTATCCTATATTCAAGCAACTTCAGGGAGAAATGCTTTACACTTTTAGATTTTTAAAATGTGTTTTAGTAGATTATCTCAATTTCTGTTGAGGGAACAACATGTGTTTTGGAGTTGCAATTATGTATAATTTTCTCAATTTCCATATTTTATGCAGCATTGTGTCCTAAATATCTAATACAAGTGTAATATGAATGATTAATTAATTAATGATTTTATACTAGCACATTGCCTGTCTCTTTGCAATGATAGTAGATGGACCTTTATTGGGGATTTTAACACGGGTCAAAAGCTACAGCTTAAGGGCCTAATCGGGCCCACTGTCTGATTTTTACAAAGTTTCCAAAGTGTCTTTGGAACACAGCCATGCTCATTCCATCACATATTTTCTATGGCTGCTTTCACGCTATAATGGCACGTTTGAATAGACCATATGGCCCACAAAGCCTAAAATATTTACTGTCTGGTCCTTTACAGCAAAAGTTTGCCAAGCCTTGGATTATAACATCATGGTTCAGGAAATGTTATATTTTAGTCTTTCTTTGCCTATTCCCAAGCCCAAGAAGGACTTGAAGTTTTCATAAGTAGAGTTGATAAAACTCTGACAGTTGGTGCAAAATAGTAATAAGAGCACAGCTTCTGAAGACAAAAAGTCTTGGTTTGAATCTTAACCATTTTCTGTCTGTGCTACGTTAGGCAAATTATTCATCCTTGCTAACCTTCAGTTCTCTTATTGGTGATACATATATAGTCTCTGTCTTATATGTGTGTAGTGAAAATAACAAACTCAATATTTTTATTGTTAGAACTGTGAAAATGACTGAAAGTCGCCTTGTTTCAGATTAGTGATTTTCAGTTATGGTTTGGTGACACTTTTAGAAATCTCAAGTCATCTCAAGACTGGCTGCGTAGTTTTCTCTATGAGTAATTACAATTCAATTTGATAGTATGTTAACCATGGGAGACATATTTCCAATTCGAACTAAGAATTCATTAAAAACAATATTATTGAAAACAATTAAAATGTTTGGAAGTTACTATGTCAGATCCTAGGCATATAAAGATAAGACTTTGATCTAAGAAGTTATAAACTGGGAAGTAGAATATAAGTTCCAAGTTTCAACACAGACGAATGATTAACACAAGAATTGCATTGTGTTTCAAGGAAGGTACTAACAAAATTCTTGGAGTAGGATGAACTCAGAATATGACAGAAACCAGATACACTTTAGAGAATCAAAGATTTTATAGAAGTGGAAACCTTTGGGATGGGCCTAGAGGAGAAGGAAAAGTAGAACATGCAATGGAAAGGGAATATTAGGAACAAATACAGAAAAGTAAGAATGGACAGAGATAATAGTGAATGTGCTTTGACTGGGACATATATACAAATAATAATAGTGAGAGATAATAATGGAA
Source organism: Pteropus medius (assembly GCF_902729225.1). Classification (NCBI taxonomy): domain Eukaryota; kingdom Metazoa; phylum Chordata; class Mammalia; order Chiroptera; family Pteropodidae; genus Pteropus; species Pteropus medius. The sequence continues at coordinate 13,820,894 of NW_024354875.1, read as the reverse complement.
AAAAACACTGGACCAATCTACTTGGCAACCACAAAACTAGAAAATATTGTAATTGGCCAGATGAGTTATAATAAGGGCTTACATGTGTGAAGACATTGGAAGTGAAAAAGAAGGCATGATTTTAACAATTAATAGCCTTTTTTTTTTCAGTGTTTACAGGCAAACATCTATTATCTCATCTAGCCCTTGCAACCCTTGCTGTATGTATCATCTCCAATGAACAGATAAGGAAAGGGAGGAAGGCTTAGAGAGGCTAAAGACAGGTGGTGAGGAAAAGTGCTGAGATTCAAATTCAGATGTTTGAGCTCCAAGTCTGGTGTAGCTATATTACATTACAATTGCTGTTTAGATGAAGAATGCAGAGAGATGAAGGATTCAGAAATAATGCTGTAGTTTTATTTCTGTAAAACTACATGACCTGAGTAGGAGTTTAGATTTATAAAGAAGAACTGGTTTAGGAGGGGTAGAGGATAAATTTTATGTGAATCCTGTGGCATATGAAGGGATGATGAGTGAACTAGTGAGTGTGTTTAGAAGAGAGTTGAAAATACAGTTCAGAGGTTCAGATGATAGATACTGAAAGCTTTCTCCTGATCTACAAGTTTAATAAGCTTCACTTGTATCCTCATGTTGCCCCCTATTCTCCCATGTCTTTCTGGGCTATTTCAACTATCTTGATATTCCTATTATTATCTGGAAGGCCACAGAACTTTAGAAAGAAGGACAAATAGGAGAACAGAATACCAATATGTACATTCTAAGGTCACACGTTTCTACCTTCATCCACCCTTTGGAATTGGAAGTGGGTGTCTTGGATTTTATGCCAACATGTCTGTGTTTTTCTTGGTCAGCTTTGAATATGAGATTGATGGGCACGTCCAGAATCCTACTTTCTTGATTCGATCAGAAGTCTGTTATCTTTCTAATTTCAAGACATACCAGAAGGACTTGGGAGTGCTTGTGGAAATAACTGGGTGAGAAAAATTTAAGCAGCAAAAATATATGGCACATAAGTTTAGATAATTTCCTTAAAATATAAAAATAGACAACACAAGGGAAAGCTTCCTGATTTATTGTACAACCTATAGGTAGATAACTAATAGTCTGGGAACCTCTAAATAATTCACTGAGCAAATATTCTTGGACAAGGTTCTTATTCCATGGACTAAAACATGATCAGACTAAGAATTGAGAGGCCTAGAGTTTAGACCTTATTCTAAGGCAAACTAGATGAGTGATAATTCATAAGTATGTTATCCGTAAAATAAAGTTGATGTGGCCAAATTCTCTGAGTTGCTAAAAAAAGCAAATGTAATAAAGACTGATATACACTCTGAAGAAGCTCTACAAAGAAGGAGCTCTTCTTTTCTATATTCTTCTACTATCCTAATCCCTTTTGTTACTCTCTTTTTTGGTCTCTCATACCTACGCCAGCCTTTTCAATCATGAACCAAGAGTGAACTGAGCAAAATGTATCTTTCCATTATTGCAGCATCTCAATTGCTTGAAAGGGTCAGAAATGATATAACGTCAGCTTGCTTTTGAACCTGTATATTTCTTTAAATAAAAGGCAAAATCCTAATATAATCCTACAGCATTGACATAGGAGAAAATTACTATAATTATGCAAATTAAAATAAGTCAACAAGTTTCAGAACACAATGCACGATAAGTAATGTTTTTAAAAATAACAGTCACTGAGCCTGGTCATTTGCACTTAATAATAGGCTCAGGAGGGAGCCGAGTGTCTGGGGAGAAACAGCTGTGGTAATAGATGTATTATGGCTTTGATAGGTTCTCTCTAGTAGTTTTATTTCTGTATTTGCTTTAGATTATAGAATGCTCCTAGAGTGCCCTGCTATTGAAATTCTCATCATACCCAGGGCTTTAATTAAGCGATTGGATTTGACAGAACTTGACTTGAGAAGGCCCACCACTATGTCAGTTTATACCAGTATGATATTATCAGGGCGCTGGCAAGTACATGCTTAGACCTTAATTTATGTCTTGAGCTGTCTCTCTGTGAAATATAAGGAACACATGCCTCCACGTGATTTTAAAACACATTGAATTGGGCCTATCACAGTTGTATGGTCTTCATAAAATCCAAAAGACAGTATGATACAGGTGGATATTTCAGCATCATAAGTAATGGAAAGCATGTGAGCTTTGAAATAAGAACTATCCAGGTTTAAATCTCAGATCTACCCCCTCATTAATGGGATCATCTTGGATAAGTGATCTAATTGTCCAGAGCCTCCAATATCTTTTTTAAAGGTATTATCCCACCTAGCATAGGAATAACGTGAAAGTTAAATGTTTTAATGTAAATAAGCTCTGAACCTAGCAAGTATGTAGTAGGAGATTAATAAAGATTATTTCTTATCCCATCTCCAATTTGAAATCAGTCATTGCTGTATTGCTGATAGGAGTATTTTTGTTTGTTTCTTTCCATCTGTGAATCTTTGAAATATATGTGCTATCTTTTGGTTTTGGGGCAATTTGGCCATGAGGGCCTGAAGCTGGCAGAGGTTGCAACCAGTTTCATTCACTTCGGAAAAAATAAATAAAACACTATTTGCAGCAGTTTAGTTAGGTGGCTTTCTCCTCATGGCCCCCACATAGACTTTATTGAATAACAGGTGTCAGTGCTTTACTCCGGCAGAGCTGGAAGCAGCTATAGCATGCTAGTAGAATGTCAAACACCGACTGCATACACTGATTTGTGGTTTTTCTGTCTCTGTATGAAACATCTTGATACAGACCAGCTCCTGCTTCCTGGATAAAAGGAAATACACCCATTTCATAATGAGTAACAGAACTTGATTTAGACTATACCAAACCTAAGTCCAAACTTGGGCACACAGAAATGGTTTGATTTAGCATATTTTACTCATAGCACAAGCACATAAGGATCAAAAGTCTTATTTCTATCATAGTTTTTACTCTTTTTCTATACAAGCACAAGGCTTTATCATGGGTTTCTTGACTGTTAAAATATATACTATAAATCTTAACATACTGGATCAATGAAAACATTCCTCTAGTAAGAAAAAAAGTAGAAAAGTTGTGACCAGCTCAGGCCTAGCTAGGCTGCACGCCCTTTGCAAGGAAGACAGACAAGTATTGCTGCATCTCAGCCCCTGGCAAGAGTATCTACCCTTGGTGGACATGGCACTTGGTGTAGTACAGATTAGAGCCAATCCTGGGAAAGATGTGATGTAGGAAAGCTTCATCCTCTCACAGTATTTTCCCCACATTGTGTTTTCTTTCCCTTTTCCTGCGTACCCTGTAGCTTGAATCTGGCTTTGGTTATTCTCTCATTAACAGGGCTCAATCTCATGTTTTTCCTCTATCTTCTTCCCATCTGATCTCCATTATCATCAGTATTAATGACCTCAATCTTCTAGAGATATTTGTATATTAGCAGAGACATTGTCCCAAACATCTTTCTTACAGTTGGATCTTAAGTAAGAGGTATGCGTGACAGAAGCACTTTGAGGCAGGTAACTCCTTTCCACTCTATTCAAATCATATCAAGTAAGATAATAAGATGCCATAGAAACATAGAAATAGGAGTTAAGACTTCCTTTACAAACTCATTAAATTGCATTCTTTTAAGCTATGATGAATTTTCAGATAAAAAGAAGATCATCAAAAAAGATTCCAAAGTGCATGATGTATCAGATTATGGCAGAACAGCATTCCCACTGAGAATGACAGAAAAGTTGGACAAAATATATAAATGATCTGTTTGAAGAATTTGAACAATTGAGGGGCCAAGTTACTAGAAAAGAAGGTAATTACAGAGACATGAGCTGATACTGTGTGAGCTGCTTTCCTCTAAGGGATATTTACCAATTTTTGGCCTGTAGGGAGAGACTAAGACTTCAGCAGAGGGGTACAGCTGAGAGTCGAAGAACCCAGCAGAATTTCTGATAATTTCACAATGCAAGACAGAGAAAAATTGAAGTTCAGGGGTATGAAGGCTGCCAGGACTTGAGAGACCAAGCTCCTGGAGAGAGGCGAGATACGGAGAAATCAATTCAACATTTTTAGATTCTCCCCTGAGTGTTTTTGTGGAATTTTTAAACTTGGCAGAGCAAGAGTTTAAGAAACAGACCAGAAAGTCTCTGAAAAGCAGTGTAGGGAGTTTCATGGAGTTAAAGAGACAAAAAATTGAAGTCATGACTTTTCAAAGCAGGAAGAACTCATCAGTCTCTCAGTAGGGTCCTCTGGAAGGTACACATTAAAATGGTGAACCAGAGTTACATGAAGGTTTTCAGAATCTGTACTCCAGTCTTGACTTAGCTCCCTACTTGGATCACGGTTATCTATACCTAGCTCTTAACTGGCATGTCCAAATGCATACAATTTTTTTTTTTTTTATGGAAAAGAATTTCACCAGTTGCTTTTGATTTTTAGTAAAATGAGAGAATTTGATTTAAATTATGGGATTATTTTTATAGGGCATACATATGAATCTCCAAGGTGTTAAAGCTTAACCTATACCCTTCCTAAGGTTTTTTTTTTTTTAAATTCAATCAGTCATTTGAAAGTATTTGTTGAGTGCCACCCGGGCACTAGCCATGTACAAGGCTTACAACAGAGAAATCAGACAGACCTATTCCCTGTCCTTGAAGAGTTCACCGTCTACCAGGGAAGTAGACACATTGAGTATAGACAGACACATTGAGGAAATACTATGCCCATGTCTAACACTTCCCTAACATCCTGAGAGAGTCAAGCATAACAAAAGCTGTGAAGATGGGGAGTTAGAGGGGACATAGTTTCATGGTCTTCTTGGTTTGGGTGATGATGATGCACTATTTTGAAGGCAGTAGGATAAACCTGTTCATTTTTGCGTGTCCCTTCTGGAGTTTTATGATTGAATATAAATGATCTCTTTGTCTACATTTAGGTTAAAATATTCTCTCTTCCTAAACCCTATTCTCAAAGCAATGTGAAACGATGTATTAAATATGAAGTCTAGAAGCCATAAGGGTTAACATCAGCCATTTGTGTTTGTTTCTCCTTCAGTGTTATGAGTCTGTAACAATACATTCACTCTCACCATATGTAGGAATAAATACATGAGGTATTACCAGGAGAGGACATTACAATATTTTGAAAATGCCAGGCACTTAGTAAAGAATAGAAGTTTCTATCATTTCCTAGCTCATTTGATTAGGGACTAGAACATTCTCTGACTTGTTTTATGTATGATTTATTGCAGCAGACTAAACAGGCAAGTATCAAGTTTGGTTGACTGGTTTTTAAAGTAGATTAGGCTATAGGAGCCAGGGATTTAATATATGCAAGGAAATAAGGTTGCAAAGGTGGGTATTTGGTTAACTAGGTAAAACCAGAAACCTACCGCTTCAGAAATATGGTCTAAATAGATCAGTGGTAACTATGGGCCTCAAATAGAAGCGAAGTCTGGGTGGAATAATAGTGTAGCTAACTTGGACAACATTGTCCAGATCTTATATTTTAACTATCTATGTGACTGTAATTTTTAAAATGAAATTAAAATAATTTTTAATTAAAATGTTTAATGCACAATATAAAATCAGCTTTAGGCCATATACTGGCTGAGGAATTTTCTTGAGGGCTTTGGAACCCAAAGCATGAATCTGTAGTAAAATAGTCCTGTGATTCTGCAGGAGCAGTTCTGTCTGGGGCAGGATGTGTATGTCTGTAAGTCATTCAGAAGTATAGGTCTGTTGCTTACAAATGACAACATTTAAGGATGAGACAAGTCATTAAGCATTAGCTTTAGATACTTTAAGGGGCCCTGGGGTGACAGCTCCTCCTACCTGTTTACTTTTATCAGAGAGGATGTTGCAGTAAGAGCTAGAAATTGTGGGGCACATAATAGCACTAAATATAGGCCTTGAGATAGACTGTTTGTTCCCAACTCTTTTAATTTAGTCCCTTCATATTATGTAAATGATGTAAGCAAACGTTAATGATATTTTTAATAGAATTGATTCAGAAGCATTATAAGCCAAATAGGATGCTTTCGGGATGAGTCACAGCAATTTAATAGGCCAGGTACTGGTCATATATTTTCCAGAACTGTGCTGTTCATTTAAATGGGAATGGCATCAGAATATAACAATCCATGAGCCTTTTTCTTTATGAGCTTCCAACCCCTAACTTTGTGTGTGTGTGTGAGTGTGTGTGTGTGTGTGTGTGTGTGTGTGGAGTAATGCTTCTAACCTTAAAAATGAGCTTTTCCTGTAAGATTATTAGTCCTGTAAGTTACAGTTTCGAGTTTGCAAGAAGAGTTTTGGCTATATCATTATCTTGTCTAGGATGGTGTCTGGCATATAGTTAGTACTTACTCTTTTGTTGATTGAATGAGTAAAAAAATAAAAGATCAACCGAATGCCAAGGAATTAGTTAAGGCAGCTAGGGCAAAACAGACCTGAAACCAGTTTCCAGATAGCAGGTCAAGGGAACAAGAATGCACACTCCCAACACCTTGAAGATGGATGTGAAAACTTTTCAAGTGGAAAATCAAGTTTCTTATATTCTCCTTGCCAAGGGACAAAAGTAGTCTATATGAAAGATGGGACTGAACCTAGCAGTAGGGAGTATTAGGCACCTTAGGTTTAGAGGGAGAAGTTCAGAATGACATCTCATATTTAGTTGTCATGAATCATTAGTTCCCTTTAGTATGAAACAGTTACTTTGTCTTTCCTTGACTTTCAGGGCCTTGGCACTTTTAAATATTATTTTGTAGACTGTCCCTCATTTTGGGTCTGTCTGATGTTTCCTCATGAATAGAATCAAGTTATGTATATTTGGCAGGACTATCACAGCAATGACGCTATCTTCTTCTCATTGTATCCTATTAGGTATATATAATTTTTATTTCTTCTGTTACTGATGCTATTATTTTAATCACTTGAGAAGCACTCTGGGCTTCTCCACAGTCATTTTACTCTTTTCCACTTTGTAATTAATAATTATTTGTTGGGGAGATACTTAGAAACTATGCATATACTCTGTTCTTCATAAAGCTTGTTATTCATACGTTCATTCTTTACCCCATCATACTTTCAATTTATTCATTCATTTACTTATATCAGTATAGGTTTACTGTTTTTTATTCAATTGGTTATAATTTATAAATCTTATTTATTTTGATGTTTGAATTATTGCAGATTTGTCCAGTGGGAGCCCCTTCAACCCTATGTCTGTGACTTTTCAACATATCACCATTTGTTTTTGCACACTCTCCTCTTTTCTTTCTTTCGGGTACAAAATGTTCCAAAGCGATTGGTACTTTTTTGCCTTAGTCCTGGAATCAGCCATTTTTCCAAGAAAGCTGGTTCCATTTACTAGTGAATAGGACTTAGAAAACTAGTTCTGTGTGCTCATTGCTCTTGGGGTGTCACTGTTCTCATGCCCTCTGATCTGTATTTATTTCTTTATATATTAACATGTTAATATATCTGTCTCTTTACTTATATAAATATCTATCTACATACTTTGGAAATCATGATTTCATACCAACAGCCCCAGTTTTTCTGTAGAACCCCAGGGTTCATTCTAGGTTTTTCCATATCAACATTTGTAGTTCTCTAACAGTGCAAAATATGGTTTCCATTGTCTTTGATACATTTACTTATTCAGTCAAGCTCTATGTAACCAATTTCCAATTGCTGCCATGTCCCAAGCCTTCACAAATGCCCTCTTACTTTGCCTGGGCTTTGAGCCTGCCACCCCAAAAGCGAATGTTCTTATACTACTGAGCTCTGATTCTCAGATGCCAGACCACTTCTGCCACTGCCCCTTTCACAGGCGCCTTCCCAACCCACCTGGGCTTTTATATCTGGCTCTAGGCTATATCCCCTCCGTCCTGGGGAGGGCATTTACCATGCTCATTCCAACTTCCTGGTTTTATACACGAATTGTTCTAGGAGGGAATGGAAGAGAAAAGAAAAAGGAAGAGAAACTTTAAAAACATATTAAAAATAAAAATAAATCATCTTTCCCATTATCAAAAGGTCCTATCCATTAGACTTTTTAAATGTCATTAGATATTTTTAAGACATTTACATAAAAAATATATATATAGACCTACATAGATGCAGAATCTTTTCAGGTATTTGAGGGATAGAAATCTACTTTGGGCTTCACTTGGTAGATTGTGGAGCTTGGATTTGTTTTCCTTGTTATGTTTGAGAGAGATCCATGGTTTTCAAACAGTGTGCCTAGATTCTGTGGGCATCTTTCAAAGCTGCTCTGGGAGGGTAGGTCGGGGCAGAGGCCAGAGTGCAGAGTCTCAGTAGCTGGCTTTTATTTCTCATCCTGCTTCAACTAGAAAACTTTGTAACCCTTATATGCATCAGGTTTCATTATAAGATTTCGGTTGAAAATAAAAGTTTCAAATACTAAAAATGTCTGAAAACCAGAGTCAGATAATCTCTCTGAGAGTGCCAGCTGGGAATTATAAGAATTAAGCTCTGAAATTCTTACTTAAGTGTGCATTTTTTCTTCATAAATAATGAAGATAATTCTCTATCATTTAAAAAATGTTTTCAATATCAACATAACATTTGGTCATTTAGATTATTCTCAAAATATGGAAAAGTGGAAAACAATTACTGGTCTCTCACTCACCCTCCTCCTGATACAATCCAAGAAAGCCACTCTGAACATTTTGCAATGTTCCCTTTTGATATTTTTATTGTACTTTCTTACAATTTTTGAATAATTTTAAGCATATGTTATATAATACTTTCTCAGTTTTATAGACAGATTTTCTGGGATCTCAGTTTCAATAACACATGAAAAAGCAGGGGTTTCATTAATTCTTTAACTTATTTATTCAAATATCGAGTTTCTACTGTTAGAGGCTGCAGATACAGTCCCTGTCATCATTAAGTTTGTAGTCTAGTGGAGGAAATTAAATGTCTAGTGGAGGAAGAAGCTAAGTTGTCTCAAGTGTAGGTAGTGCTAGAAAGAAATACAGAATGCTATGGAATGCTAGGGCAGACTACCTGTTGTAGGGCAAGGGCACAGGAACAGGCAATATCAGTGAGGACTTGTTGGTGAAGAAATACCTAAAGTGAGAACTAAAAGTTAGCTGGTGAAGAAGGTGGAAATAGGGGGAAGAAAAGATTTCTAAACAGGGAATATAGCCCATGAAAAGGCCCTGTGGTAGAAAAGAGTAGAGCATGTTTAAAGAGGCAAAGGTGATCCAGCATAGTAAGAGCATGGATAATTGACCAGCACAAGATAAGTTGAAGAGGTAGTAAGGATGCACACTGGTTATGTAAAAGATTCTATCTTAAGGGTAATGGAAGTATTAAAGGAATCTAAAGAAAGAAAGTTACATGATAAATTTTGTGATTTAGAATGAAGTCTCCGGGTGTTTTGTGAAGAATGAATGTGGGTTGGTAAGAGAGGATGAATCTCCACTACTGACTAATCCATGTGAGAGAGGCTACTGACTTGGACTGGGGTATAGGCATTTGGGTTAGAGAGTAAAGAACAAATGTCTAAAATATAGAGAACACAGAGTTGGGTGACTGATTTAATGTGGAAGTGAGGGACACCTGGATATGCCAATCTCATCGGTTGCCCTCCATAATGAAGAATCTGCTGACCAGTGTTAGTCACCTACCCCTTGTGGAGGGAAGGATGGGAGTCCACCTGGACTACTGGAGCTGAAGTCATGAGGACGTTTCATCCCCGTGGCCACAGTGATTACTACACAGATGTGAAAACACGTGTTTCAAGTCTGCCTAGCAGGCCTAATGAGTTTCAATTCTGGCACTTCTATTTGTACTATCAAGAAAGTAGACTCATTTTTTTCCCATGGTTCTCAATATTGAGAGAATGTAGGGACTGGAGCTATTGTCCTACCTTATCACTTTTTGACTGACCTCAAATTCAACAATTTGGTTGAAATAAGGAGATAGACTGAGTTTTGAGGACATTAGTTGAATCCTGAGTCAAACCATGCCCATCCCCATTCACTTTTTTGGATATATAAGTCAAAAATATTATTTCTTATAGAAGTACTTTGGGCTGAATTTCCTGCCACATGCAATGCAAAAGATCCTCCTGATTTACCTACCACCCCAAACAAATATTAACAATTTAGTTGCATTATATAAGCCTTCTCCAAATGATGTAATTTAACAAAGTTGAAATCATTTATGTATATTGATTTGATATTCTACCCTTTTGGGTCTTGCTTGGCTTATATTCTTTTAGAAAAAGGACTTAAGACAAGCATGTAATTACAAATAATTTGAGAGGTCGTCCCAAGAAACACTGACAGGGAAGTAGATAAAACAGGGCAGGAGTTAATAAAATTTGTGTTACAAGAAAGTTACCATGGTAGGCACCAGAAGTTAATCCTGCCAGGGAATCCCTGGGAAATAGTGTACAACATAACTCAGTGCCATCCTAACTCAGTGGTGAAGAAGCTGATGTATTTATCTGCAAATTCTTCACCTATCGATGGTTGCAAACTGCTTGGGCGGCATCAACTCTGTTCTTTCAGTTTGCCTTCTATGTGGGCCAATCTTGTCACTGTGTGCAGAGAAGTAATTCTTAGGCAGAGTTGCAGGTTTTCCCCAGTAATCAGCTTTCAGTATGTTGAGGTGAGTGCAAAGATGCTGTGAGCAGACCACTAACAGCATCTGAGATGCATCATCCCACTTCTCAACCCTAACTAAATTTAGATTTTCATTAAATTCTTATTTTTCAGTAATTTATATATCTTGCCCTTTTTCAATAAACATCATTTCCACTCTACTGACTGATTCCTAGCAGCACCAAAACTTTTTCAAATGTCTCCTACCTTAAAAAAAAGTTTCTGCATTTTCCTCTAATTTTACTTTATTTGCCTTCTCTGTTTCACACCAAAACTTTTTGAGAGTTGTATGTATTTCTAGCTTCTACTTCCTGAGGCTATCCCCTCCTGCCATTTTCCTCCTTAACATAATCCAATAGAGTTCATGTCATCACCACACAGAGTGTTATTATGAAACTCCCAATAATCCATAGGATGCCGATACCAAAGATCACTTCTCAACCTTCATCATCTTCAGCCTTTCAGCATAATTCAACGAAGATCTGTCTTCTTAAATCAGTTTTCTTCTCTTGATTTTAGTAATACCATGTTTTCCGGCCTCAACTGTTACTCTTCAGTGTCCTCTAATAGCTCATATTGTGGTTGTGCCAGTTTAATCCATCTGAGTATTTTCTCTAACTTAACTCATTCAATACCTTTTACTACTTCACTGAACTCCAGACCAATATACACAACTGTCTGCCTACTTGACATTTTCACTTGCATATCTAGTAGGCATTTCAACATGTGTAAAACAAAAACAAAACTATTGTTTTTTCTTTTTCACCAAAACCTCTTCATTCACTCATGTTTTCTATCTCAAAAAATGTTCACCATTTTCCTGGTTGCCAAAAAATCTATGAAACAGTCTTGATTTCTCTTTGCCTCACCACCCACATCTGATATTGTCAGTTAGTTCTCTTGTCACTTCAAAAATAAATCCTGAATACACCAGTTTCCCAATATCAATCTCTAGCACCCTAGTACAAGGCATTATCTTCCCCAGTCTACTTGCAATGGATTCGTATTGATCTGTAAATTCTTCTAGTCTTATGACATAATAATCCATTCTGTATACGGTAAAACCAAGTGATAGTTTAAAATCATACATTAAATCAAGTTGTTCCTTCTAAAAATCTTCCAATAATTTTCCGTCATACTTAAAAACAAGAACAACATAATCTTGCCCCTCCCTCCCTACCACTCTGACTCATTTTCCACCACTGCCTTCTGCTTCCTGTGCACTAACCACATTCACTTTCCTTTTTGAGTAATTCTTAACAGGAAAGTACCGTGCCCTGGGTCAGTTTTAAAATTTGTGGGTGCATCTTTGCTTGCTGTGATGTTTGTTGGCATTACCAAGAGTGTGTGATTGTGATTTAAGATGTCCTGCCTCATGCATTGTGCAGGACAACCCATGAAATGAAGCACAGTTCTGCATCCACATGACTTTCAAATATACCTCTAGACATTCATGCAGGTGAAAAAAATCTACTTATAATTATTTGAACCTAAAACCTAAATCCGTTTTACATATAAAAGCAAGATATTTTTGCATGATTTTAATGTACCCTGAGATTTCTAGGAATGCAGCCACATTGCAAATTGAGAAAAGATTATAATATTTTTTGTTAGAACTCTATCAAGAGTTGCTCACGTTTCAGAAAATCACATCACCAATGGCAATGCCATTTGTGGTATTTGAGTTGCCAATGCAACACACCTGTACCTGACTCCATTTGTAGTTGTCACATTTATGCTGATTCTAAGTATAGACACAAACATCTGACTACTTCATATGGCTTCTTGTGATTACACCTGAGCATTTTCATTTAGAAATACATATAATTTTATTCTAAATTACCTTTCTATTCTTTTTGCTTTATATTATAGTTAAGGTGTTATATTAATGTGTTTGGAAATTGTGTAAATAGTTCATATCATGTATGAATTTAATTTCAGGGCAGTAAAGGAGATTCTATAAACTAATTGTCAGAAAAAGAGGGCGCTAGGCCTATGTTTTAAGAACACTGCTCTGATACTTTAAACTTGATACTATCCCAGGCAGTCAAACTGCTAGTCATGGTCTTCAACAATGAACAAATTCCTTTCATAAGTCTATAGTAGGAGGGTAGGGCCATGTACCAGCTCCTGAGAACATTTCAATATCTGCCTGGAATTAATCCAGTAGGGCTGTTATGAGACAGAGACTGTTAGCTGTTCACTAAAACCCTTTATTTTTCTTCATTAGGTAGACCACATGCCGCAGCACTTTTTGCCACTAGATATAAAGGAAATTGAATTTTTTTACTATAAGCATGTACTTTTTTCAGAGTTCTTTTTGTCGGTGTGTAACCCTTACTTCTGGGAATCGGAAGGTTTAACGAGCATTGACATTCCTCTCACCTTTCCTTTCCAATTATTTTCTGTGAGTTGCTTTCCTGAAAAGGATTTGGAAAGGTAGTAGGGTATAAGGGTGTGTTACAGGAACAGCAATCTTGTCACCCAAGAAAGCAGTGTGGTAGAGAAGTGGTGACTCCATTTTTTTATTTTGTCGTTTTGTTTTTAAATCTTACTTACATTGGCTGACACAATAATGGTGCAAAAAGTATATGATTCACTTTCCTCCTTTTTACAGATAGTCTTTTTCTATAAGATAAAATTTGAGTAGGATTTCTCAATGCAAGCCTATTTTCTCTACGCTCAATTTGTATTTCTCTAAGATTTTGTCATTGAGTTGCCCATAAGTCATTGTTTTCAGTGTTGAAGATTTTTGCCCTTTTAGAGGGACTGTCTTCATACATATTTTGGAGATTTGGGGAGTGGCTGCATTGGAAGCTAATGGTGTACAACCATTTTACATTAAAATCAACTATAATTATTTAACACACCAGATAATAGCCTGTGCAGTTGTCACAGGCTGATTGTCATCCTTGGAGAAGTGCTCATGAATAGAAGCAAAAAATATAAGTCCTTCATTGTAGATAAAGGCTACAATTTATGATACACAGATAAAGGAAACGAAGAAGCATGTTACCCTTTGATGGGGCAAGCCTCAGTGGACTTCGGGTTCCCACAATGATGACCCAATTTTAATGAGACCACCTGATGGAGGTCAGGATATTATCAAGTCTTTTTTGGGGGGAAGTTCACTCTGCCAGTCTCATTGGATTTTTCTATCCTCTTGTCCATTTTCCACTGTTCAGGACCCTACCAGCCTAGCTGCCAGATGCAGGTGGCTTTTCAGCCTACTTGTAAAATCATATTGTGAGAGTGAAAAAAACCAATTCTATAGGGTTAATTTCCTGGAGAAACTATAGGCCCTCCAATAGGCCCAGGGCTTAGAAATGCCCAGTCTAGTCCTCCAAAGGTAAACACTCCATTGTTCCTCAATGTCAGTTCTCAATTTTGAAGCTAAGTTACCATGGTTATGTGTTAAGTATCCAGATTAAGACTGAATTCTCTGTTGTAAACGCTAACTAGTAGTGCAGCTGTTTCCTTAGAATAAGAGTTAGGGCAATGATATACTAGCTTTGTTAATGGAACAATTGTTGGTTAGACCTCTATGTGATTTGCTTTCAGAAGTGCTACCTATCAAAAAACACCACTGACACTCTGGGCAGCATGAGATAACATTGTAAGATCTGACTTGGTTAACTTTGTGCAGAATCTACTCACTGAAAAGCATTCATAGAATAGTTCAATCAGTAATACCTGTAGGCTGTTCATTCTCAAGGAAAAATTGGGGTGTTTAAAACAGACTATTCAAATTAAAAAACATGTTATTGCTGGTGAGTGCTTAGGTCAAAGGAAAGGTAGAACTAAGACTACTGACAAACAAATGCAGTGCTTCAGAATATGGGAACTACTCATCCTAGAAGATCCTGTTTTGAAGATAAATATTATATTTTAGGGCAAAATGTTATGCATTTATTGAAGACTAGATCAAATATCACCTCTTCTGTAAAATCTTGATGAATCAAATTTGGCAGAACAGGTCAATCATTCTGCCAGAAGTAATTAGTTCATACTTTATAGCACTGATATTGAATTATTATTATTGATAATAGTGGTAGTCAAATAATTATTTGGCAGAGCCTATGCATTATTATTTTACGTGTCCTCTTGGCTCAGTTCAATGGCAGGCATATAGTAGTTGCTCATTAAATATTTGTTGAAATGCATTTCTGCATGAATGCATACATGTGTAAATCGATGAATGAGCCAGTTGCAATGAAGACGAAATATGATCTTCTCCACATCATAGGTGGAATCAGTCATGAATGCTATCAAAATGGTAGGATTGTGACCTTCCTATTACAGCAACACATTTAGATTTTATTGGTGGAAAGAATGCAGTCTAATGGTATTTTACTGGTATCAAACTTCTGAAAGAGGAAAATGGATTAAAGATTGGATCTTAAAATATCAACAAAAGAGTGTTCAGGAAAAAATATGGAATAATTTATAAAATGTTAAATGACCATGAGAACAGATTTCGGATCTTATTTTAGACTTGATTATTCAGTTTTAAAGGCACAGCAAATTGAAGAAAGATAGTTTTGTTATGTTTTGTTTTGTTTTGTTTTGACCTCCTTGGGGGACTGCTGCTTTCTGTTGGCAAAAGTCAACCATTGCATGGGGAAACTAGACTCCAAGAATCATGAATGCAGGGTCAGAGTTTATATTTGCTTGTCGTTGTAGTCCCAGTGTTCAACACAGATGTAAGTACATATTAGCTGCTTAATAATATTTGCTGAATAAATGGATCAATAAATGAAACATGTTAATCTAACTGTGGTTTTCTTATCAGCAGATTTATAGGCAAAGGGCCAGTTTCTACGGAAAGTTATAATAACTTTCATGGTTTCACTCACAACCTTGGTTGTCCAATCTTATTTATTCCTCAAAGACTTATTTGGAAATGTGAATTCTGGCACAGGTTCCTTTTGCAATGAATATGTCTTGACTCCAGCTGCCTGGTGCTTAAGTTTCAAAGTTATTTCAAGTGCTTCTCTAGCACTTTGTCCACAGAACTACTGTAGCAGTTTTCACACATAATTTCATTTACAAAAAGCTCTTAGCAAATGAAATTTCCCTTTCATGAAATTGTACATATATGGATTTACTTTTGTATACTTTTCCACAATCAGGAGACTCTTACTTTGATTAGATGCACACCTGTTGGAGATAGTTTGGAAAAGAGGGAGTAAGGACTCGGGAATTTGTAGAAAAAAAAAAAAGAGGTAAAGCAGGTGGCAGAGCAGGAGATAGCTTTTTAAAATGCAGCTTTGGGAGAAATTAAGGCAGTTAGAAATGCTTCCATTGGCTGGAAGGCAGAGAGGTGCATGTGTTCCAGCCTGGAACTGCTGTGAGCAGAGCTGAAGTTCCTTGAGTGGGTAGAATGAAGGCCTAAGAGGTACCTATTTGGTATGCCTAGTTGCCCAAACAAAAGTTGCCTACGGCTTTTTCCAGCCAAGTTACTGTAAGTATGTGGAGCCGCCAAGTGACCCAGGAGGCAGGAGTCAATGTGTCATCGTCTACCTAGAAAGGCACGTAACATTACGTGGAGTACAATGCGTATAGGGCAGAGAGAAGTATATTTTCTGCCCTAAAGCAAAATGAATATACAGGTATGTTGTTAAAAATTCTGGGAAGAGATTTTAGTGTGCTGTCTTCATTGTTTAGCTTTCAAAAATGAAAAAAAGTCTATTTATAATAACTTTCATAACTTCATTCAACCTTGGTGGCCCAAACTTATTTTTCCTTTAAAGGATTATTTGTTTTGGAAATGTGAATTCTGCTGGCACAGGGATTTTTGGAGCCTAATCCTTTTATTGGAGGGAAAAATATATATATTTGTGTAGCAACGTAAAAATTGCATGAACCAGAGATGCAAAAATATTACTTTCTTTATCTTTCATAACTAAACTTAATCGTTAGCTCCCTTTTCGGTCCAAAGAAAAAAACTTTGTTTAGTTACTCATATTTTTAGTGGTTTCTCAGTGATTTCAAATTTAAATCCAGTCAATTTCAAGATTTCTCTGATTCTCCCTGAGGCTGATGTGAATCATAAATGTATGTCAGCACGCAGCGTTTGGGGAAAGAGGGCATCTATTCTCCATATTGATTTGCCTTATGTTGAGTTCAGCTGAGACAAACAATAATCCTGTTACAAGCTTTGTTTGTCTGAGTGTCTGAAACTTGGGGGCCCGCCAAACTATTATTTTTAGTGGGATTATCATCCCTCTTTCAAATTGAAATTGTATGATTTACACTGTAGCAACTTATTCTTTCAATGACCACCAGAATCTTCCCTGTTTGTTGGCTTCATATTACATTTAAGAAGCTCTTTGTCTCATGAGAAAATATTTGGTAGCCCCGATTCTAACTAAAGCCTTGAGGACATCTGTGAGACTACAGAAAACCCTCACACCCTCCCTTTTTTCCTTCCTTCCTTCCTTCCTTCCTTCCTTCCTTCCTTCCTACTTAACAGTTTTTCAAATTAAAATTATTGGAGTGACATTGGTTAATAAAATCAAATAGCTTTCAAATGTACAATTTAATAATACATCATATGCATATTGTATTGTGAATGCCAGGTATTTACTAGGCACGGGTAGTAGAAGGTTCTTTCCCTAAAGAATTTCACTTTCTAATAGAATATGAGAACCAAAATAATTTAACCACCCCCAGCAACACACACACACACAAAGCTTGGACATTGAAAACTGAAACTACTTTTATCCAGAGTATACTGTCTATATTAACATAACTTAATTTTTTAATGAAACTCTTGCCAAGGCTAATGGTTTTAGCTCTTCAATGGAAAGCTTCACTAGGCAATTTGTACCCTCAAATGCCTTGAACCCCTTGCCTTGAAAATCCTTGCCTTGCTGTTTCATGGTCCTTACTCAATCCTGATCAATCCCCCATCTCCAACCCCACCCCTAAATTGAAAGACCACCTTAAACCAAACTTCAGTTCTCAGTAAATTCTGATCTTGCCTATCTGAGACACTGCCAAAGCGCTGTCAGGGTGGAGTTTTCCCTTACATGATAAGCAACAAACTCAGCTTTGCCTCAGCAAACCATCAACAGGCCATGTTGGTGACACCAGCGCTGTACAACGGTACCAGGTAACTCAGGAGCAAGCCCTGCTTCTAAGAAAAGGTATATTTAGTACATATAATTAGCTCCATTTCCTGTGAAAGATTATTAAGATTATTTTAAATGTATGTTTATGCATGATCAGAAGTCAGGCCTTTTATTGCTGCTTTGTGGTATGGTTTGCATACTCAGTAGAGGTTAGTTCTCAATGGATATTAAAAATGTGATCTTTGTTAATCACCATGTTAAGATTTACATAATGCAGGTTCTGTAAATGCCTCAGATATAGAGTTTAGGCCCTCTTGATAATGCCAGATGCTGAGTGTTTCTCACCTGTTCTGGACCCATGCTCCATTCGTCACCTGCTACTTTGATTAGTTTCCTAAAATATCTGACACAGGAGACACTATTTTTATATATTATTTTGATTAAGCCTTGTTCTTTCTATCTGCTGACCTACCCAGGTGTTATGGCAAATTCATATGTTGAAATTCTAGCCCCCAAGGTGATGGTTTTAGGAGGTAGGGTCTTTGGAAGATGATTAGGTCATGAGGGCAGAGCCTTCATTAATAAGCTTAGTGCCTTTTTAAAGAGGCTCAGAATGCTTGTGTGCCCCTTCTGCCACATGAAGATAAAATGAGAATTCTTACCTGGAATAGAGCCCTCACCTGATCGTTCTGGCACTCTGATATTGGACTTGCTACATTAAGACTTGTGAGAAATATCTGTTGTTTATAAGCTGCCCAGTCTGTAATATTTTGTTATTGCAGCCTGAATGGACTAAGAAGTGAACAATAAATACGATCCCTAAAATTCCTTTGTTAAGCATAGGTAAGACTTCCATTGGCCAGGGTTCTTAAGTGTAGGCAACCAAATGTGACCTAGCAAGTTTACTTGGAAAGGAATTTATGATAGTTCACAGAATTATTGGGAGAGCTAAAAGTACAGACTCTAGGCTGAGTTTCTGGGAACAATGCCCAGAATCACACTGAAAACTGGCTCACTAAGGAAGCTGCTGTTACCATTGGCCTTGAAACCCAATGCCTCTGCCACGATCAGGAAGATGTTGAATTGGGCAAGTGTTCCAGCCACTCCTGGCCTCAGAAGAACCAAACACACCTGCTACTATGCTGGTTGAGAGTGGTTTTCAAAGTGTGGTTCCTGGCAGCAGCATCAACATCACTTGATAGCTTGTTAGAAATGCAAATTCTCAGACCCCACCCCAGACCTATTGAATCAGATGCTCTCTGGGTAAGGCCTGATGATTTGCGTTTCTGATGCAGGCTAAAGTTTGAAAACTACTGCTATTTGAGGTTATTCATTTTTATCACTCTAAGACTTGTGCACATACAGGTGTATCTGCTTGGCAGAACGCAGGTCATATGAAGAACTCTAGCTACAAATGAGATTAAAAGAGTCTACAGTAGTAGTTCTCAAAATTTAGTTGTATATATGTATCACCTGGAGATCTTGTTAAACTGCAGATTCCGTTTTTGTGGATCTGGTGGTCAGTGCCAACAAGATCACGGGTGATGCCAATGCTCCTGCTGCGTGGACCGCAATTTGAGTAGAAAAAGTAGTACAGAAACACATGCTGGAATGGAGGTCAGAGGATTGTGACTAATCCAGTACTCAGTATCTCCTACTCACCTTCTCTTTTAATAAAAACTCATTACCTCCAAAATTTTCAAGAGAAAGAAATCCTTATGGCAAAGAGTCTGCTGAATTTTTGTGTATTTTCCTGTCTACTGACTTTACTTGAATAAGGGATTCACCATCTTTTTCTTTTCTTTTTTGAAAAACTTTAGAAGGCCTGGGTATGGTATTTTAGGAGACAAGTTGGATTTTTCTTAGAGCCTTTGTTAAACCAGACTTGGTAAGCAGTTCTTTAACTTTTTCTATGAATCTCTTTAGTCTTATAAGACTACCTCTCAATCAGAAAACAAACCCTACAAACTTAGTAACACTGTCACCAAGACTCTTGTTTCCACCACTGTTGAATGCCCACCTGCCGAGAGAGCCTAAAGTTGAGCTCTGATAATGGTAATTATTCCTGGAGGGTTCACATGGTTACCTGGTAGCCAGTAGATTAGATTTGAGCCCTTCCCTCATGGCTAAATCAGTTCTTTGTTTTCATAGAATATTCTCAAATTTCAGGAAAGGCTTTGCCTTTCCTGCCTGGAGAACTTCAGCCAGCATTACTATTTGTTATTTACATTTCTGCCTTATCATGATATTCCACCCAACATAGCCTTCCAGCAAAAGAGGTGTGACTGGCCTTATGATGTGCCCATTATCCAAAACCATGGCTGTGTTCTCTGGTGGGAGCTGTGTCTGCCACCTGGCTCTGCATGTTTCTAAATCAGAAGACAAAGAAAGGAGTCATTATTCTTGCCTGGTTGTGATATACATGCCGGTTACTAGGGGTAAATTGGGTTGTTGCTACACAATAAGAACAAAAAGAACTACATTTGGAACCCAGAGGATTCACTAGTATATTTTCTTGCTCAGTTGTCCTGGTTGCTAGAAAGCCATGAAAACCCAATAAAGAGATCACTAAGATTCATATTCCCTCAGGAATAATGATTTGGGTCATCTCACTATCTGAAGAACTCCGTCTAACTGAAGTATCACATAGGGTAAGGTGGATAGTGGCAGCTATCATTACTGATACAGACCTTGTGACCAGCTTTAGAAACAGGAACTGTAGCTACTTTATTTTATGTTAATTAATTTCTTTTTTCCTCCTTCATTCCTTCAGTACTATCTTACCTGAAAAAAGGAACTGGTGAGGGATCATGTGTTAGGTTTCAGATAAGAATATGGCCATGATAAGTAGTTAACGGGACCTCTCTGGAGAGACAAATATCTTGTCTGAACAAAGGATTGAAGTGGATGTTAAGGAGTAAAAGTGATGGACTTTGCTGGATATCTTCTGCTTATTATTCCAAATCAGGTGCATGCTTCTCCCACCTCTGCGCCTAGGGACACTGACTGCAATGAATGTCATTGTCTCCTTTCCTTCTGGTTTCCCAATGTTCATCTAACAGGGAGCACAAGCATGAGTTCTGAGGGAGGCCAGTAAAGTCAGGGAACTTGTTTTCCTGGGTCCCTGTGGGTTTGCTGGGTACTGGCTACTTCTGCAAACCGAAGGTCACAGCCTCTGTCAGAGACCCACTCCACATCACTCTCTCCTCCTCTGCGTTCTCTCCTTGCCCCTACGGGCCTAAGAGGTAATGACACCCACTGCTCTTAGCCCTGGGGTACTGCCTGCTTCCTCTGTTTTCTTATACCTTCCCCATTCCATTTGTAGCTAACTCCTTGGTTAAACTCTCCTTAAATCATCCATTTTAAGAGTGAAATCTAAGTCCTGCCAGGACCCTTTTTGATTCCTGAGTGAGTTTTGACAGTTTCCTCACTCCAGTGACCAAGATTTCTATACTAACTCCTTTTGTGGCTGAAGAATAATTAATTTTTACTTTAAGATTATTCCAAATAATATTTATCCATGTAAAAGATATCCCTTTAAACATTCTATCATGTTGGCATGAATTAAAGTTGCATGGAAGTAGTTTCCAGTAGGTTAAAACAAGTGGGAGCCTCTGACACCGAGAGCATGGTGAGCATGAAAGAGCACAATCTAGTGTGCACTGAATAATTTTACATGCCTCCTAACCACTGGTTTTTAACTTTGTCAGTATATTCCATCTTCAGATAATTTCTCTGTATTTTTTTTTTTTATCATCAAATGATATTTTCTTTTTCTTTTTTTGGTTCTTAATTCAAAATTTTAATTCTGTTGAGAAATAAGTTATAATTTGTGGTATTTATTTCTGTGATTTCCTACAAAACTGTGTTTCTAAGAGCATAGTAACCATATCTATTTTGCTTATTCCTAGATATAGACATGAAGACAAATAAATCTTTGTTGAGAATATGAATTAAACTCACTTTTTTGGATAGAAAGAAAGAGGTATAAGGGCTTTAATTTGGTTTATGTTACTAAGTATGTATGTGATATTAGTATCACTGATGTGATTGGTTTTCAGATTACCTATACTATTTTTCACCACAAATCTAACATTTTTAGTAACATTATACATATTTTTCTCTTGGGCACCACGATTAAAATTAGGAGAATTTATTTTTGTAATTGAGAATAAAATGACATAAATAAGTCCACAGATTTGCATGTATCCGCTTTAAAGTGAATGAATAATGAGTAAATGAAGATGAATAAACAGATATTCGTCTTAAGAGGAGAACATTGTAGGAGAGAGACAAAGCTGCACTATTCTTGCCTGGGAAATGTCGGGGAATGAGGGCATTGAACTTGTTAGTGACAATCTTTTCAGATGAGCCCTGCAGAGGACATTTCATTCAGCTCACTTATCTACTTACTCAGTTTAACTGGTTGTTACAGTTAGTAAATATTGTTTATGAGCTCTTGTGCACTAGGTATTGTTTCAGGTACTGGGCATTTATCAGTCAACAGAACATATCTGGTACTCCTTTCACTTAGTGTCCAGTCCAGGAGAGATTCTTTAGATTTAAAACAATATTTCCTATGCTACCCCTGTTTTTTCTGAACTCTAGGTTGATTGATCATGGCTACTGCCGACACTTATAGAAGCAAGGGCTATCAATTCTTTTGTTGTCATGAGAGAGAAAAGAGACAGAGGATTTTAGATTAAGGCCAAAGCTGAATTCTATGAAACAACTGTATACACTTGATTTGTGAAACATCAGTGAACTATTGAGAAAACTGGATGGGCAGGACG
Source organism: Pteropus medius (assembly GCF_902729225.1). Classification (NCBI taxonomy): domain Eukaryota; kingdom Metazoa; phylum Chordata; class Mammalia; order Chiroptera; family Pteropodidae; genus Pteropus; species Pteropus medius. The sequence goes on along the minus strand of NW_024354875.1, from coordinate 13,798,401 downwards.
TTGTGGTTTCTTAGTAAGTGGAAGCACTGAGATTATTTTGGTCAAGTTGGTATAGGCTTATTGAAGATGAACTGTATCGTGGATAAAGAGATCACAAAAGCGAGTTGTTAAATAACAAAAAACAAGATTTTTCTTCTGGAATTACATATGAGCTGAATGAATTTTGAGCAGGAGAATTTTAAAAAGGGGATTTGGCAGCGATATAGATATAGCCAATAATGATATAGAGGAGTCAAGGGTACTAAAATTTTATTTTTTCTTTACTGTTATTGATATTCCTCCCTTTAGGTGGCAAAGCCTAATTTTCCTCTTTTTCAGTATGGATTAGATTTAGTGACTCAGAGACAATAAATTAAATAAAGTGGAAGTGATGGTAGACAACTTTCAATACATGGTTATTAAAGCATTGGGGCTTCCTTCTTGCTTTTTCCTTGGCTCTCTTGCTCTGGGGGAAGCTAGCTACCATGTGGAGGGAACACTTAAGTAGCTCTATGAGAGGTCCATGCAGCAAGGTATGAAGGCTACATGTCAACAATCTATAATAAACTGAGGCCTCTAGCCAACAATCATGCAGTTGAGCCATGTTGGAAATGAATCCTTTAGTCCCAGTCAGTCCTTCAGATGGTTGCAGCTTCAGCTGACATCTTGACTGCAACCTCATGAGAGACTTTGTGCCAGAACCACCCAGCTCAGATGCTCCTGGTTTCCTGATCCACGGAAATTGTGAGATAACGCATGTTTGTTTTTTTAAGCTGCTAAATTTTAGAGTAATTTGTAACACAGCAATAAATAATCTAGCAGGAAAAAAATACATATCTGTGGGCTTATATTTGCACAGTACGAGTGCCTACATGTCAGAGCCTTCGAGATATAATTTATAAGATGAAGGGTCTCAACTTTGGGATGAAGTCAAAGCAGTGGGGCTGACCATTCATGTGGGTGTGGTGAGGTAGAAGGGCGAACATATGAAGTTCAGGTTATCATGAGGGAACAAGAAGGGAAAGATCTCAGCTGGTAGAAGCCAGAGGGGGCAAAAATCTTCTCCATCTCAGTAAATCAAATGACAATTTAGAGTTCATGTACACAAAAGAGTAGATCTAGGGCTATATCTTGGTATCTTGTAGTACCAAATGTGGGTCTTCACAAGTGTCAGTTTACTTTTGTTGTCTTTAGCAAGGAAAGGAAACGAGAAGAAAAGTGATATACAAGAGCTAATAATTCTGCTATTGGAGGAGGAGCTCACTGCTTTATCAGTGCATTTATTGCCTGGGGCAGGGGAGGAAGGTCATCCTAATGGCCAGAAGGCATGGCTGGTGCCTGACTTGTCCCCTCGACCCCAGTTCTTATGTACTATCTTGCACTGAGGAGTTACCAATAAAAATTTACTTAAAAATGAATGAATAAGTTAAGGAAAGGAGAATGAAAAAGCAGAAGGGTAGGAGAGAGGGAGAGCAAAGATGGTATAAGAGTAAGAAAATCAAAGGGAGAGGAAAATGGATGAAAGGAATATTAGAAGAGAGAAAGAGAAAAAGGAAAAGAGAGACCTGAGAAAGGGGAAATGGGAAAGGGAAAAGAAGGAAGAAAGAAAAAGGGAGGTGGTAGACAGGGCCACTGCACTGGAGCATGAGAATGAGAGTGAGACTTGAGGAGGAAGCTTATGTTCTCAGGTCCAAGAAGCGGCTGTGAGAGGCAGCTCAACTGGGAAGTCTCACCAGGCTCCCGCTTTGTCAACCTGACAGCATCCACCACAATCCCCTCACTCCATTGTTGGGACTTTTTTGTTTTTTATATGATGCCTAATACTTTCTGTGACTTTGCCCTCAAGCAAAGAACCACAAAAAATCATAGTTGTGTAATTCACAATTTGGGACATGTTTTCATGATTTTAACAAAAGAACCACCATATAGAGATCACTGTTGGCTTCTTTTTTTTTAATTTTTTTAAATTTATTTATTTTTATTTATTTTGTTTTTTTTGTTGTTGTTGTTGGCTTCTTACGATGCGTTTCCCAGGCTTTATGATTATAAAAGTTATGATCAAAAGAGCTTAAAAAATACAGATTCCTGGGCTTAAGTCTTACTGAATCAGTCATTTATTTATAAGATTCTCCGAATACATAATTTTTTTTTGCTATCCATGGGAATTTCCCTAAAAAATATCTTACTCTACTATCTCAACCCAGTTTACCTCAGTCTAAACCAAGTGTCCCATTCTAATTACTAACCAAAAGATGTTCTTCGATGCCAGTGTTTCTCAAACTATCTGTAGTGAAATACAAGGTTTTTGTAACTTCCAAATTGTCACAGACTATTTTTTTATATAAAATACTATAAATCGAATTAATTGAAAAATAAAATAAAAAGACATACAAAAAAAGTCCACATTTTTTTTTATTAATTTCAACAGACATAAGATACTCTGTCAAATTGCTATAAAGGTTTCTACATGCTTATCCTGAATTTTTGTATTAATCTCCTAGGGGATCAGGGCAAACAGCTACCGGGCTGCAATGCAGGGCCTCCTTAGGGATTTCTGTTCCTACCTGAACAATTCTAATCATCTCTCTTCCACCTAGCAACAGTTACTACCTCAGTTCAATTTCTATGACAGTGAAGTTTAAACTCTCCAAAAATCCTGCATGCAATTCTTACAGACATGCATGGGAAGACCAAATAATTGGGCCCGGCTTATTAGCGACTTGCCACAAAGTCCCCTCCCTCTAGCTGACACTAATTTCCTGTCCCCAAGCCAATCTGTAATCCATTCCAAGAGTTCTTCCCCTAAGCTATGCTTTTGATGTTGTAAATCAATCCGTGTGTCATGCAGTTATATCACATGCTTCTCTGATATCCAGCTGTCCACTGTTTCACCCTGATCTATTCATTAGACAGTATGCTCAAAGGATTGAAGTCAATTAATGTGGAAGGGCACAGTGTTTCTCTAGTGTTCCTCACTTGTGGGTTGATGCTAGTAGTTCTGCAAATTATCAATTAACTCGCTTTCTTCTGTTGCCTAGAGACATGATTTTCAATATGTTTTCATGAACTTTGAAGTTCATGAGCTGGGTTCCTCTTTATTTATTTATTTTTTTATTTTATTCCCTAAATATTTGGAATGTGTATGTGTTTTATTATCCAAATATGGACTATGAATTTCCTTTTTTTTCCTGGATTAAAATGTAGTGAAAAGTTGCAGGAAAAGACATCACCTTAGTTTCGGAACAGTCTCCATACATTAGAATATAGAAATAAGATGAAGAAAGAAAAGATATGCTGGTGTAAGTCACCATTATTCCATTGTCTGGATTTTCAGTGATCATCCTCCCCAGATCACTTTCACATTCCTTTTTCTCAAATCACCTGACTACTTACTAACGATTCAGTTTCAACAACTGGCCAGATAGCTCTGAGTGTGTCTGGTTGGCATCTTAATTTCAGCATATACCAAATAAATTTAACATTTTCTTAAACCAAATATTTGACTTAACCGTTACTCAGCGTGATATCTTGGTGTTTGAATCAACTCTCTTCTTATGTAGGTAGCTGTAAAGAATTCATTTCTGCAAGGTGTAATCTATCATTTCTCGGCTGCAGCCTAGACTCTCATTATTTTTACCTGGAGAGTTAGATTAAATTATTTCATCTCCTTCAGCCACACCTAATGTGTTAACCCAACTTAACACAACCACCAGATCAGTTTATTTTATTTTAATTCACATCAATTTATTTTAAAGCACAGCTTGACCTTAATGATTTCACGTTACCAATAGAGTACAAGTCACATTCCTTAGCATGGTGTTCAAGACCTCTGTATCCCAATAAGTACCCTTAACTTCTGCAAACAGAAACAGAAACTTTCAAAAATACATACTTCACAGTGTTCCATCTGTGTGCATTTGCATTCCGTTTTGCTGGAATGCCCCAGTTCCCAAGTGTTATAGTTCTATCTATTGTTTCCCATTTACAATCTCTACCTCTCTCAAGAAGTCTTCTCTAATTAATTCGTTCAAAAATAATCCCTCTGCCTTGCCTCCCATAGTATTTTTTATTTCTCTTTTTTAAATTTTATATAAATATGCATTTCTTACATCATCTGTTAAATTGTAAGCAGTTTAGTTAAATATTTAAATTGCATTTCATTATTAGAACACAGTTTTAGAAACCATCCAATACTATGTGTGTGCGCTTTTTTATTTTTAAATGATTATTTTGATGTAGAGGATTTTGGAGTAGACAGACCTGAATTCTAATCCTGCCTCCACCACATTTTTGTTTTATATTTTCAATCCTTAGTTTTCTCATCTGTAAAAAGAGGATGATAATAATAGTGCCCATTCCATAGATTTTATGTGTATATGAAAGTCAAATAATCTATATCAAGCACTTAGAGCATATCTCATATGTACCAGGTGCTCAATAAATGTTGACTGTTGTTATACCATGACTGAGAGTAAGGGAGTTTAATAATGAAATCATTTGTATGCCAAACATATTTATTTTGTAGTCTACAGCCTTCATTACCTGGGATTCCTAAAGAATAAAATCATTTGAGAAACACTACAGAATCAGCTGAAACTCTCTCACATTGGGATGATAATCCAAGAAATGTCAAGCAAATACAAACATAACTCTTCCTTGTGCACAAAGTATTTGCCCTCCTCTCTATCATTTTGTGAGTTCTCTAACAAGATTAATTTAACTCCCAAAGATAGCTAAGGTATGTTTCTTGCTATGTGAAGATTTATAATCTAGTTGGGAGAGATAGTTCTATATATGTAGAACTATAATACAAAGCCAACGATAATATGGTAAGGTAAATTTCACTAACACCTCAATAAGAGTTATGAAGTCCTGTTTATCTAATAAATATACAAATTCAAAGATTTGGGGTTGAGTTCAGGGGCATCAAATATTTATTATAATAAAAGAAAACATTAGTTCTTCAAGGCATAAAGCTTTTCCTCAAACTAAATTTGGAAGCGATTTATTTTATTAGTTTCCATATAAGGCACAATATAAAATAATAGAAAAAATTTTCAGCTGTCTTGAAGGATGTGAATGACTTCAATAAGTAGAAAAATTTGGAGGTCATCCTAATGAAAACAATTAAGAACATGGCAAGGGAAGAGTGATGGAAAATCCCCTTATCTTTGGGGATTATTGCTTGGATATTTTAGTCTTCTTCTACACACCTCAGACAAACTTAAAACTTCTAAGGTGAAGAAAATGCATGAATAGCTACTCAGGAAGAGAGCCACTCTTTGGAACTCTCTACACTTCTCCAATAAAAACCAAGTGAAGGAGTATCTTCCAATCATTTTCTCTTTACATTTTGCTGTATGAAGTAGCTATGATGATGCTAAGCATGGATAGTACAAATAGATAAAATGCAATCATATATGCTCATCATCAATAATATATGTTCATTACCATTCATAAAAAGAAAATGAGTTGGTCATAGCAGGTATCAATATCTTTTTTGGTAATTAGAAAAACATTATAAACACATCTATAACAAAGTTTTAGGTAAGGTTTAGGTGTCTTTCTTTTAGATATATTTATTACCAGGTCTGTGCATTTACTGTGCATTATACCAGTAATAGGTATAATAAAATGACTATGACATTAATTTGTAAAGCTATGGTTCTTTTCCTCTTAAAGTGCTTTGAATATTTTATTCTCCTTCAATGACCCAATTTCTTAGAGACGAGAGTCTAAGGAGGCCTTTTTTTTATAGAGAAAGTGGGCATTTTTCTCCTTAAAAATCATATAAAAAATAGGACAAAGTACTTTGCCAGCATGGGATATTAACATAAAACACATGGAAAGTGCTGCTGTCACAAAATAGCTTAGACTTTTTTTTTTTCCTTAGATCCAATTTATCACAGCGTTCTGAATTTGAGAATAACTTTTTCGGTAAAAATGACTCTTCACTCATCTATGTGAACAAATGGGACTTTAAGCATAGCATCACAAGAGGATTTCCTATGCTATGTTAAGACCCCAATATAGGGACATTCCATTGTGAATATAAATAACCCCAGTCCCTCTAAACACGCCTCTCCATATGGTTTTGCTTAACAATGCAGCAGATGCCCTGGATGGAAACCACCTCTTTAGCTATAGGCAGGCCAGCAAGCTTCTGTCACTGTGTTCTAACTGGTAGGTCAGTGGACATAAATGCCAAGAGGGGCAATCCCTTGACAGTCAAACTTGCAGGCAACTTGGGCATTTTAAGGCGCCTCTACCTTAGGAGTCTGCCAGGTTTGTTCTTTTACGTGTGAGGCCATGTCAATTTTTTTCCCTAGGTTTGATGCTTCAGAGAAATCTACTGGGATTAAAGCCAAGAAAGAAAGGACTAGATGAAGATGTATAGTCAACACTGACATTGATTATTTTTTCCCACTACTTTTCATCAAATGAGCGCTGAGAATCTCTTATCTTGTGTTATCAATGAAAATCTCTCCAATTAACCTCACTGATCATGTATTCCTGGATGTAAGAAATTCATTGTAAAAATTCTTAGGAGACTAAAAATTTTCTGGATTAAAACAAAACAAATTACAAATTTAAACAAAACTTTTGAGAAAACCCCTATGCCAGAATCTAACTCTTACTGAGGTGTTAGTAAAATTTACCGTCCTATATTACCGAGCTGTGAAAAAAGAGGATGCTGCCTACTTTCTCAGTCCATCTCTTTTCCTCAAGTTTCTTGATTCTTTTTGATCTTTGATTCCTGATTCTTAACATGCTGCCAAACCCTCTTTCTCTTATTCTAATAAGAAGTTAAGAAGGTGGATTTTGATAACTATATTTACTTACTTTACTAAAAAAAGAATTACTAGCATTCCAAATCCCACTGGCTTATTTGTATAACTATGTCTCCAACTTACATACCAATTCTTGACAAAAATTGTCATTTTTTTCATCTTTGAAGCATCTTTCAGCTAATCGTATTGAGCGTCATTCATGTGTCAGGATGTACTAGGTACTTAAATTTTTGACAAACTGAAGGATGAAGAAGAAATGGAAGTCCAGAAATTTGACCTACTTTGGGCCAAATCTTAGAAAATAGCAAAACTGAGTTGAGAATATAGTTTTCTTTCTCTCTATAGTTTAAATTATTTTTTTTACTATGCCTTGCTTTTATCTGTAGACTGCAAATTGAGGCTATTTTACTGTCTAATCTTTTTTTTTTTTTTCCTCTATTGGATTTTATATTTTCTAGAAATAGAGAACTTTATTTTTCTTCTAATATACAAGAACTGTGGCTACCATACTTATACTGATGGTAGAAACAAATTTACTGACTCTGGAATTAAGAAAACATATTGTCTCATTCTTACATCAATTACTTCTTGTCATCTGTATTGGCCTTCCTCCTTCTATAGCTCATGTTCACAGAACTGAGCTTTTGTCCTGGTCTCCATTCCCAGGAATTGGGATGTGTTAAAAATACTCAAAGCCTGCCTAGAACACTTGGACAAGGCCCTCCTGCCTTTCTATGAGGGCTTCTCTAGGGAGATCATAAAAAGGAAATAAGAAATCAATTTATTATTAGGTGCAGCTTTGATATAATTGAGATGAATTTTCAAGAGAATTCCTTTTGCAGGTTAAAGACTTAAAATATTTGATGCCCCTGAACTCAACCCCAAATCTCTGGACTTGTATATTTATTAGATAAACAGGACTCTAATATTTTGCCTTCAAGTAGCCGAACAGAATATTGATATTCTAGGCATTATCCAGGGTTTAACCTGAACTGACAATTTTATAGCTTCTTATGAAAGAGAGAAATGATATTCAGGAAGAGTCAAAATAATTTCTATCCATCTCTCTCTCAGTATATTTCAAATTTTATCCTTCATTGAGCTTTTACCAGAAAGTATATAAGAAGTTTTTATTTTCTACTGGGCAAAAGACTAAATGCTTTATATGATTTATTTCATTTGAACATAAAATCAAGCATTATATTTACATTGTAGATATTATCATTTCATTTTACAAATCGTGAAACAGGCTCTGAGAAGTTAAGGAAAATTTTACAGTAATTACTCAGCTAATAATTAAGAGAGACAGACTTTGAACATGTATATTCCTAATATCCAAGCCTTGGTTTGGCCTAGTTCGTGATATGACATAAAACCATGAGTTAGGTTTAATTGTTATGTTCTCTATTTTATTGAGGCTCAACATGAGAAGTGGTAATATAGAGAATAGTGATTTTTTAATTCTTTGTAAAATCACCTATGAAAAGTTTTTCTATTAGTTTTCATTATGCCTTATATGGAAACTAATAAATCACTTCAAATTTGGTTCAAGGAAAAAGCTTTATCTCTTAAAGAACTAACGTTTTCTTTTATTATAATAAATAGAAGTATATATGTAGTTATTATTATGATGATGATGATGATGATTATTATTGCTTTTTTTTCCTAGAAAATTCAAGACTGAATTTTAAAGCCCAGTCATGGAAATTATCTTAGGAGGAGATTAGGAGGTTGACGTATATTCTTTTTTATTAAATTTTTTCTTCTCATTGACAGTTTGCTTTTATTCTGTCTGAAATCCAGTTTTGAAGATAAAAATGTTTATTAATGTAGAACCATAATCAAAACATATATTTTTAAAATGAAACATCTCAAATTTATCTCTTATCTTCCTATCTGTTGTTTTTTTTCAAATTCTGAAAGCTGAATTTTTCGTCATAGCAAATCTTAAACATTACTCTTTCAAAGCTTAAGTTGAATACTTATTTAAGAAAAAGCTTGTAACATTCTTTTAAAGGACATAACTTACAAATTATATCAGATTAAAAATGATGAAATGCCAAGTCTTAGTTCACAGTTTATTTTAAATTTTATGAGAGTTTGCAGTTGTCTTCTTTTCTCCTCCTGTCCTCCCCTGAAACATTCCAGTCATTATCACATCATATTTATAGCAATCTTTCCTCTGAAAATGTGTTCATGGAACACTGACCATGTTTCATATATAAAAATGAATCCAAACTAAATTGATTGAAAATATACATATTGTGTTTGAGTTAAGATATTGTCAAAGCAACTGAGTAACTGGTTACCTTGGGCACTTCAGGTGTTCGATGCAAATCATTATTTGGCTAAGTCTGTGCTAAAATAAATTCAGATAGTTACTTGGCATTGTGACAAACAAAAAAAGTTGGCTAAATTTTGAATTTTCCAAACAGTTCTGTTGATGTCCACTAGGATAATTAGCTTTAGAGGTTTTCAACAGTGCTTTGATATGATCTGTCTGGCTTGATGCAATTTGCTTTTCTGACTATATAGGGCAGAGGGCATCTCATGCACTGAATCCCAAAGATGTGAACTAAGCATTGTTAACTCCTACAGCTCTTCTCTTGAAATAAAACTACGTGCAGTTTAAAATATGCACATCTACTCCCTAATATTTGTGCATACTTATTTGTGTATTTAACTTGCTGTATGTATGAAATATCCTTTATTCATCCTGTCTTCTTTTCCTTGTTGAGTTTTAGAAAACTTTCTCTGCATGAGCAGGGGTCTTAGAATAGATGCAGGAGAGAACATTATTAAGCTTGTAACAAGATAACCTAATTTGTCAGACTATTACAGCTGACAGATCGAATGTGTGTACCTTTCAGGGCAAATGTTGAAAACAGTCCCAGAACAAAACCTTTGGAGAGAGAGGTTGTTAATAAATTGCCAAATTACTTGAATTGTGATGAAAGAGAAATATTTTTTCCTGTTATTGATTAAATAGTTTATTTATTTCGAAAAAGGAACGAAGAATAATTTTTGTATTCTAATTATAGCTGAATCCCAGGTTTGGTGATGTTCGTTCTGGATTTTACTTTTCCCGAATATATTGCTAGTAGCCAGATCAAGATAATTCTCTAATATAAATCCTATGGTCAAACTTCTATATCTTTAGTATTCTGATGTTAGAAGTGGCAATATCTAATAATTGTGCTCAGAATTGTGGAGATTACTGGCTGCGTTGCCACTGTTATATATATTTGCAGAGATTATGACATGAAGTGGGGATGTGGCAATTGTATGGTGTGTTGATCAAAGTAGGTAGCACAGAAAGATAATTTAAGACTTAAAGTAAACTAATTAGTTGGACTGTAACTACTGATCAATAATTCAGATAATCAAGAGTCTACACTTCACTTTCTGGTATCTACATAATTCCTGCACATATGACCAAGATACATAAAAGAATGACCAATCACTGGGGTGTTATTTTTATATGACGTGAACCAATTTGACCCAGCTTTTCCACCTTTTTCAATATCCGAATTATAGGATATGACAGAACGTTTTCCAGTATTCCTCCACGTTGCCTGCAGAGGCATCTTTAGTCATGGCTTCCCTGGACTGCAAAAGTGAGGCTGTGTCTTTGACCAGCTGCAGGTTGGCCAACTCAGTCAAGTTCTGCATTGAGGGAAAGGACTGAACTCTCTTTTGTTTCACATTCTTGAAGGCTTTTCCTGGCCAGTGTTGCTTTGGCAGGAGTGTGCACTTGGGCTGTTGGGTTGCTGCCAGTCACTTGGTCCTGAAACTGGAGTGAGTAAGATCCTGCCAAAGATTAGACTGAGAAATCTGGATGCAGGCTGGCAATTCATGCAACAGCTTCAGCCAAATTGGCACAGTTAGGAAAACCTTGGAGAATCACAATTATTTTAGACAAAATACAAAGTTTGCGAGCTTTCTAAACATTATGTAAATCAGCCTTGATTCCTAATTCACAGAAGCACAGAGGTCCAACACTTGTGGTACATCTGTAAATGTATTAGTGCCCTGATTCATCTCAAATTGAACCTTGGTTTACAAAGAGGAAATTGAATAGCTGCTGTGGCGGTGCTTTAGCACCTGCAGCAGCAGGCAGAACACTCAGGTGTCTTAACACCTTCCTCAGAATTCGGGTTCTCATCCCTATCATGGCCCAAGAGCTGCCGGTCTGTGGGTATGTTTGTGTGTTGAGGAAGCTGATGTGGAATATTAAGAGCACCATTTATGGAGAACCTATTCTCCATGCCTCACATACATTATCTCTTTTAAGTGAATCCTCACAATGGTCCCGTGAGGCAGACATTATTATTGTTTCCATTTTTTTAGCTCAGAGAGCTGATATTCAAACCAGGTTTTCCAAATAATGAAGATTGTAATTTAAACAAAATTCAGCTTGATTGAGGTATAATTGACATATAAAATTGTTAAGATATTTAAATTGTACATAATGGTGGTTCAACACACATATACGTCGTAAAAGGATTCCCCCTATCTGGTTAATTAACACATCCATTACCTTACATATTTATCTTCTTTTCTTTAAGAACAGTTAAGTTCTACTCTCCTAGAAAATTTTGATTATACAATACAGTGTTATCAACTATAATCACCATGTTTTACATTAGATCCTCAGTCCTTATTCATCTTATAGTTGGAAGTTTGTACCCTTTTGCCAATCTCTCCCAAAGCCCTCCGCTCTCTGTTCTTATGAGGTTGATTTTTTTTTTTTTCCCCAGATTCTACATGTAAGTGATACTGTGCAGTATTTGTCTTTCTCTGCCTGGCTTATTTCCCTTAGCAAAATGCTCTCACATTCTGTCCATGTTGTGGCAAATGGCAGGATTTCCTTTTTGTCATGCCCAAATAATATTCCATTGTATGCATATACCGCAACTTGTTTATTCATTCCTTCATTGATGGACACTTAGATTGTTTCTGTATCTTGGGTATTGTGAATGATACTGCAGCGAAGAGGGGAATGCAGATCTCTCTCAGTATTCTGCTTCAATTTCCTTTGGATATATACTCAGAAGTGGGATTTCTGAATTATATGTAGTTCTATTTTTAAATTTTTGTGGAACCTCCATATTGTTTTCCATATACCTGTTGCCCATTTGAATGTAATTATATCCTTGTGGGTATCTTGTGCTTTTCAAAGTTTAATGCACTCAGAAATCCCAAAGGGAGGTTTTTAAAATGTTGGTTTCTGGGTTCTGTGCTAAAAAAAAAAATTTTTTTTTTTTTTTTTTTTGATTTTCATAGGTCTGGGACAAGTGGCTTGGGTGATTCTGATTCAGATCTTTGGAGTGCCAGCCTTTGGGAAATACTGTTCTATATTGTTTCTTTGTTGTGCCCATGTGTTAGAGAGGGACATTATTTTCTAACTCCCAGACTGCTTATAATAAGACCTGGAAGCGTCAGCTGCAATCTATTCTGTTGTGCTGCACTGACTTTCCTTAACACTACCCTCAAACCCCTTTCTCCCCTCTTCTACAGGCCTCTTGTATATACCAGAGCCCTTTTTTTGAATATTACTTGCCGTATTTTGCCGTATTTTGAGTATCACTGAGACACATTCACTATTCTTGAGACCCTCTGTGATCTGAAATGTACTTAAAGTATTTGGGAAAAAACTTTATACGTCAGACTTGCTTACATGTCCTCTGACAAAACAGATAAACTGAGTTCTTCCAAATATTTATTTCAGTATTCTGGGTTAATTATGTTTTTCCTGTCTATAAAGAGAAGTCACCTACTGTGCCATAGAAAATCTATAAAATTTATTTGAGATCTTCAAAAAAAGTTGAATAATTACTTAAGAGCTTAATCTACTGGTCTGAAAAAGGAAGGGGAGATATTCTGACAAATAATCTAGAGAGTCCCTAAAATATTGTCAAGTTCAATTTTTTTGTGTGTCTTTTAAAAAATATTTCATTGGATACATCTTATTTCTTGGTTAGCAGAGAAAAACCTAAGAAGAGTCCAGTGCTCTTACTTGTAAGCCAGAGTTGAATTTGGTTTAAAAATTTGAGAGTTTTAAAAATACCAACAGAAAATAAGCAAATGAAAAGAGACATTTTTACGAGCTTCAAGAATAGTGTCCTTAAGATAAAAAGAAAATTTCCATGTTTATTTTGTGTTTTACTCAATCTAGTTCTACATTTATGTAACGTACTTAAAAACAGGATCCAATTTTTAGAATATATTGCTGAAAAACAACTTAATGCTATGTATATCAATTCATGACTTTAACATAAAAATTTTTTGAGTCTCTTATTTTATAAGCAAAACCCTCCTGTAAAAATTGGACATGCTCAAATTAATCAATGTAACATGATTTTTCCATTTACATTTGCTCTAAAATTATGATGATTTTGAAGAATATTACATTTTATTCAATCTAGCATCTAGCCTGAGTGGCTGTATTTCTTTAGCAAGTAGCTAGACAAACTGTAGCAATTTTAATGACTTATTATTTGAAGAATAGGGCAATTCAAATATCACTTAATTTTAATTTTGCCTAAATGATGTTTTGAATTTTTTTTCTCCTAAGGTCTTTTCTACAAGCTTTGCTGAGGTAAGATATTCCCAGAGATGCAAGGTGCTAAAATAAGGAAAGCAATGTTTAGAAACCTCTGTGATACTTTAGGCTGATGGCTTAAAAAAAAAAAAAAAGACCGCAAACTGTATGTTAACACAGAAATAGTCAACTTTTGCTGGGCTCACTGTTGTTTGGGGATGAAGGTGTAAATGCATTTGTAGATGACCTTCACCTTACATAATAATGTGGCATATGTCACAGATATGTGAAGAATATGACTAAATTTGTGGCATTACTGAGTTCACTGGTTGGATCAGGGCTTTCTAGGACTCCAGCCTCAAGGAGCTTTTCAAGAGAATTTTCATAGTATAAACATTGCCCTGTAGATAAAAGATCAAAACGATATTTCTGCTTGAGCACTATTCTGGGAGAGTGTAGTTTAATTGGTCCAGTGTAGGTCTCATGTATCAAGATTTTTTATAAATTCCCCACGTGATTTTATAGCCAGGATTGAAAACTATTGATCTAAGGCATTGACACTTTTCTGCTTCTCACTAAGGTGTCTGATGTGAACAAAGTTGAATAGTTGCCCAAACAGGTAGTCCTAGGGTAAAAGATTCTTGCACTGGAGGCAGGGAAGTGGGGAGAGAGGTACCTTGACGGAGCATAACTGGGTTTGGTTACAAACAAAAATCTATAAGTACCATCAAGAGAAACCAAGCTTGTAGCTAGGAAAAGCATGAAAATATCAAGTCTAAAAATTAAGTTGGATCAAAAATGGAAGCAAAAAGAGTGAGGAGCCAAGAGTGAGGCCAGTAGATCATCAGGTATGAAGAATGTCTGGAAGAGATTCTTGGGACTGAGGTCAGCACTAACCTGAGAATGGAGCTTCTCTTCCTCAGTGTTTTCTCATGAATTTTGTGTAGGTGACAAAGTTACAGGCAAGTCAAATGCCACTGGTAATGGCCTGAGCTTCGGAAGTCAAAAAGATCATGTTATGGCAAAGAGTACAGAGTAAGGAATGCATATAAACTGTTTGCACTTGGAAAAACATTTTTAAAGCACCTTTATCTCCTCTCCCTTCCCAAAGTTCATATAGAATGCCAGAAATCAATGGACATATTTGAAATGACCTCAAGAATAATTCTTACCCCCTCTCAGTTTCTCATTCTCTCCCTTAAATCCTTTATCCTAAAAAAATATTTAAAAAGCTGTTTTCTCTTACTCCACCTTATGTTTTACTTTTAATTTAATGTTTTAAAAATCTTCAGTACTGCTAAGCCATCCTTTCTCCTTCTGGAAGAGCAGCTGTGGCTTTGGAATGAGTCGGACTGGGATGAATCCCACTTCTATCACTTACTAAATGCACTCCCTTGATTGGGTTACTTAGCCTCTCCCAGCTTCAGTGTTCTCATCTTTTAAATGAGAATAGATCATCTGTTTCTATGGTTCTAGTGATGATTGGAGGAAGTGCCTCATTCCATGCCTATATACAGCACCTACTCAAAAACACTAACCTTTACTTTGGCCGTTTGGAGAAAGATGAATACAAATGCCTAATGCTGCATGACAACTTAATGAAATCATCAAAGAAAGAACCAACCTAGGAGATATGCATCAGCAGCAGTTAGTTTTGATTTAAACACTTTCTCATAAATTTTACCTAGTTCCTGTGTTCCAGAGAGTGAGTAAAGTTGGCATGGCTTGTGAGTTTGATGGATTATGCCCAACTTTTTCACAATCTTTACACCCACCATTTGTGAGATGTAGATAGCATTTTACTTAGAGGAATGCAAAGCTATGGAGGAATCATAGCCTTGACACTGCATAAACATATATGTTATTTCTTAATGTAGTTCAAAATACCAATGCGTGATTATTTTTACCTGAGATTTTTGAGATAGCTTAAAATTTTCAAAAGGTATTAAATCACTTTTCTCAGGCAGCAGGATGTAAAAGCCATTTTTTTTCCCCTTCTGATTAATGGAATTGGCTCTAGCTTGCCATAAGGGTCAAAGTTGCTATATTTTAAAAAGTTTGTCTGTAGTTACTTAATACATTTGATTTTGTTGAGGGTGTCCTGTTCACATTTCAAGGTAATGATGGTGTCATATTATTTATGTACCCTAGAATTCACAATAAAGAAGAAATAATCCATCACTTGTTTATTCATAAAGCCAACAGATATTTATAAAACTTTTGTTTGTTTGTTTGTTTTTGGCCAGGCCTTGTGCTTCTAAACACTGTAGGTACTAAGAAGATCTAGATACTGCTTTCAAGAGTTCTTAGTTCAGCAGACAAACACCAATAACATACAAGGCAATATTGATACAGCTGCATCAATGTTTGGTGAAAAGAGGAGAGTACTAACATCAGGCACATCTGAATTAAATGCTTAAATACTCTGTCAGGTACTAGCTGTAAGCTCTTGGGGCAAAGAATAAGCCTCAGTAGTTAATAATACCTCCCTTTCAGGGTACAATTGAGGATGATTAGTAATGGATGTGAAGGGCCTAGTACAGTGTCTGGCACGTAAAGGTATAAGGAAATCACTGTCATATTTAATACAATCATGCTGTTGGTTAGGAAAAATAGATGATATTTCAGTTATTCACATTTTATAATGTAGGTGCCAAGATTCAAAGCAGTTTAAAAAAAAAAAACTTGTCTAAAGCTTCATAGTTTCTAAATGCTGATGTCTAGATTCAAAAAAAGCCTGACCTTCAGACTTCAGACCTGCACTCCATTCATTTTGACTCTTCTATAGTTTTTCTGGTTGGACCTTTAAGATGTTTCCTATTAGTCACTCAGATCTGTACATGCGATTTGGGGAACATGACAGAAACTTTTTCAGGAATGGGAAATACCTGTTTTCAAAAAGTATTAAGTAGGAAGGAGAGTCCTATTCTTGAGTTAAGAATTAAACATTTATGGCCAAGTTTGATGAACAGCTTTCTGGTATATTTTTGACAACTGATACATATTTACTGGGCAGAATGACAAGAAAGACCACCAGGAGTCCATTTGGATGAGCTCTGAGAAGTTTCTTTAGAGAACTCATTCTGGAGATAGAAAGATCCCTGGTCTGAACTTGATATGCTAAGAAAGACTTAGCTGTCTGGAATGGGAGTTAAGGAATTATGGATACACAGAAGTGTCTATTACTTTCATTTACCTCACTTTGTCTAATGCCTGAAGGCAGGGGTACAAAAAACAAAAAAAAAAAATGGAAGAACAGTTGCAGCAAGAATCCTTCAAACCCTATCAGGGTAGAGAGGTATAGGAAGCAAGTAGCACTGCTTAGGACCTTTCTAACTGTGTGCATCTAAAAAGCAAGAGGCAACTTTTATTTTTACACCTTTTATCCCAGGTGGATTCCACCAAATTAGCGACAGTGTCCAGTGAGTATTAGGAGATGAGTTGGTCCCTGGGGGACCAGGCCAGAAGCTTTAAGACTCAATAGAATAAAAGCATTGCTCAGCATGAATGTTATTGCTTGTGAGCCTGTATTGAACAAATATTCCCGTGTTTCTCCGGGAATATTTGTTGGGGAGACTTTGAAAAAGGGCGCTCAACTTGTGAAGAGGGGAATCAGTAAAATTTGGGTGTTCCAGAAAATATAACTTGATCTGAATTCTCAGATTATGTTGTCTCAGAATATTTGAGTTACATGTATTGTTGTAAGAAAAACATTCCATTTATTGCAGCCACTTTAAAATCTGGGCACATTGCACATGCTATAATATTTCTTGATCTGGTTTTAATATATTCTGTGCAGGAAATTATCTTGGCCAGTAACTGGGCTACACTGACTGTTCTTGATACCAGCTCACTGTTTCCTCCACATGCGAGTCCACCTGTAAAATCTCCTCGCACCCCTCTAGTTACCTGTCCAAATCATATTCATTCTTCAAAGCCCAGTATCAGGTGCATCCTTTGTCATGAAATTTTTATAATTCCCTGATCTGGAAAAGACAGCATGGTAGAGTGGGAAAGAAAAGCCATCATGGAGTCCTCTGGTTGGGTAGGATTTGAATCTCTGTCACTGCTCGGAAGTCACTTTACCTGCCCAGACTTTGCTTTCTTTAGTACAAAGTGGAATGGGAAGACCATCTTTCTTCACAGTGTTGTTGCCAAAGTTAAATGAAATGATTTTGGAGAAAGTGTTTTCAGTTTGGGGATTATAGCTTTGTGGAAACTTATGGCTAATGAAAAGAATATAAGATTTTTATGTCAGACAAAGAATAGTTACAAGTTTTTAATTTACTTATGACCTTACGTTAACATATTTGTTTTTTTAACATGTAAAATAAAAACATAATACCGTTCTTATAGGGCAGTGCAGGAGTATAAATAAGATAATATATTGAAAACATATGCTCTGTGAAGGATACTCGGTAAATGTTAGTTTTGTTCAAGGAATCTGTCCTCTTTTTAAAAAGATTCTGCCTTTTGATGCTAATCCCTTATGCCTTTTGTTTGAGCTATTTATGTACTTTTCTCACTGCTTCTACAAAACTAAGCTATTTCAGAACCAGGTGTATATGCCTTATTCATGTTTGTAGCATTAACATCCTACAGCTTAATAGAACTCAATAAATATTTATTAATTGAGTGACTAAATGAAAGGATGAGTAGGAAAGTCAAATTCCTTGCCTGAGGGACTTTAAAACACTAGATGACTATTAGAGCAGTTTGTTGGGAGAGTGGGAAGAAGACAAGACATCTTAATTGAAGGTGAAGCATGGAAACCCTAAAGTGGGAACCGCATGCCCATTGTGAGACTCATTTTGCTGCTCAGTGGAGCTCATGCAACACAAAGAGAAAACAAGGACAAGGAGATTTTTGTGATTTCTGGTCCAAAGACAGTGCATGAAATACACTCATATAAAAATCTCTGGGATTTTTAGGAATTAAATTGTGTGCATAACAGCAGAACATTACTCTTAAGTAACCTAAATGCCAGTTTCCCTTTCCTTATAGGCTATGCCTCTTCAGTGTATTTGAAAACAAAGAGATTTATACTATATGCACAGCTAACTTGTCCAGGAGAATGCTCTTCCTCAGCATTGTGTGCCTCTCTCTGCATGTCACTCCAGCTCTGGGGTGGACCAGCAAGCTGCTCACTACTGGACACATCTGGGTATAGTTCCCTCCATGGAAGCCTGGGTCCTAAGAATGGCCTCAACAGTGGAGAAAACATGGGGCTAACTCCTCGACTATTGACCTGTGATTTTTATCTTCTATAATACTGCAATTCAGGCAGCATGTGGTTAGTTATCAGAGATTACTAAAAGTTGGGATAACCAAAGGATAACTGATTTTCACTGGGAAGAGAAGATTGATAGGTATATGTTAATATGAAATTTTCTCCATAATCCAAAGAAAAGGGAACCGAGGAATTAAATTCTCACAGGATGTATCCAGTTTCTGACCTCGCTACTCTATCTTCATGTTCACACCTCTCTTAAATTCTCTCCTTCAAATTTCTGCTATTCAGGCTATCTATTACCACATAACAAACTACTCCAAAACTTTGTGACTTAAAATAACTATTTATTTTGTTCACAATTTTGTGGGTGAGGAATTTAGAACTCACCTGGGAGTTCTGATCCATATAGGATTCACTTCCAAGATGGCTTCTTCACTCACATGTCTGGCATCTCTGTATTCTTTATGATTTCTCTCTCCATGTGAATCTCATTTTCTAGGACATGTCCACATGGCTTCATTAGGTTTCTTTGCAGCATGGCAGTCTCAGGGTAGTCAGCTTCTTTTTCCAGAGCTAGTATCCTCAGAGACAGGAGGTAGAAGCTACTATCTCTTAAGACCTGTTAACTCAGAAATTGGTATATCATGACTTCTGCCATATTCTATTGATCATATAAGTCATAGGGCCTTTCCAGAACCAAGAACAGGAAATGTATGTCTCATTTATAGATGGAAGGAGGGTCAAAGAGATGGCAGGTCTTCTTAATCCATGCATTTACCATTTTATCATCTAGAAATCCTAAACCACAGAGTAGCTAGGAGTCCCCCTTCTCTTCTGCCTTTCTGGTAATACCTTTAGCAAAGTTTGAGTTATTCATTTAAGTCAGGTCATTAGTTATAAATTTGCCTTTCTATTCTCCTGATTGTCCAGCAGGTAAATATTGACACAGACACAGACACAGACATATAGGTACACCTTTCCAAGGCATACATTATTTTTCTATGATAGCAAATTTTAAATCTATAAAGAGAATAAAATATCTGACATCTTTCATTTACCGGCTCTTCTTTCACAATGGAATTATTTCATATTTTCATGGGAAACAATATTTTTACTTTTCTTAATCCTATCTTTATCTCCACTTTACCTGTCTTTTTATATTATGTTCTCTCAGTCTGAGAATAAATTAGACCTTTGCTATTACTAAACCAAATATATCTTAATATCCAAGGCTTTGGAAAAATGAAAGGAAGGAAGGAAAAAATAGACCAAATAAAAACTTTGGAATTACTATAAAACATGTTTAATTAGATGTAGCTAAAGATTCTTATGTTTGTGTTTTGGGAAGAAATGTCATGTTTTTGTCCTTTAGGTTATATAAAACTTATATTACTAATATCTTGTATCTGGTATAGGTGAATTAATATGTATATTGAAAAATCAAATGACTTTAGAGCTCAAAAAAACTTTGGGAATGTTTGGCCCAGTATTTTTCAAACTTTTAAAAAATGAACATCATTATTTCCCCCAAATTTATTTTCCAATTAAATAAAATTGGCTCTAAATATACAAAATATATAAAAGCAGAGTTACTATGCTTTAAATTGAAGAAACAGGAGCTGTGGTACCCCAGCCATTATTTTACCCCTTTACTGCCACTCTTTCCATCTCTAAAGTGGCTTCTGAAGAGCTTTTAAGAAAAACTAAAATTCAGTGAAACACACCCCACCCTGCTCATAATGCAAAAGAATCTGAGTCTAATTTGAGTAAATGATTTGCCCATGACTCGTTAATAATAAATACTCAGAGATAACATATATTGTTTGATTAACTTGAACTGGGCACTCTTCTAAGCACTTGTCATCTTTTAAAGCATCCGATTCCACATCAACTCTCTAATGTAGACACTGTCATTATCCTCTTCTTATAGATGAGGAAACATGTCAGAGAGTTAAAGTGAATAGAAACAAATGTAAGAGGAAAACTCAGGTCTCCCTAACCCGTGGCACAATGCTCTTGACACTCTACAATTCTGCCTCTTACAAAAACACCTTCAAAACCACCCTATATTTAGAACTGAATTTTAGCATCAACAAAAGCACACAATTTCATTTTTAGTACTCTGTTTTCTTAGATTCTTTCCACGGAATTAACAAATCATTTAGAAGCCAGAGAACCTTAAAACTTTGACATTCCCACATGCCCTCAGGATTTAAGTGAAGCTCCAGGCTGCTGTAGGCCACATGTACTAGAGAAGCTTCTTCAAACTTGGCCGTTGCTGGGAATTTAGGGGTGTGAAAACCGCTGAGGCCTGGAGTAAACAATGGTGAAGAGAAGGATTAGAAAGCCCTCTTTAGTGTCAATGTGCAGAATTGTGTATGGCTTGTGATAACTAGAAAGCAATTTATCTTTTTCCTTCTATTTCTCTAGGGATTGAGACTGTCTACAACTATATCTTGATATTTCCCTTGTGTATAGCGGGACTGGAATACATATTTGCTGAACTAGTGGACAAATTGGCAGCATTATATCTTTCTCTAATTAACCAAGTGACCTAAAGCCAAACAGCTCTTTCCCTCCCTTTCTCCTCAGCCTGCCTTGCTATTAATGGCATAAGGGCCAGCTGCAGAGTGATGGGGACAGCTGTCTGCAAATTACAATTAATGGGTAGAGGAGAGGCCCAGGATGTCTGAAGAACATAGGAATTGGATAATCCACTTGTGGTTAATTGAGAACAAGATTCAATTAACACATTTGTACAAGAAAAACTAAAATTCAGTGAAATATATCCTACCCTTCTCATAATGCAAAAGAATCCGAGTCCAATTTAAGTAAATGGTTTGCTCACAGCTAGCTAATAATAAATACTCAGAGATAACATGTATTGTGTGATTAACCTTAACCAGGCACTCTTCTAAGCAGTTCGTCTGAAAAATTCTAAGAAATTTAAAATCAAGAAGAAATTACGCAGCTCTGACGCACAGTGCATAAAATATGTTTCTAGGTGAATCACGTTTTTTAAGTTGGGTCAATATGAGTAAGAGTGATCAACTTTCAATCTGAAGTCAGATGGGTAGCTGGGAAGAAGATGGCATTTGAAAGGCTAAGCTGGGTAAAGACGTGAAGTCTAAACTCAAACTCAATTTAAAACAGAAGGTTCAGATCTTGTGAATTCTGACACATGCATATATGGAAAGAAGGAAACACACTTTTTAAATACCACTATTTTAGGTAGCATAAAGTCTTTAGCTCAAACTTTTAATACCCAATTTAGTCGGCTGTACAAATGATGGTTCTATCTCCTGGGGTGGCCTATAAAAGTGAATATTTGTTCCACATTTTAAGATCCTCAAATTGAAAGTGCTGTGTAAATACTGGGCCAGATTAGCTCACCATGTGTCTCCCTGTGTGCACAGAGCTTTCACTGACTTCAACGGGTGGAATGTGGTGGGAGAATCTGGCTCATTATTAGTTTTCCTATTTTGATTTGATCAACTGTTGTCAATTACAGACATTGGTAATTACCCACAGAAAAAGAGAGGAGGGAGAAAAAAACTTGCTATCATAATATTTATCTTATCAGTTATGGTATTTTCCTATATTGAAAAAAATATTGTGGTGAATTGTGTAACACAGCAAGTACTGATTTTACAGTGCCCTTGACTTGAGTGTATTTTCATGCAGATTTTTAAATTTCTCAAATAAAATTCACATGACTATAGAGTAGTGCTGCTTCACTTATTACCATGCCCTGTTAATCCTCCTTTTCACTCCACTCCTCACTCACATTTGACCCTTTAGATTCTGCCCCCTCTACCAACCTGACAGTCCAAACACCATTGCTGTCCAAACGCTTTCTGAGATGATGGAAGTGTTTTGTATCTGCACTGTCTAATGCAGTGGACAAGTGCCACATTTAGCTGTTGATCACTCGAAATGTGGCTAGTGTGAGTGGGAAACTGAATTTTTAATTTACTTTAATTTTAATTAATTTAAATTTAAATAGCCACATGTAGCATTTTTTAAGTACTGTCAAAATTCTTATGCCTTAGTTATTGTTGATAGCCTGTTGACTGTCTTCTTACTGACTGGCAGGACATTTGTCTTCAGTACCTCATATACAACAGCAAATTGATAGTTTTTAAGTTCTGCTTTCATCAGGACATTCCATACCCAGAAACTTATGGTGGTTTCATGTACTCTATCTACTACAGTAATCTGTAAAGTATATCCTAAATCTGATTGCTCAAAGGAATCACTTGGGGAGACAACTTAGGGTACATGATTCATCAGGTCCAAATGGGGCCTGGGAAACTGATCCTCATGTAGCCAACTTTAAGAATCACTAATCTAGTATCTCCACTTTTCTGTACCTACTCTGTTTACATCTAGATAAATCCAGGAATATGTCTTATATGGAATTTTGTAATCCTTTAACTTTTATCCCTATCTCTTTTCTTGCCATTCCTCCTCTTCCACTCACAGCCCATTCTCCTAATAACAGCTGAAGTGATCATTCTATAATTTACAGTAGAACAAGTTATTCCGACAGTCCAAACCCTCCAAAGCCTCCCCACTGATAGAGAATGAAATGGAAGTTTTCCATGCTCATGAACTATAAAGGTCTATATGATAGGTGTCCCACCAATGACGTAAACATTATTATTAATTATATTTTAAAAACACTTGCCCTGTTTACTAATGCATTTTCCTTCTTTGAATACAATGGTTTATTCCCATCTGAAAGCCTTTGACTTGCTGTTTTCTCTGCTTGGATAACCCTGCCCTAAGATCTTCAAAAACCACCCTTCTCATCCTTCACATCTCAGCTCATATATCACCCCAGAAAGATATTCCTTGTCCACATTATCTACTGCCTCTGCTAATACTTTCTATACACAATATCTTTTTATGTCTATGAGCACTTATTATTATCAGACGTTATGTTTTATCAATTTATGTGTTTACATAGTGTGTGTATTACTTATCTCCTACTACTTGGAAATAGGTTACCTAAGAAAAAGGATTTTATTTCTCTCGTTTTAATGCTCAAGTTTTTAAATCTTCTTAGTTCACATTGTCCTTAACCTTCTCCTCAAACACAATGTTTTACAAAATGAAGTTTTGAGACTAGCAACAGCAACATTACCTGGAAACATGTTTGAAATGCAATTCTGTGGCCTCGCCCAGATCTAATGAATTAAAAACTAGGGGTAGAGCCAAGTAATCTGTATTTTAGCAAGCCTTCCAGATGATTTTGATGATGTTGTAGTTTGTGAATGATTGCTCTGAAATAGATATTCAGAATCATAAAATTCAGCAATTAATTTTTATTAAAAATTAACTCTTTCTTATGAAGTAAGTTAATTTTTCTTTCTAAAGTTATTTGAAGATGCACTCTGTGAAATGTTTTCTTTACTTTTCTGAGACTGGGATATGTCAGATCCTATTGTATGCAGCCAAAGCATCATTGAGTGTCCATGGGGCACCAAAAGCTTGATATCAGAAACATATTTCATTTATTAAACTGGTCTGTTTTTCCCACATAGCTACAGTTCTTTTCTGATCCACTTTCTATGCATGCTTGTGATAGTATATTAAAAGTTCCCAGGGATATTTTTTAACTTACATTTTGGTTATTTGTTTCTATAGACATTACATTCTGGTCTGAGAATGTGAATGCATAATTTTGGCTGCTTTACATTTGTTGAAAGTGTCACAAAGGGCTCAATAAACAATTGAATGATTGCCTGTGATTTCAGTCACCTTTGGTGCATCTTGATGGAGTTTGCTAATGTGTAAGACAAGAAATAAGTAATTATTCCAGTTTCTCTATTGTGCTCTTAGCTGGCCACACATAATGAGAAAATGGAAAAATTGTTCTAGGTAAGTATGTTTGACTCTAAAAGTAATGAAAGAAGAAAAATATCTGGAAGAGAGACAATATAAAATACAATATATTACTATGCCTCTACACATGTTGCTTTCCCCCTTTTAATGCTTAATACACTTGCATGTAACAGAATAATTCAAACCAGCTTAAACCAAAGGGAGCGTTTATTGGCTCATTTATATGAAAAGCCCAGGGATATCCAGCTTTAGGCACCACTTCACAAACTGGCTCAAATGGGGTTATCTGTCAGTTTTTCTGCATCTCTCTGTTCTGCTTTCCTCCACGCTAACTTAATTTCTAGGCTTCACATAGTGGCAAGATGATTGCCCTTAGCTGCTGGTCTATTTTTTCCTTGATTTAGGACCAGCATAGAAGTAATGTTTGTTCTTTCAAAAGTTAAAACAAAAATCCTATCCTTACTATAATCGGCCTGAATTCTATCATGAGCCTGCTTCTGAAGCACTCTCTATGGATAAGAGCATGCCACACATTTAGTCGCCCAAGGATAAATAACGTACCATTCCTGGACTCGTGATTAGAGTCGGTTTTACCAAACCAAATGTTTAATTACAGGGAAAGGGGTATTCAAGAGAAATTTTGAATAATTGGTATCAAAAGAATAGAGAGTAGATTTTAGTGCACCAAAATAAAAATGTAAGTAAATAAATAAAACAAGCAAATATATATCTTTCAAACGTTGTATGATTCTAAATTCAAAATTATTTTCCCTTAGAACTTTGATGATATTACTTGTCTTTACTCACAGGGCTGGCAATGAAAGTCTGTTGTTACCTTGATTTTTATTGTATGAATTTAATATCATACATAAAACAGTTTAGGATGAGTTTATTAAACTAGTCTATTTTCCCCACATAGCTACAGTAAATCTACATTTGATAGATCCTGTCAGATTGACTGAAGATATATGCCCTTTATTCAGCTCAGGACATTTTTTCTTCTATCATTTAATTGGCTATTTTCTTTCTTCCATTTTCTTGTCCTCCTTCTACTAACTTTTCTATAACTCAATATAATAAGATAAGAAACTTCTGGATTTACATTCCATTTCTCTGAACTTATCTCTCATAATTTCTTTATCATTCTATATTTGTGCTACATTCTGGTATAACAATAAAATCTTCCCACTCATTTATTTATTCTGTTGTGCCATTCTGTCATTTTATAGATGTGCCTTCATCTATTATCATTTTTTAACTTTGGCAATCACATTTGTCATTTTCAGAGTAAAAAATTAGTTACTTTTTAAAGTAGTATTAGTATTCTATAGTATTCTTTGGACTTTTACAAGTAGGAAACGATAATTGCTCCCAACCCTAGCATCTAGAGAGAGCCAGATAATCTACAGAATCACAGTGTTTTTGTTTGTTTGTTTTAACCATTAGGGAGTGATAAAAATAAATGAAATTCTATAAAGCAATGAGTACTTCTTGGCAGAGTACAGAAGCATAGCTTCTTTTATCCCTACTGGAGCTGTGGGAGAGAAGAAATTGATAGATGGGTGTAAGGAAAAACCGGCTAAACTTTTAACAAACTATTATTAGTCATGTGTGGGATAGAATGATGGATAATAACTATCCACAGACATATTAGTCTGCACCCATGTACCAACTCTTCTATGAGCCCTCAACAAGTGCATGGATTATATGCTGAAACCTGGAGCGGGGCATATTTCAGGCATATTGAGGATTTACCAAATGTAAGGCAGTGGTCTCTTGAAGGGTGGGTATAGAACAAGATAATTGAGAGAAATCCCTCCAAGGTAATCCATATCTTCACTAAGTGCTGAAACTAGGAGGAAGTCAGTAGAGCAGAGAGATATCTCAAACTGTAGAAAAAGACCTCTCATGGTTTAGAAAACTTATAACTAAACAATAAAGCACAGAAAGGTCACCTGAGGCTCAGATTCCAAGTCCTGATTAATGGAAAGTCCAGATCTTTTCCCCAAAATATTTGAAACCAGAAATAAAGGGAAGCTAAATAAACTGCAGCGAAGCTCAGATTTGACTCAACTACAGATTACAGTAGCTTAATTCTTAACACTAATGCCTAAGAAGAAAAGGGCATGCTTTATACTGAGAGTAAATTTTATTTCTTTAATTTTTTTCACAAAATGACTTGTATGTAATCAAAAGTTAAAATATGCACAAAGAAGCAGGAAAATGTGATCCATGAAAGAGAGGAAGGAATCAATAGCAGTGTGCCCAGAGATGCACCAGCTATTATAATTATCAGACAGAAACATCAAAAACAAAAACAAAAACTGAGTATAAACATTAGGATCTAGAGAAAATTTTGAGCATTGTGTGAAAAGAAATGGGTAATTTCACTAGAGAATAAAAGTATAAAAAGTGAAATACATATATACATTCATCAGAAACGAAGCATACATTGACAAGATTAACAAACAGTAGACTGGACATAAAGAGGAAAGAATCAGTGAATTTGAAGATAGGTCACTAGAAAATTGCCAAATAAATGTTGAAATGTAAATAAATAAATAAATAAATAAAAGGAACAGAGCATCTGATGCCTGTGTTTAGAGTCCCAGAAATATGTACTTAGAGTTCCAGAGGAGAAAAGATTAATAGAGTAATCTATTAAATAATATATTAAATCTATGAATAGAATAATAAATAATAGAACAGAATATTTTGATATTATCACCAAAAAGTTTCCATAGTCAATACATGATCAATTCACAGAGCCAGGAAGTTTAACAAGTCCTAAACATAATAAATACTAAGAAAACCATATGTTCAAACTGCTGAAAACCAAACATAAAAGGAAAATTTAAAGGTCAATTTGAGAAGAAAAAATGAAATAGAAGAAAGAAATGATACCAACGACAGCTGGTTTCTTATCACAAAAATGGAGACCAGAATAAAATGAAATAGCATTTTTAAAGAGTTAAAAAATTAACTGTCAGGACAAAATTCTATACTCAGCAAAAATATCCTTCAAAAATAAAGATGGAATAAATAGATTTTTCAGACAGACAAAAGCTGAAAGAAATCTTTCAACAGATCTTCTCTGCAAGAAACAGTAGTGTTTTTCTAGCTATAAGGAAATAATGTGAGAATAGAAGTCTGCATTTATGAGAAGGACACCCAGCCAAGTGTCTGAGAATTGCTTGGTGTGGAACTCGCCCCCCATACACACACACATTTGGTGGCCAGAAATATCAGAATCGAAGTATTCTATAAGTTGTGAATAGAGTGTTAGAATAGAGGAGAAACACAGGAAGAATGTTTTCCCTCTGCACAAATTCAGGTAGAAAAAATTGATAAAATGAAAAAGACAAATAGAACAAATTCACAAATATAATTAGAGATTTTAACACCTTTCTGTCAGTGTAGTAGCTAGAATGAGTCATTTCAAGAAAGTAAGTAAACGGATATGGAAATTCAAAGAATCTAGACTATATCAAACAATCCTGAAAAAAAATAAAATGGCAAATTTTACATTATCTGTTTTCAAATCACTATACTTACAATAAAGCTACAATCACAAAGACAGTGCGATATTGGCTACTTGTATATAAACAAGTAGTGAGCCCAGAAATGGACTTATATATACACAATTGATTGATTATTGAACATGGTATCAAGTAAAATTATACCCATACCCACCAGAATTACTAAAATAAAAATGATTGACAATACTAAGTGTTGGTTAGGATGTGGGACAAACAAATCTAATACATTGCCAGTTGGAGTGTAAAATTGTACAGATATTTGTGAGAACTGTTTGACATTTTTTTTTTAATAGGGTTAAACGTTTATCTACCATATGGTCCTGAATTCCATTCTTACCCAAAAATACTTGTACAAGAATGCTCTTTTCATAACAGCCCCAAACTGGAAACAAGCCAAATATCCTTCAGCAGGAGAATAGATCAATAATATATGTTATAATTATATAACAGAGTACTATTTGTCAACTAAAGAAAGTACATAACATAGATGAATGTCAAAAATATTGGTTGGTTGAAAGAATATAAATATCTACTTTATGACTCAATGTATATGAAATCAAGTACAGATGAAATTACTTAATGGTGATTTAAAACAAAAAGTTGTTGCCTATGGTGAAGAAATTGAACAGTGCAAGAGAGAACTTCCTGAAATGATATAAACGTTTCAAATTTTGTTTTGGAGTGTTAGTTACACAAGTGTATACAATTATCAAAATTCATCAAACTGAACCCTTAAGATCTAGGCATTTATTTATGGAAAATATAGCTTAATTAAAAAAAATATATTCTTTTGGTAGGGGGAGTCTCCTTTTTGCTCTGTTAAGTTTGTTTCCTCAGGTATTCTAATTCTTAGTTTGGTGCTTTTATTTCATGGAATTGGTTTTCTTGGAATATTTCATGATTCATGGTTGGATGTCATCTTTATATGAGAAAGTCTTTATTTACCTATCTGTAGGTGTGGTTCTGTTTATTGTAGCCTGACTTGAAGACAATGGTAAGAGACACGCTGTTGGTGGTATATCCTAGTAGCTCATTTTCTCAACATTGAGAATCTCTTTTTCTCCTGACAGTGGAGATCCTGCAGTACCTCCTTGGTTCATGCTCACACACTCAATGTTGTAGCCTTCTAAAGATCTCTGGTGTTGGTGTGTGTGGGTGTTGTTGTTATTGTTGTTGTTGTTGTTGTTGAGGGCAGACAATGATTGGTTAATTGGTTAAATTTCTCCAAATGTGTTTATATAACAAATCACCCCGATGGTTTGCCTCAGCAATCTGGGTGTGGAGCAACTTCGAAGCTCTGTCTACATTTAGTGATAGTTTTCTGTGCATGTTTATTTCAACTGCTTTTCATTTGGAGATTTCCTAAAATTTCTGGCTCAAATTTAACTCTCTTTTGCTTTTCCAGTGCTTTTAATGAATTTACAATTAAAGAAAATGGGTGTGTTTTCTGATATTTGTGATTTGGGTTGGGACTTAGAGACAAACACATTTGCTCTATTTGCCATCTTGATCTAATTTCCCAAGTCACTTTTAATTAGCAGCTGTGTTGCTACTTTACATACTGATGTAGCCTAGTGCCTCTCATTACCACTTTTATGTGTCCCTGTAAAATGGTCTATTGATCTGGCAGTGACCTTGGCCCTTGGTACTTGTAAGGTATTCTACAAGTTCACAAAGGTAGACAATGGATTGATCTTTAAGGAACAGGCAGTTCTGAGGAATAAGAAAATTACTTCAACATGCTCGTGCTTGCAAGAAATGGGATTGAAGTTTCAGAATCTCTAAATGGAGATTTGACTCAATAGACAAGCAACCTCAAACTGAGTGTGTAGAAGGGCCCTACTCAACAATGCCTAAAGTCTCCCTATGCAATCTGGCCCCTGACTATTTATCTCTCTAATGTTGACCTAACACTTTACAAGGCTGTGTCTGTAAATGAAGAATGTGTCTGTACACTAAAGTCAAGTGCTATTTGCTGAGGATACTTTGATTTCCATTTGATTTTCTTGCTGATCAAAGCAGATGGAAATGGTTTTCTTTCGTTGTTTGTTTTCACATTAAAAACAAATACTTATTGCCAAAAATGAGGATTGAAGTACCACAATTTCCCTCACAGATGTTTCTTAGATGTAGTCCAGACTCTTTTCAGAACCTTAGATAGTTCAAATCCATAGGAAACTAATAGTGAAAGCAGCATTTGCTCATTCTCTTTTTTTTTTGTCCATAATACATAGGTTGTTTGTAACATGGAGAGCAGATACGATAGTGAATTCACGATGGGTTCAAGTCTATGGACAACCTTATCATGTCACAGGGCAGGAAGCAGAATGAAGCACAGAATAATTTGGCAACTTAGATTTATTTTAAAAAGAATATAGAAAAGATTTTATAAAAATCTAAAGCCTCAACAATGTCCTTTGAAGAAAGACTACACTGGATAGTAAGACAAATTGGCATTAAAGCAATTATTTTTCATCGAGCAGAATTTTAATGTTGTATTTACAGTTTCCAAAAAGTAGTATAATAGACTTTTGATTTCATTAAGAAAATATTCATTGTAAAAGAGTTAAAAATCCCATAATTCCACAATCTAGAGGTCAACATCCTAAACATTGTAGTTTTCCTGTCTAGATATACTGTTGTGTTATAAAGATCATATACTGTACTTTTATCAGCAGATTTTATTTTTATTTAATATTTTATCTTTTAAAACATATTTTATCGACACGAGGTACATTAATATGGATGGAACTTTGTCCCTTCTACTAAACAATTTATTTTTCTCTTTTCTATTTTAAATTACAGTGCAACCAAAATCTTCACAAATAAACACATGGGTATATTCTGATTATTTCCTAGAAGTAACTTCTGTGAAGGAAAATGAACCACTCCAAAAGGTGTTGTATAAATGACCTAGTTGTAGCTTCCACCTTCCACTTTATTTCCAAGATTCTGCTGATCCGAGGAGCTGGGTATTTCTTTATTCCCTCGTCAATCCTAATGGCGTTTCCCTAGAAGTTGAAGAGGATGACCATTCTTTGATCACGAATAGTTGCATGCCCTTACTGGAACCTCCAAACAAGTTTCCAAGATTCATTTGTATGATTTAAACACTTTTTTCAGGCTCCTAATAACTGTAATTGTTTCTAGAAATGTTGCTCCAATTTATACTCCCACAAGTGTTATTACAACCATGACTGGATATTAGATATCTTTAGACATTTTGATAATGAAACATTTAAAAAAGTGGTATAAGTATTCTCATTTTAATTTGCATTTATTTGTCTGTAAAAAATTACCAGCTATTTCTATTTCTTCTTTTGTGAAATATATATTGAAGTCATTCATCTGTTTGCGCTTTAAGTGATTTATCTTTTATCTGTATGCGATTTAGATTAATTTAAAAGATGTACAAATTGGCCCAGAACATTATCATGTTTGCTAAAAATGTTCTAATATAAAATATTTTTAAAATTTGTTTTCTATTTCATGAAATACAAATATATACATATCTATTTGTAGTCAAGTGTATTTTCTTTTTGATTGCTTTTAATCTTAGCTAGCATTCAAATTGTTAAATTTTTAATCTAGTCTTTTTCATGGCATAAATATGGCTAATATCAGTTGTGTTGAGTGTTTTAGTAAATTAAGTATGTTCAGATGCACAAATTTA
Source organism: Pteropus medius (assembly GCF_902729225.1). Classification (NCBI taxonomy): domain Eukaryota; kingdom Metazoa; phylum Chordata; class Mammalia; order Chiroptera; family Pteropodidae; genus Pteropus; species Pteropus medius. The sequence goes on along the minus strand of NW_024354875.1, from coordinate 13,766,792 downwards.
ATGTTTATTTCTAGTTTATTTCTTCAAAGAATATCTCATAATATGTTCCCTGTTATTTACAATTAACTTTCTTCAAATACAATTTCAAAATATTTTACATGCAATTATCATTTAGTAGTGATTAATGATCCACATTCAATTTTTAAAGACTTAGTACGATTCTTTTCTTCTCCTATAGCTTCTATTCCTAGAATTTTGTGATGTTAACAGATAGACCATCCCAAATCAATTTTATCTTAGGACTCATCAAACTCTAAATTATTTGGTTTGAAGTTACCAGACTAGGTTCAGCAAACAGGTTTGGAGGATGGAATCTGATTTTGGAATTCTAGGTGCTGAGTTATTTTTCACCCAGAGTGGATGTGATGCTATTCACTTTGCATTTCAAAAAACTAGTCCAGTTGTACCCATGGATCCATCATCAAACACAGCTCAGCTTTCGGCTTTAACTTATCTAAATATAGGCTTACTGTGAGTGACAAGGTCCTGGTAAATGGTATTCTCTGCCATCCTCTTTGATATTGTTTCTAGTAGGATGACTCATGGCTCTGCTTTGCCCTAGAAAATGTTTAATTACACTTGAGACTTTTCATTGAGTAAAAGCATCATTGACAGATCAGCTGCCACCCTGACTACTAGGATTGTTATTCTGCTGTCAGATGATCACACAGTATTTAGTTTTCTAACACTGACCATCTGAAAAGTATTTCAACAGGATATCTATGCAGTCTGGTGCTGTCAAGTAGAAAGACAATTGAAAATTCAGAAATATAGATGGAGATGTCTTGCTTTCTTTATGAGATTCCATTAAACTCTCAATATTAAAAAGCTTGGATATTTTGTGTGTCATAAACTTTTTGAAGAGTATGAAAAAAAACTTCACCGCTTTTGATTTTATATTTTATTGAGCTCACAAAAGCATATAAAAATGTAGCTTTGATATGATACTCACTTGATATATTTTGCAATGTAATTACGATACCTTGAGACATGGGTCTCATTAAAGAAACAGTGTCCTTTAGTTCCATTGATGATTGCTCCTTTTAATGACACATGCCATCAAGCGACTAAATTTTGTACTTAGATTTTCATTCAAAAGGTTACCTCACGGCTAGATATGGTCATGAAATCTTCATTTTAGCCTTTGGTGCAGGTATCCGTTGTAAAGTGATCTTTCTTTGCCTTGAGCGACTTTGACATCCTCGCTTGCCACTTGGGGACTCATGCATTTGGAGCATACACTGAGCTGAGAAGTGATTCCAGCTAGGAGGATTACATTTCTCCTGGGCATGTTTTCAGGGAAGTCAGAATGCTTACCTCCCCAGAGATGGGGCTTTCTTGTTGATAGGCTTTATGATTGATAAGGCTGAGGCTGCTCCACTTAATTCCTCTTGTATTTTCATGGGTGAAGAGAAGTTCAGGGAGTAAGTTAAAAAAAATATGTAAATCTTTCAGCAAGAAAACTGCCCTCTCCTTCAATCTTTCCTGATTATTACCTACCCATCAGCTCCTCACATTCTGTTCCCTGGTTCTTGATGGTTTAACTGCTCTCACTTTTGAAAACCAGAGGTGTAGATGAAATCATGTTCCAGAGTTTTCTTTTATCTTTGATTCTTGAAAATCAGTTCAAGTGAGTAGAGATCTGTGATCAGCATTTGAAGATCAGGTCAGCCAGTGATTGGTGGTTACTCAAGTTGTGTCTTGAGGTCATTCTGCTCATGAGTTTAAATTTTTGCCCTTAGACACCTCCAGTCCATCAGGAATTTGGACCCAAAGCTCTTGCTTGCTTCCTCAAGTCCTAAAGGGGAGATGGATATTATACTACTCTCTCTGGAACCAGTTCCGAAGTTGAAAAGTTGGTCAGCTGAGAGTTTACTCCTACCAAAAGCTGGGATCCTGTTTGCTTGAGTGAGCCCCAGGAACCCACAAAGCCACTGATTTTTCATCTTCTCTCTCTAACCTCACCCTGGACCCATTAGGACTTTATGGATCCTAGGCGCTTTTGCCTTCATGGACCTTTCTTCCTTAAAAAAAGAATTAAACATTTGTTTTATAGCTGTATTGGTATAAAGACAAACATAATCCAGTCTAGATTCATTATGACATAGTTATTACTACTATATTTATTTATTTTTCTTCTGACTTCAAGAGAAATTAAAATGAACATACTTTCAAGGGCTCATAAAAGTATCATGGGCCCCAGGCACTGTGCCTGCTGAATAAGTAGGCCCTGTCCTCATATATTTGATAGAATACATTGTTCTTTGTTCCATCATTTAGGCTATTAACCCTTCCCTAATATCATTCCCAGATCCTGCTCAAATCATGCAAAGCATTTCATGTGGGATGCTACCATGACAATCAGCTGCCAACTGATGATATATTTCATTGGGAAAGATCACCCAGAACCATGACTCGGCTACATAACTCTAAGCATTGCTAAGAACCTCCAATTCCTTACTCAGCTATTCAATCTGACTCCTTTGGATACTGTCACAGGCCTGGAGTACACTTGAATTATATTAGCTCTATTATTTGTACCATTAAATTATTTTCCAAAGAGGGCAATCCTACAGACAGTCTTTCTTGAGCTTAACTTTCTTCCCTCCCTCTCTCTTTCATTGGCATTGCAGCATGCCTTACTGAAGAGTCTAATAGTTACTCTCTGACTGCTGGCAAGATGACACAGGCAAGACAAGAGTGATATTATGAGCAAATTCTGTATCTTAGAAAATAATTCTATTCTTTGTGCAATTTAAACCTGAGTTAGAGCTCTGGATTTCACTATGCTCTTCCTCCCACTTCCCCTTCACTACTCAGCTTTCTGAAGAGTTGTTTATTTCACCTATAGCCACTTTCGTTCATGTAATGAATTCAGCAAACACTTGTTGAAGGCCTTCTTTGTCCCAGAAGCTTTGCCATGTGCTTCTTTATGGACCACAGATTCTAAGAGAGCAGGTTCTCTGGAATTATGGGATTGAAATCAGAGTTCAATACTTATTGGGTTTTTTTTTTCTTTTGGTCTTTGTTTTAATTATAGAAATAATATATGCTTTTAGAAAAACACTCAGATCGTAGGTAAATATAAGAATACAGATTGAGAATTGTGTATTGTCTCCCTAAATCCACTAGTTGTATTTCTCCAAAGGCAATGGTCTTCAAACTTCCTTCTTGTCCTTTTCTCTGTTGCTGTCACAATTTTGGATTGCTCCTTCACTCCGAAATTTTATCCTTCAGCTGTTGTGACACTACTTTAAATTTTTCTTATTTTTCCCTTTCTGAGAATTTTTCCTATCAATTTTGCTAACCCTCAAATTTTGTCCTTGAGATTTCTCTTGTGATTTGTCTCTTCTATTTTTTTTTTTTAATGGGTCTTTGAGTTTAAGAATATGGAGGAATTGCACTTATAAATGTTATCTCTAATGCCTTGGAAAGAACTTATTTTTGTTCATTTGTGTATTTTTCCATTTTATAAATCTAAGATCTTTGTGATCCTAAAAGTATTTCTTTGCATTTAAAAATGTACTTATAAACTTTGAACCAAAGAGCTCAAGTATTTGGCACCTTTTTGCCATGTAATTTCCAGGCCAATTTTCATTTGGGAGTGGAGAAATCGTTCCACCGTACATACAGTAGTTGTTGATGTCTTCCATTTGCCCCTGCAGACACCCTTTCCCTTCAGTCTTCACATTTCCCTTGCCCCAGGAGGTGAGGACTACAGCAAAGAGCTTTCTTGCCTATTAGCAGTTGAATTTGGTCAATGGGGAGCCCCGGGATGTTGGAAAAAAGGAGAAATGTGAGATTTATGTATTTATTCCCCAGCAACCTCCTTGCCAGTTGGTATCAGTTGGCCTTGTCCCTCTCTTGAAGGCTACAGCTTACACCTTACAGCCTACACCTTGTAGATCTCCCTCCAGGTTTTAGTAACTGATTTTTTCCCCTGCCCCTTTGCAGCCTGAAGTTTTTAAGTGTGGATGTGAACCCTGAGATATTTCACTTCCCTTCTTGTTTTTCCTAAGCTCATCCCACACTGTAATAAATACTAGTCTCTTTATTAAATTCTCCTTAATTATGCAGTTTGTGTGTGTCATTTTTTTTCTTGTCAGGGCCTTAATTAATATACCCCAAATCTATTGAAGATATTTAGAGAGAAATTCTTTAAGTTCTCCTTTCTCTTACAACATAGATTTTGTTTGCTGTTTGTTTTAAATTCTCTAACTATAATTGCTTCATGGTCTGTCTGCTGAATTTTCTGCTATGATATGAGCAGCATTCCACTAAGGAGATGTTGGCATAGAAAGATTTTATTCTCTATTTACTTCAGAAATCTTTTCCTTGCTGGGATCTGAGGTGAAAACACCTCTCCCATTACAAAGCTCCAGAACATTTCCTGTGTAACATCACTAAATATCTTCCTGGCAAGAACATCTCAGGATGAAACTGTTTAACCACCTCATACCCAAGACAGAGCCAGATAAAATAGCATCTTGAACTGAGGAACCTACTGTGACACTGACCATCTGTTTCCCTTTCACTTTTTATAATTGAAGCTAATTTTTTTTCTCTTTTTTCCCATAAAGATCTAGGGTTCGGGGAGACACTCTTGTCTCCTCTCATTTACAAGGAAAACTATGTCATGTTTTATGTTTGTTAGTTATAAGCAGGAAAAACTTAGCACATTAAAGTTTTCTAGCAAAAACACTTTAATTTCTATAACATTTAAATGCTTCTTCTGAAATGTCTCATAATTTTTAAATCACTGTTCATCTTTTTCATTTTAAATCAGATTTAGTTATGAAAATACATTTTCCTCTCCACAAATATCAAAAACCTCTGTTAACTACTTGTTGACAGAGAAATTTGAAACAGATTCTATTTATTTATTCATATTATATGTTATTTTATATATTTATTTTAAGTGTTATAGATTTGTTTATGTATTTATATAGAATATAGTCTATATATTCTCTTTAGGTTTAGACTTCTTAGTTATTAATTTGAATCTTCTTATAAAGTGTATTAGTAAAATAGTCAATCAATAATCAGGTTTCTAGATGGAAGGTTTGTGGCTGGTAAAATATTTGTTCTTAATGTTTAAGAGACCTCTACATGTCTCTGCAGCCCTTATAGTGACTTCATGCATAAATGGAATAACCTTTAGTTGATTAAAATATTTCATTAGTCTGAACATATCTCTCCTTGACCTTGTCAAACAATTGAGGTGTTAATTTCCTTCCTTAGCACCTTCAATCATGGATTAAGGAATAGTCAATAAATTATGTGATTTCGAGGAATGCAGTGAAAGGAATTTTTAATGCTAACTGGAACACAAAAGAGTGTTGTTTTTCTAACTGCCATGGTCTTTTATTCCTATGACATTTAGAGTTGAGTTTTAAGTAGTAGAGGATATTGATATTTGGCGAGATATATTTCAAATTAGTGTTATTTTTTTAGATCAGTAGATAGTAAACTAAGGCCCATGAGACAAATCTTACCTGCTTTTGTATGGCCTGTGAGATAAGAATGGTTTATTTTTTTAAAGTAAAAATATAATATTTTATTACATGTTAAAAAATTGCATGAAATACAAATTTCAATGTCCATAAATAAAGTTTTATTGGAATACAACCACATTTAGCCATTACATGTCCATAGCTGCTTTCACAATGTAATTGCAGAATTGAATAGTTGAGACAGAGTATAAAATCTAAAAAGCTCTGATTCTTTGCAGAAAAGTTTGCAGGCTGCTTATTTTGATAACAAAGTGTAGTTTTTCTTTACCTAAAATAATAACCAAACTGAAAAACTTAAATCTCTTAGTAGCTATTGAATCAATCATATTCAGATCATGCTGTGTGTAAATTTTTTTACTACTAGTTTTAGAAAAGATAAGAGGAAAACCGGCATTACTCCCACAGTGATAGCCATAGCTGAGAACATGATAGAATCATATGAAATTGTTTAGAGGTCATTCTCTTGTTTGGTTATCAAGTATGGCATGTGTCATGGTATCTTATATTTGACAGTGCTTCTGGATATCTTCAAAGCTTCATATAGCAGAGGTCCCCAGCTTTGTTGGCACCAGAGACTGGTGCTTCTATGAGAATCTAATGTCTGATGATCTGAGGTAGAGCTGAGGCGGTGATGCTACTACTGGGGAGCAGCTGCAAATACAGATGAAGCTTCGCTGGATCACCTGCCACTCACCGGCTGTGCAGCCCGGTTCCTAATAGCCACAGACTGGTACTGGTCCACAGCCTAGGGGTTGGGGTACCCTGTGACGTATAGGACCTTTTGCTCATATCAAAGTAGAGCAACAGCAAAAAAGGGAACCCAATCATTGTTTGCTTTAGATTAAATCAGTCTCACCATGTGTCTCATGAAGTAGTAATGACCACTGTGATCTAAACACCTATCCCACTTTGTGTGTAAAAACAAAGAAATCTATGAATATAGTATGAATATATTTTCCTCATCTTTGTTCTCAAAATGGGACCCAGAACAGGTGTTTCAATTACAGTCTTTCTTATCCAGGACTCTTGATTCTTGATGGACAATTACACATATATCTTTATTTGTTTTTCTTTTTCCCCCTTATGATCTAATTCCCAGCAGGAAATTTACTGAGCTGCCAATTTGCTATCATCTAATTGACTCAGAAAGAATCTGAATGAGTTTCTAAATAACCGAAATCAATTGTGATTCTTTTTATTTTAGGCCCCAGGCAGATTGAAATTGAGACAATAAATGGAAACACCTCATTCTGAAAGAATGAGAGTTGGCAGCTTCACAGCAAGCATCATATACATACATTCACATACAGCCACGTGTGAGTGTGCTCATGCACGCGCACACACACACGCTCATTTGCAAAGTTTTATATTCGGGAAGAATTCATGACTGGATATATGTTTTGCATCTTAAAATCTCTTGCTGTCTAAGATCCATGATTTTAGTTATCTAGAAAAATATTTCGTTCAGTAAAAGGGAATATTGAGGACTCTTAATGGTAGTGGGAGTTATGGCTAATATACAGCTTAATTATGTTTGTGCTCTCGGTTTCTACCAAAGGTCTTGAGACTCTAAATTTTTGTACTTTATTTTCCATTCTTCTCATGGAAAAGTTTTCCCCAAGGTTCATCTATTTGTGCACATTTTATGTTTAAATGTTTTCATTAAATTCCAATTTGTGTGAAATAAAAACAACAAGAATTTCTAACAGCATTGTTATGGGTTTAGTAGCCCATCTGCCGTTCTATGGTCTTTTCCTAACAGTTAGAGCAGGAACAATGGTGAGAATAAACAAAGTGTTTAACACTACCCCTCAATGTTAGAATTCTAAGGATCTGAACCTTCAGGAAGAAGGGAATTGAATGTTCAGTTTTCGCTGTCGTATGTAATCATGATGAGCACTATTAGAAACTGTAATTAGAGGTGAAGCATTGGAGCATAAATTCTAGTGAACATTTGGAGACTAAACAAACACACACCATGAGTTGTTGTTTTCAGGAGGAGGCTCAATAGTGGGACACAGAAGTCTTATGGTGCTGTGCTGAGGGAGATCTGTTTCATTTTATTTCTTAAGGAGGCTCTCTTTCTAGCAATGGAGTCCTATCCCTGTCCCTTCCACAAGAAGAGAGGAGCCACAAGAACACAGACACATTAGTTATATGTGGAGAAAAGCCATTTCTGACTCAGGTAGAAAAGCAGAAGCCAGTATTTTGCACACTATGTTGGAGGGAAGAACGTCAGTAGGACACAATTCAAGACAAAGCTTGGAAAGAGCTTTGTTCCCAAGTTCAGTTTATGCCCTTAAACAGATAAAAGCCCTTGAGTCAAGTTAGGTTTCAAACCTGGCTCTTGCTTTATCCATGACCCTAAGCAAGGTCCTTGACCTCTTTAGATATCATTTCCTTATCTGTTAAAGGGGATGTATCGATACTGTAGGGCTTCCACAACCAAGTACCACCTTCTACAAGCACTAAAAGAAGGATTAAATCATAATGTAAAGACCACTGAGAGCAGATTTGTACCCATGGGAAAAACATATTTTGGGCTCCCCAACATCCATCATGTATGGCTTTGGAATATAGTCAGGTTCTGGGCCCTGTCCACACCACTGACTCTACTACCACCAGCTCCATTTGTTACCTTGGCAAATTATTGTCATGATCATAACTACTACTGTCATGCTGCCCTAACATTACTTCTTCCATGTGTGTGTGTGCTCAACACTTTACAAATCTTGGTGCTGTCCACGAACTTTCTCTCTGTTCTAATTGTTCAAAGTTCTGCTTGGAAGTGGCATTGAGCTGGTATGAACTGGAAATCTGAATGGCTGTGTGAACACAAAGACAGATGGCAGAGCCCCTAGGGAATGTGTGGCCAGCACATGGCTGCTATTTGTTTTCCCTCTCAAGTAGTCAGCAGACGCACTGTGACTGTACTGCAGCTGTGGTGAGATTTACTTCCAGAACTTTTCAGGACTGTGGGGCAGTGAATAGCAGGGGTTACCTGGACAGGCTAAGTCCTATAAAAGAAGCAAAGAATCTATTTATCTTTTGGGAATGAGATATATGAGGCAAGGTCCCCAGTGAATGAGGACACATTTTAATTTTCAAGAGTCTTGAGAGCCAAACTTCTGCTTCCCATAAAATTATGACTTGTTTGACTTAGTCAGTGTTTTTCTGTCAACTTCAGGCTAATGCACCCCTTGCATTCTAGTTCATAGCTGCCCTCTGAAACTTTTTTAGATTCTGTCTATTATTTCTTGTTTCTCATTTTACCAAATTTCTTGCATTCCTACCACATGTATATTTTTTTCTGGAATAAAATTTCTATTTATTTCATCTGGATAATTTCTATCATCTTAAAATTTCAGCTCAGGCTACCTCTTTCTCAGGGAGTCTTCTTATACCCTGCCCTCCCTTCAGCTCCAACCTGGGATCATTGGGCATCTACCTTATTATTTCTCAAATTATATTAACTGGACAATATCTTTTTCGTTTTGAGTCCTTAGGGTCTAGGAAGTAGTTCATGTTCAATAACTATTAGTTGAATTTTATAAGAATAAATTTTTAAATCCCTGTCTCTCTTCTCTCTCTCTTTCTCTCTCTCTCTCTCTCTTTTTATATCCCTTGGGATAAAAAGAACCAAAGATGTAAGGTTTCCTTTAATCTTCTTTCAAAAGAGTGAACATTTTTTCTTAACTTGGGAGGACATAAAAAAAAACTCCCAGAGAGCAAGAGGTAGGCTAAAGCATATCTGAAAGGCATCCATTCCTCGAGCAAGTATTGACTCAGAATCTTCCGTGCAGTAGGTATTGGAGATACAAGATGAAAAGTCTTTGTCCTGACCATAAGGAGCTCTCATTATGGGAGTACCAAAAAGTTCCTTTCATGCTGTCATAATCTAAGGTTTCCAAAACATGGGAAGGAAGTTTTGCCTTAAAAGTAGCTGAATAAATGTCTGTTTCTACTTTTTTACTCTCCACGCATTTCATAACTACCTCGAATCTTGTTTTCACTCCTACAATTCCATTTAAATGGCTTTATTAAAATCAACGATGATCTCCATGTTGCCAAATCCAGTGATTGTTTTTTTTTTTTATATTATTCACCTATCGGCAAAATTTGACATAGTTTTAGTTTTTCATGCCCTTTCAGGAAATCTCTCTTCTCTTGGTTTCTAATATGTATCACTGTCTTGATTTTTCTACCTTACCTCTGATGACTCTTCTTCAATCTCCTTTACAGATTCCTCTAGCTGACCCAGAGGTAGATTTGCTGTGACACTGATGAAGTATAAGCTTGAGGACCATTCCACTGCATGGCCACCTGCCAAAACCCTAGGCAAAGAGCTCACGGGGTCATACGTTTTCATAAAATTTGCAAAAGTAAAGTATTTTGATCACAAGGATTGAGGCAATAGTCTCTTTCCATTCCAACTCCCTCACTTGCTATCATATTCAGTAGTGTTAGATTATCCGTGTGTATTTTTGGAATCTGATTAAAGGCAATTTGGGTTGAACGTATATTTCTTTAGCGGGTTATATTAATATGGTTCATAGTCATATGAGGTTAATGAGTTTATTGCCAGTGATCCCACTGGCTAACTCACATGCTGTTGTGAAATGAGGGTGCAGGGCAAAGGTGGCCAAACAAAGTGAATGTGACTCCAGCACTGGATGACTGTGGGGAGTGGAGCTGAAAAATGCTAGAGGAGAGATTAGATTATTTTCTGTTCTCTCAACTGAAAATAATATTATAAAACCTTTGTAACATAAAAAGTCGATTGAAATAGTCACGGGGATGTAAAATACATCATAGGGAATATAGTCAATGATATTGTAATATCCATGTACGGTTCCAGGCAGATACTAGACTTATCGGGGAAATCACTTTGCAAATTATATAAATGTCTAACCACTATGCTGCACACTTGAAACTAATATAAAATAATATTGAATGTCAGTTATAATTGAAAAATACACTTCCGTTCATAAAAAGAAGAAAAAGAAAAAGAAAAGAAGAGGCAATCAGAATATGTAGCCCAAAAATAAAGAAAGTAACAGTGAGTCTGGCATTAATACTTGTGAATATACAGTTTTCCTCAAATTTATGATGCCGGTGGTATGTATCATTATTTTTACATCTGTAATTTATTATAATTTATCATTCTAGTGTATCTAGTTTTATATTAATAAACTTTTATTCTCCTTGAAAAGGACCTCCCAAATTAATTATATAAGTCCCATAAAACATAAATTTACTCCTGAGCTGCCCATGCCTGCCCTCTTAGCACCCACATTCTTATATTCTTTCCTAGGTGATATTGTCTGTTCCCATGATTTAAAAAGCCATTTATGTGCATGTTTGTTGGTTAATATGGATCTGATTTTGATCACAAAAAATTCGAACCTGGTATATGTTTAAATTACATTTTTTAAATTTTTGCTTGATTTTTAAACAATAAAAATAGTTTTATTATTTAAAAAAAAAAGAGTCTCTTTCTCCAGAGTAAAGAGGAAACAATTATTTTTAGTCTGCTTAAATATTTACAGACTCTTATTCATGTTTAAATGTCTGGATATATATACATATATCTATATCCACATTCATACATATACACATATATACACACATATGTCATATATATGTATATATGTATACATATACATACCATATATATGCACAGATCCCATATATACAGAAAAATATGTGGGTATACATAACCATATATAAACATAAAAATGAGATTATAGGATTCTAAATATTTTTTTAGCAATATACATATATATACATATAAAATATCACATCAGATTTTTTTTCATGTCAGACCATATGGACCTAATTCAGTCTTTCTTTTTAATGACTGCATTTTTTAACTGGTGCAACTGTTTTATCTCATTGTTAAGGACAGTGGTGATCTCTACTTCAGAGCCCTGTCGGGCAGCTGATTAGCAGCGGCCTCGTTCTTGTGCCACGGAAGGTGTGCACTTAAATGCTGGATTTAATATTCCGCGAGGGACAAAAACAGGAAGCTGAAGGTTGATTTGCAAACCGGTCTTAAAAACAAACAAACAATGGAATGCATAAATTTTTCTTTCAGATTTCTGACTCATTTAGCACTTGACTTTATTAAAAGACAATACTAAAGGTAACCCTCAGGACAATACTTGTCATGTCCCCGAGGCTGGCAGAATATGCTGTGAACTCTGGTTCTGCTTGAAGTATGACCCTTGGAAAAGGGCCCAACCTCTTTATTCCTCCTCATGTCCTCTTCCATGAATTTTTAAATTATGCAGTTAGTTAGAGCCTGAAGAACACAATTAAACACTTTATTTCAGGGCTTATGATGATTTGAGAAATAAACAGTACTTTTGTTTTTATATGTTTAACTAAATTAGACTAGCACAACCTGCCAACCTCTTTAGCATTTGAATTTTAAGATAAGGAACAATTCTGAGAGAAAGGAAGTTTCAGAAGCAGCTGTAGAGACATGGAAGTGGGCTGGGACTGACTGAAAGAAGACAGATTTATTGGCAGGTTTGTAAGAGTCTGCGAGCACTTGGAAGAGGTTACCGATATTCTTGAGATAGAAGAGCGACTCCAATTAGTAGCATGGGTACGCTTTGAATTCATTCCAAAAGGTGGTTGTACTGATTCAGAATCATCGGCAGCTTTATTTTGTATGTATGTATGTATATATGTAGGTATGTATTATTTAGTGCAGTTAATTATGGTATCAGTTCCTTTAGGACTTCGGTCCCTGTATACTCCCTACCTTTGTAGCATTTCTCTCTTATCTGTTACACCCCAGAGAAGAACAATGATTTTAGGTCAGTACGTAGACTTTTCTAGCCATGGGGGCTATCCAGTATTGAACGGGGATCCTTCATAGATACTTGACTTACCTTGAACTTGGCCATTGAGGCACATTTGTAGGTGGATGGGAGGGATACATGTATGGAAATTTTATGGGAGGCTATTTACTATGAATGGGATATGGATGGATTCACCACGGGATAAAATCACCCTAATAAATAAGCAAAAGTGAGAGGAAATTAGAGTTTATAACTAGATGATAATCCATATTTTGCAGGCTAAAAGAATCCTGCTGCACAAGCGTGTGCATCACTGCGTATCTGAATGTAGTCTACTCTTGTGTATGCTTGTGTGTTTATGTCTTCCTGTCTGTATCATCATGTCTCCAGTGTTTTTACAAACTTATATGAAAAACGAGTGGGTTCATCCGACTGAATTCTGAGGCCTCTTCCACGTCTGGAGATCTATAACTCTGATTCTTTGTTTTTATCAGTGTTCATGTTATATGCCAATGTATATCTGATATAAATATATTTTGTGTGCTTGTTTATTGCATTGTAAATGCATAGTTATAATGCGAGTTGATGGGAGGAAGTCTCTTCTTCACCCCATATCATCTAATTGAAGTTGGACAGACGAATGTCTGACTTGTTTTCTTGCTTCCTGGCTAGGCTTGGAACTTTCCAAACTTGGGAATTGCCATGGAATAAATTAAAGCTGATGATAACTGTGATGGTTCCTTTTATGTGTCAACTTTTCTGGGTCACAGGATGCCCTGATATTTGGTCAGACATTATTCTGGGCATGTCTGTGAGGGTGTTTTCGATGAGATTAACATTTGAATTGGTAGACTGAGTAAAGCCGAGTGCCCTAATGTCCGTGAGCCTTATTCAATCAGTTGAAGGCCTGAATAGAACAACAAAAAAAGCTGGCCCTCCCAGGACAGGGAGAAGACTCCTGCCTGATAGCCTGAGCTGAGATATTGGTCTTCTTCTGCCTTGGAACTCAAACTTTAACATCAGCTCTTCTTGGATCTTGTGGCTGCCAACTTTTTGACTGAAACTATACCACTAGCCCTCCTGGGCCTCCAACTTGCTGACTACAGATCTTGGTATTTCTCAGCCTTCCTAAGCACATGAACCAATTTCTTATTTTATGTATATATAGTATATATGATATACATACCATATATATGGTATTTAAAAATATATAGAAAGTATTTTATATAAAATATATAGATATATAATTCTATCTAATCTAATCTATCTTTTATTGTTTCTGCTTCTCTGGAGAACTCTGACTAATAAAGCACCTAATAAATCTGTCAGGATTGAATGTGTTTCTGGTAACCTGCTTAGGGATGGGGCTTTAGGGGTGACATTGGAGAAGCCTAGACAAAAGAAGGAAAGACCTGAAGTGATTCACAATCCCCTCCCACATGGCATTGCTTCAAGAAGGGAGGCAATTCAATCAGGATTGTAGTAATTAGAACTTGCTTGAAATAGGTGTATGGGAACTTTCAAAACATATGTGAAGAGATTGCTCCTAAATTTTTTACACCTGAAAGTGGCCCATATAGGAATGAATCATTTCCCTTAGATATTCTCTTCTCTTTCTGTTTACTCCCACATTTACCTTGAAACATAACTATGTATTTAAACCTTTTATAATTTCTACATTTCTAAATAATCTAAATGTAAAATAATTGGAAATGAGAATAAATTAAGATATTTTAAAAGGGTCTAATAGAAAGTATTTCTTTGTCAATTTCCAGTTGGCTTTGACTTGGATAACATGTTCTATGGTAGATTTTTCAATCTATCAAAACAGTATTAGAACACAATAAAATGAAATGCTCTAGTCCTTCTACCTTCTCTCCTATCATGTATTTTCTTATATTCCAATCACATAGAAGACTTTCAAACTAAAAGCTACAACCCATTCTTCAAGGAACCTTGGTCCTTTCTCTACCAGTTTTCAATGGCATGTTTCTATTGTAAAGAACCACATAACACTGTCAGGAAAGAAACTAGAATCCAATTATTAGAAGGTAGTTCAATTTAATTCAAGTCTCAACACCTCTAAGCTTGAGATAGAATTTTTTCGAAGTCCCTTGCTTGGACACATGGCTCAGATCTAGACCTGCATCAATTCTTTTAATAATTTTTTTTTTCTCATTTAAAAATGATCCCTGCTCTCGAGACAGGAGACGGTATCTTCTAATGCCTAAATATTTTATATATTTTAAAAATTTTTCATGCTTTATTTTTAAAATGGCAATGGTGAGTCCTCATTGGTCCCTCAGTTCCTTGGAGATCTAGCTTAAGCTTCTCCACCTCTGTACCATTCTTTGGATTTTACCCATCAGACGTATGTCATTGAAAACTGATAGACCCCTGCATATGATATGGTATGTAAAGTCTGTGAACTCAAATGCCTACCGGGACCACTTAGATGATATAAATGGGTGTGGTAGTCTTTGCAATAAAGAGCACTATAGGAGTCAGTAAAAAGGAAGGGGTTTGGAAAAATGACCAAGGTTAGCAGTAGAGCACATATTCCATCAGAAGAGAGCAGTGGAAATGTGAAAGTTTATGTGAAACATCCCAAATAAAAAACCGAGTTTACTAAAGTGAACATCTTTTAAAAAGGGGCAAATCTTACAAACTAGATTTGGCTCATTGTCCTCCAGTTTGTGACCTACATTTATAGATGATCTTTTCTTTTACATATTCTATAAAGTGGGGATGAAATGTGATAATTATGTGAATGAGCAAGAAATTTTTGTTAAAGGAACGTATGAATCTCCTTTGAAACAACTTTTTCTTGATTTCCTTTTCTGCCTTCTATTGTGATCCCTTCTTGCTTTCTAAAGTAAAAACAAAGGTTTTTTGTTTTTTTTTTTTCTAGTGCCGGTTAACTGTATACACGAGTATGTATTCTATTATGTATTATATATTACATGATTATTAAGTATATACATACGTGTATATAACATCACATTATAGTTGCATATATTGTGTAAGAACTAGCATATGTAGTACCTAATCACATATTTATGAATGGCTTAATACAATTATTTGTCCCTCCTTTATTCAGAAACCAAGTATTTGGCAAGCATTTAGAATATAATTGTGAACTCAGGAATAAGTGTTAAAAAGCAGTCGTAAAACCTCTGCACTTTCTTTGGAAAGAAAGATTATTGTCTTCTTCTAGACAGTTGTGTATGAAATAAGGTAGCACATTGAAAGCAGCACAGTGGGAAGGTGGGGCAGCTAGGAGAACTCTTTAGGTGGCCGCACATTCAACTTTTTACAAGGAGATGGACAGGCGTTAAGCAGACTTCTTCAACTGTCAGCTTGCTGGCCCAATTACATTTCTCTTAAATGATTTGAATTTAATATCTCTCCAGGTTCATTATCTTTAGCCCTCTAACACCAGGCCAACCTTTCCTTATTCAAATTACACGCCTGGTCTTTGACTGTATTTGCAACCATTGCAATAAAGAGCACTATAGGAGTCAGAAAAAAGGAAGGGGCTTGGAAAAATGAAGTCTTCTGCAGTGCTGAGTCCAAGAAGTATCTTGTAGAAAAAATAAATGACAACTTACTATTTTCACTTGCAGAGGTCTTTGGGACCTGTTGTTGGGCACTCATCTTTCAGGGGTGGACAAGATCAAATCTCAGCACAGCTTACTTTCTTTCCTTCCAAAGACATCTCTCTTTTCCTTTCTAAAGCAGTGGCCACAGTTTCTTGAGGTTACTTTTATTCACTCCAAATCTGTGGGGGAGAAAGTCTCTTCAATGGGCTTTTTCTTGCTGTCCTTCAGAATGCAGGATAGTCTCAATTTTTGGGCATGTGATTGTGTGTGTGTGTGTGTGTGTGTGTGTGTGTGTGTGTGTGTGTGTTCATTTTTCACGCGCCCGAAAACATGTAATAAATGCAAAATTAGCTAAAATAAAATCGCAATACTAGAAGAAATTAAAATTTAATTTAATTCTGGGCAGCTTTTTCAGAACCCCCTTCCTACGTAGTACTGAAAATTTTTAATAAGGTAGCTAGAATTTATTTTAGATGTTGCTAGCCAAAGCTATGTAGACTTCATTCATCTCAAAGTAAAGTCAGATGAGAATTAACTGCTGCTGGCCCAGTAGAAGACTTTACCCATGATAAACCCTGTTTAGTAATTTTGCTCCTACGCTTGAACCCATTTGGTTGCCCCTTCAAGGTTCTAGAAGTGAAGAAGGGTGGATGGATCCACCCTTGTGCTGAGGGCTCTCTCATCAGAGGTCCTATGATCATTTTTTCAGATATCCTTCAGAATGGGAAAAGCCCTTTCCTATCTGGTCTCCAGATTCCTCCACTGGGCCTCAGACTGTCCTACAGTCATCTTTCTAGAAGCACCAGTAGATATTTCCACTGGCCCATATCTTCCTGCCAGGTGTAATTTCACTAGTGGGTTGTTGAAAAAGGTTTTGTCTTTCAATATTGTTCAGGTTTTTTTCACTTATTTTAAATCCCCATCTACTCTTGGCCTCCCTTAGAAGTCACAGAATCCCCCGGGGCCTACCTATGATGCTTCTCACAATGACTAGAGTGTCTCATCAAATGAATCAATTACTCTTTTTATAGTCCTGTTCTCTGATGGACTATGCCTGGTGCTTCTATTTCTACTTCAAAGGGGCAGAAGCCTACTTTACCAGGTCACAATAACAAACGTAGTTGGACATCAATGAGTGATTTAAACCAGCATTTTCCAAGTTATGTTTTATAAAATGCTACTAATATCCTACGATCAAATAAATTTAGGAAACATTGCATAATGTAGCCCTTTGGGGAAAGTCACCATTGAATAACACATTAAATGCTCTGTGAAGTCCTTTAGTAAAGATACTTAATTTTTTTATACCAAGCATATTCCAACTTAATTGACCATGAATCATCTTTTTATTTTCCAACAGAATTACCTTTTAACATATTTTAATAACCAATAGACCACTGAAGAACATGAATTTAGTACTTTCCAGTGTCATCTTGCAAGACTATGACTTTTCCCAGTCAAAGCCCTCTCTCATGTTCTTAGATGGCAATTTACCTCCATCATCTCTCTCCTCAAAACTCCAATGGCCTTTCCACTCTCCTTAATTTGTACTAATGACTTGATTCTGACTTCACTCTCTGAGAAAATAGAAGCAATCAGAAGAAAACTTTTATATCCTCTCATCACCAGATTTAGCGCATTACTTGCACCTGTGCCATATACGCTGTCTTCTCTCCCGTTACAGTGAATCAGTTGTCCACACTCTGATGTGAGGCCAACACTGCAACTGGCACAGTGAAGCCCATCCCTTTTTAGCTACTTGAGAACTTTGTTCCTGCAATGATGCTTTTTCTCTCTTGTGTCATTAATTATTCTCTATTAGATTGTTTCCTCAACATAAAAAACATTATATTTTTATATTAATATCAGAACAAAAAAACCAAAACCCCAAACATTTCTTACCTGATTCTCATGTTCCCTTCCAGCTAACACCAATTTACTCTAGTCTACGGCAAAACTTCCTGAAGGAGTTTTCTGTACTCTCTAATTTACCTTCTTTCGTTCTTCCTATAACCTACCCCACTTAGGATTTTACTCTAAAAAGCTGTTCCTATTTGGCAACATGATCCCCACACTGACAAATCAAATGGTCAGTCTTCACTTCTCCTATACTCAGGATTTGACCCAGTTGATCAGTCCCTCTTCTTGAAATACTTTTAAAAAATTTTTTCCACAATGAGCGCAAAAGATCTAAACATTATATTGTTCCTGGCACAGCAGGCAGTATGAACTTCTTGTTTGCGCCAAATTCCCCTTGTTCCCCAAGTCCCATGGAGGTGTTGCAAAGGCAAGCCAAAGTGGGTGGTGTTCACAATAACAGTCTGGTCTGTGTCCCAGCTTTGGATACTGAGTTTCCAAAATGCCAGTCTTTAAAAGTGCTTACCAGCAAAGCTGCCCCACCTTTGTCCCACTGGGAAAGGTGGTCTTTATTGCTCTGGGCAGTAAACAAATCCGCCTTTGCCCCAGAGGGAGACGCTATCTCTAGCTTCCAAGGCTGTTTGCTCTACAAATATCTTTGAAAGTAGTTTCAGATAAAGTCATTACAAGACATGTGGAAAGGTCCTGGAGAATTGTTTCCCAATCAATACTTCTGCCTGGAGTTCTCTTCTCTGAGATATTTACATGGCTTTCTCCTTCATTTCACTCAGATCCCTGTTCAAATGTCACTTAATTAGAGATGCTTTCTCTAATTAAGAGATCATCCTCTTTCCCTATCTTTATTTTTCTTTGTAGCACTTAGCTCTATGGGACCTTATCTTGCATATGAATTTAATGTTTTATTGCCTATCTGTTCTATTAAAAAGCAAGGTTCATTGTATCTGGAACTTTGTTTTGTTCACCATTGAGTCCCTAGCTACTGGAATAGTATCTGACAAAGTAGGTGATCACTAAGAAATTGTTAAGTGAATAAATGAATAATTCTGTTCAGTAACTCCATCTACTGCTTCAGTTTTTTAGAAAGAATCACTCAGTGCTATCCCCATGGAAAGAAGTAAGGTTTTTAAAATTATATTCTTTTGATATAAAAAAGTAGTTTAACCAGAAAAAGAATACTAATGCACACAATTTGCACAAAAGGCAGAGAGAAGAATTCGTTAATCTATCCCTCTGCGAGCGATGAATGATGATCTCTGGACCTTGGGTGACAAAAGGGAAGTGTTTACATGAACGGAAGTGTATAATATCTTTTAAAATGATTTCCAACAACACTGGTTAAATATTTTAGAAAGCCATTAATCTCTAAGAAAATCTTCAGTTAGCAGGAAAATCTACTAACTTGAAATATAACTTTATGTGATTATCTTGGTTAATTAATAAGCTGTTCTCAATTGAATTATCTGGTTCAGTCCTTGACAAGACACACTGAAAATAAACAGAATGCCTTTGCTCTAATCTAGCCTTGCAGGTAGGTTAAAAAAAAAAAAGTGCACAAAATTGATTTATGTAACATCTACCAATGTTGTTAAGCATATAGGAGCTATGTGTTCTACTGATAGGAACTTAAGCAAGTTTCTTTTTAATTTTTTAAAGTCTATATCCTTCTGCCCGATTTATTTTAAGATTCAAGTTCTGATCCCATTCAGATGCTTGGCCATTTGACCTGCATAGGTTATCTGATTTCTCACCTGCAGCTCAGCAGTCATTCAGTCCTGAGTACAGAGAGCTAAGCTGTCTTCTTTTAGTTCTCAAGCTTATTAAGATTTGTTCTTTTTTCCAGTAGAATCAGCTAGGTGCGAAGCTGATGGACTTCCTCTCACTGTACATTAGTTCTTCAACAGATTAGAAGCTCAGGAATAGGTAGAAAACATTTCACCAGGAGCAAGCCAGGAAATAGAGCATGGGGCCTATGCCTGATTGAATCATCTGTGTGCCTGGACAGCAGGCAGGCCAATTTCAGGCCACCATATGGGTGTGAGCCCTGGCTGTGTTCTTCTCCCGGACTTTCCTCTGGGTGCTAATTGCTTTAGTGAGAGAGACTGTGTGAAGCAATTAAACAGCCCCTTTCTCCCACAGTCCTAGTAGTCAGAAGCTAGGGGCTGGGAGAGGGCTCCTGCTCTCCCAGTGGGTTGCAAATTGCTCAGAGTGAATAAATACATTTGTTCACTTTTCAAACTGTGACCAGCCACCTGGTCTCTTGTGTTGCTCTCAGAGCAGAGAAGGCAGATGACGGGTTCCTCATTGCTGAACTCCAGCCTATAAAAATGCTTCACCGAGCTCTGAGCTATTTTTGCAAGGACATCTGTTGCCAAAAAAGAATTTTAATTAAGCAAAAACACATCTCTGTTTTGTCCATGGCAAGGAGGCTTGTGAAAGCTTTCTTGTCTCAGATGCATGCTAAATCTGGAGAAATGGAAGCCTTAAGGTATTTTGTGAGGGATATTTTGCTGCTCAATTTGAGGGACACAACAGATTTTCCATGGGAAGGAAAGCATTGGAAGTGAATGTTTGTGCCTTTCGAAATAAGTCCCAGCCTGCATTAATAATTAATAGTACGTAATATAATCTGACATGTTACCCCACGGTTTGATAAAGTCGAAAGCTATTTCCAAAAGGCAACTTGCCAGTTCTTTTGCTCTCGTCCAATCTTCTTTCCAGGTGATATTCATCATTTTAACATCAAGCTTCCAGAACATCACATTAACACATAAATTAGAGGGCCTGATGCTGTGCTGGCTGTTATAACTAGTCTAGATAAAATTGTCCAATCAGAAAGGAAAAAGAAAAAAGAAAAATGATAAACGAAATCAGAAAGCAGGTTGTAGACATTAATATTGCATAAATTGCCTAAGATTGGGTTGGAGGGGGAGGAGGCAGCCTAATCCAAGTATATTGGATACTTTTCTTTCCCCCTTTAAACATTGACATAATGACAGATACAAGTCCTTCAAACATGAAACTGATTCTGCAACCACGTACCCTTCGAATCCCTCACGTTCCTTAAGCGGCACCCTCTTTGGCAGCAGAAGCTTATTGGACAGGCTGATTATAAGAGGATTGCTTTCATGTAGCAGGTATCGGTGTGTGTGTGGAGGAGGGGGTGCTGGCTGGGATTGGGGGATAAATTCCTTGATAATATTAAGGTTGTTTCTGGTCACTTCTATTATTGGTCAGGGTCACCCATTTACCCTCTTAGAGGGTGGGCAGAGAATATCGTCTAGTTCGAGGCAGCAAAGAGTTCATATTTCTACACAATAGGATCTTTGCAGACAGGAATCTAGCCTTTACATTAAGGATTGGAATACAGAATCCCATGTTGTACATCAAACTTGGAATTTTTCTTTCTACTGTGGAAACTTTCTGACAATTCAATACTCACTTTTGGAGATTTACCCTTCATGTGGGGTCAGGGGACTCCTCTCTTATTAATTCTTCCCTTGGCACACACCCATTTCCACAAGTCTTTCCTACTGGATTTCAGTGTTTGTGTTCTACCCTGGTATAGCATTTTATATTGTTTCACTATGGTTTTTTGTGTTTTTTTTTTTAAGTTTTTTCTTTCCAAGAATGGTGGCTATTTTGTTTGTGATTGCTAGGATCTCCCCTCCCAGGTCCCAGTGACTTCACCTAAACAAACAAACAAATAAACAAACAAACAAACGAACAAAAAACTGTATAATTAAAATATACATTATATAGATAGATAGCTATAGCTACAGTAGTATAGATATAGATATAGGTATAGATATAGATAGATATCTCACTAATTCTTTCAACATTTACCAGTTTCGTAATGATGCTTTTGAGGGCAGTAAGTAAAGCTTGTGCAAATTTAATTTAAAATTTAGCTTTCAACCTAGTATTTTTTAGGATATGAGCTTGCTATTTTCTGGTTTTATTAGTCAGGATGTTTGGTTGTGAGAAGAATCTAATGAAAGGCAGATGAAGAAGAAAAGGGAAATTTACTAACTACCAAAACTGCCAGAACCCAGGTTAAAGGCTTCAGAAACTGCTAGAGCCAAGGCCTCTATCAGTGTTGCAACTCATTCTTCCATACGTTTTCCTCTATAATGATTTTTTTCTTAGGCAGGGCATCAAGCAGGTCCTGCCTCAATTTACCTTTCCAGTATTTCCTTTCCTGTGATTCTAGCAAAGGGCTAGACTCTCAGTACTATGGTCAGAAAAAAGACTGACAGGGACTGCGCAGGTTTGTGTCCTGACTCGACAATCTACAAACTATTTGACATCTGGCAGGAAACTGACCCTCTGTGCTTTAGTTTCCTCATCTGCATATTAAAGATAATGAGTTCCTACTGTGTAACTTGTTGGGAGTATTGAATAAGTTTAGTATATGTGCCAAACACATAATAGGAGTTAACAATTATTATTATTATTTTTATCATTATCATTATTATATGCTACCCATGAACCTTATTGCTGTGGCCAGGGGATAGAATACATTGATTGGGCAGACCTGCATCACGTGTATTCTCCAGAGACTGGGATGAGATCTTCTTCCACTTAAACCACGAATGGACAACGAGAAGCAAGTAATTTGGGAGTTTCTTGTGAGTCTCGGTAACGGATGCCAATTTATAAAATTAACTAAGGCACTCTGCAATATCAGTATTGCTTATATCTAATCCAACAAAACAATGGAGGTGAAAATATTTTTGAAATAATAAATCACAGAAAGAACTCAATGTGTTCGCGTCAATGACTTGTGCTAGAGACTCAGTAAAAGCACAATGCTGTCCTGAACCCTAAAAGTAGATGCACAGAATATCTGGTCCCTCTTCTTATGCACTTCACCACGTTATTGAAACACAGACATTTAGATACAGCAAAGAACTGACAGGGTTTCAATAAGAAACAAGGGCAAAAGAGTCATATAAATTAAAAATGGCAAGGTTGACAGTTATTTAAAAAAGCAGAGTAGCTAGCTATAATCATAAAAGATTTATTAAAGGAAATCATTTTCTAATAGAAATTTAAACTACAGAATAAAGCAATATTGAATACTAACCCCCAAAATAATTTTTTACACCTTCACAATATTCAACTCAAGAGCTCTATTGTTACATTGAATCCAAATTAATGGAACAACTCAACCACTTAGCCAATCATCGAAACACTTTACCTGGCTGCAGCACTGTGGGCACTTGTCTCAGCTAAGTCACAGAATTTAGTCATGCATTTTCTTACGAGCAGTCATGGGGCCATGCTAATTTCTTGCAGAATTGTAGAATCTTTGGGAATGGTGACATAAAAGATGAAGAGAAGCCTTTGTATCTATCTTTAGCATTAGTCGTCCCCCTCTCATCTTGCTTAATGTGTTATCATGTGTTATAGGTGACCTGTTCCTTCCTTTTCTGAACACATAAAAGTTAATGTTTTCCTGATTGACCATGCTTATTCATGTACTTTTGAAGGCAAACTGTTCAGCTATTGCTATAATAATGTCAATTGAAATTATCTCTAGAAAATCTTGTGCTAACAATGAATGTCTATTTACTTGTAAAGATAACTCAGCACGTAAGTGGTGGGTCCCTGGATGGCTGGTCTATCACAGAAGTAATCTATGTAAAGAATACAGTGTCATCTTCAGTTAGCCTCTGCCTTTTGCAACAGTGAAAGTTTTGTCTCATTTATTACACTTTCTGTGAGCTGCTAAGCCAATAAGTAATTATAGAATTTTAGGCTACACTTTATTTATGTATCCTTATCATTACAATATGGCATCTGCTCTCCCTTTCTTCCTTATAGTAATTATGTAAGGTAAATAGAGGCAGGAGCTATGCCAAGGGGTGGTTTCTGGGACATAATCAACTGCACCTATATAAAAGGACATCAGTAAACAGACATGCTCAGTAAAATAAGTGTATTTTCAAACACAGCCTCTAGTCAAAGGACTTTCCCAGGTCAACCCAAATAAACATTCAGTATAAATTAAAAACAAACAAACAAACAAACAAATCCCAGTATCTTAGCTATGTAGACTTGGTTTCAAGACAGATTCCCTAGTCCTCCAGTTCCAACCTTATAGCTGTTCACTGACCCTCTAAATAGAAATTGCGCAGCTACTATTGGATAGATATAAGTATAATCATCACTTTAATACTGAAGAATCTGGGACAGACTTGTGCTAACTCAAATAGGGACTTTTCTATTTTATCTGTTTGACTGATAAATGTGTCAGTACTTAGGAAAGGGTGCTATAGCTTTGATTTAAAAATAATAGTATGAGAAAAAAATATTTAAGACATTACCTAGCCACATATAGGATTAAGCTGTGGGTGGGTTTTTGAGCCACATTGCTGAAAGCTGTGGTCTTATCAAAATTCAAGTGAGGATGATCAGGCTTCCAGGGTGGTGGAATAAAAACCTATAAAAATGTACTCCCCCATAAAAGCAAAATGAATATTGAAAAAATTCCCCAAATCAACTTTTTTCAGAACTCTGGAAATTAACCAAAGTCTTGAAACAATTTACAGAGACTTTATTCAAGAAACTCATCTGAACCTTGGTAAAAACAGTGAGGTTTCTGGAATTTCAATATGCCCTATTCTAATCTCTGTCTCTGTAGTTCCACAGTAAGCTTGAAAGTCAACAGCCTTATGATCTCTATAATGGGGAAAGGAGCAGCCTAGCAGCCACAGGATAGGATAGAATGAGTTTGGAGTTCCTCGAAAGCCTCATTCCCAAGGAATTTTTATCATTTTACTTTTTTTTTTTTGGCTGTTCCCTGGAAACCACCACTTACAGGGCTTATCTGTACTTGAACTGCTTTGGGGCTTAGTACAAATAGCCTTTCTTTTGGAGCACTTGTCAAAAACAGTCAGTGGCAGTTGTTTAATGTTGCAGCTACCTGACGTGGCCAAAATAGTTGGGGCAAAGAGAAAGCTGACCAAAAGACTTAAAATAAAAAGTTGGAAAATGAGATATCCATAGGGAGCTTTGAAAAACTACAACATATTCTTGAAAACCTAGAAGGAGAACATGCATGCAGAGAGCTGAGTGCATATTCAGGACCATGAGCATGTTTAGAAAGGGCCTAATAAATCCCTAATCTCTCACTTCTGGCTAACGTTGAGGTTCTGTGCAAGCAGGAAGTAAAGACTAAGCTAGGTTTAGACACTACCTGATGAAATATTGCAGGAATGCTTCAATGCACATGTGTGCGTGCGCACACACACACAGAGACACACACACAACCCTCAGCAAAGGTTAAAAGACTAAGTATTTCAAGACATTTAAGAACATTTCTGTCAAATAAATAGCTGACCATTAAACTAACCATAGATACCTCAGTGGTTATACATGATAAAGATTACAAATTTTAAAGAATTTTCGATGAAGGTTACAAAGCAAAAAAAAAGAAAAGCACCAATGATGAACATGCAACAAGAAAAAAACACTGGGAGAATTTATATGATATGCAGTTTTGCCACATTATATTTACAATGTCCACTTTTCAACCAAAAAGCAGCATACATACAAAGAAATAGGAAAGTATGCCTTGTACATAGGAAAAAAAAGCAGTCAATAAAAACTCACTTAGGAAGCTTAGACATTAGACTTATCAAAAAATAGCTTAATTCAGATTTATAAATATGTTTAAAGAACTAAAGGAAATCATGTCTAAGTGACTAAAGGAAAGTATGAAATTGTGAGAATGACATCTTATCAACAGAGAATATTAATAAAATATTTTTCAGAAATGTGAATTTTTTAAAATTCACAATTGAAAGGCAGTACAATAACTAAAAAAACAAAACGAAACAAAAAACTTGAGGGGCTCACCACTTATTTGAACTGCAATATTTCTAAAATTTCATGGAAAACATTAATCTGCACATCATGAAGATCAAAAAACTCCAAGTGGGATAAACTTAATGAGCTCTATGTTGAAATACATTATAATTAAACCCTCAAAAGACAGACAAAGAGAAAACCTTGAAAGCAGCAAGAGAGAAGGGGCTTATATGTACAAGAGACCGTCAGAGAGACGAACATCCAATTTCTCATGAGAAACCTCGGAGTCCAGATGGCAATCAAATAATATATTCAAAATGCTAAAAGGAAAGACTTTACAACCAAGAATTCTGTATCCAACAAAATTATCCTTCAAAAACTAAGAAGAAATTAAGATATCTTCAGATAAACAAAAACTGATAATTTTTCTTTAGCGGATCTGACCTGCAAGAAATACTAAGGAGATTTTTTCAGGCTGAAATGATGAAAACACTCTGTAATAGCTCGAATACATATGAAGAAATAAAGAGCACCAGTAAATGTTATTGTAATAAATATGAAACACAGTATATATGTATTTTTTGTTTTTAACTCTTCTCTTCAGCAATCTTATGTAAAAAACATTCACATAAAGCAATAATTATAAAGCTCTTTTGATGGGCTTGTAATGTGTAAAGATCTCATTTGTTTGATAATGATAGCACAAAGAAGTATAAGGGATGAAGCTGTATAGGAGCAAAGATTTTGCATATTTAAGTTGGTACTAATCTAAACTAGATTGTTCTAAATTAAGATGTTAATAGTAATCACCAGGGAAACCACTAAGAAAGTAACTCAGAAAATATAGTAAAAGAAATTATAGGGGAATTAAAATGGTACACTAACACAAAAGAAGGTGATAATGAAACTGAGGAATCAAAAAGACACAAGACATAGAAAACACACAGAAGAATGTCACAATTATAAACATATGTGCACCTAATAATAGAGTCTCAAAATACATGAAGGAAAAACAGAACAGAGAAATAGATAATTTAATAACAATTTCTGAAGACTTTAATCTGTCACTTTCAATAGTTAAAAGACCAACTAGATTGAAGATCCAATAAAATGATGCTTAATATCATTAGTCATTAGGTAAATGCAAATCAAAACCACACTGCAGTAGGATTCTGGGAAGATTGCTGAGTAGAACACACTGGAAATCTAACATCTCACTTAGACAACAATTTTATTGGCAGAAATCTGATGGAGCTCTTTTTAGACCTCTGGATTCTACTGCAACTTCTAGAGGAAGGCTTGGACAGTAAACTGTGGTTAATTTTGGTTAATTTTAGCTCTTAGCATGGTAGCAACACCCCCTCTCACTCTCATTCCCATGGTAGGCACCTGTGCACCTGTTCCTGGAACAGCTTGCCCACAGATTGTTGGAGTCATGGTAAGTTATAAGGACTCTGTCCTCTAAACATTGAGGGTCTGTGCTCTTAATCACTGATTGCTGCTTCTGATTGTAAAGGTACAGAAATAGAATTGGGTAGCCATTGATGCAAACGCCTCCCTCTCCAGTGAATTATAGGATATTTAAAGGGATATTGTGATTTTTTTCCTCCCTTCATTTTTCTCTTTTTCTCCTTTTGTAAGTCATATATTTAAGGGCTAAGACATTCAGAAGCAACCACATATGTGGGGGAATTAGAAAGTCACCGTTCTTGCCTAGGCACATGTGCAGTCTCAGAAAATACCTGAGAAGATCTTCATTACATACCTCCAGCTGAACCCCATTACAGAGCTACCACACAATAAACAAATACAAACAAAATGGCAAACCCTGGGGAGGAGAAATAATTGGATCTCAGTTACCACATTATAAGATACAAATGTCCAACCAGACATGAAAAAATCAGAAGGCATACAAAGAAATAGGAAATATGGCTCATTCAAAGGAAAAACAATTAAATGAACAGAAACTGTCCCTGAGAAAGACCAGATGGTGGACTTAGTAGACAAAGAGTTTAAACAACTGTTATAAATATGCTTGAAGAGCTTAAAGAAAACACAAAATCAAGAAAATGATGTATGAACAAAATGGAAATATCAGTAAAAATTGAAAATATAAAAAACTCAAAAAAAGATATTTCAGAGCTTAAACATATAATAACTGAAATAAAACATCACTAGAGGAATTTAAAAACATATTCAAGTAGACAGAAGAAGAAAAAGAAAACCTGAACAACAGACAGTTGAAATTCTGAGGAAAATAAAAATAAAGATTGAGGAAAGTGAACAGAGACTGAGGTATCTGTGAGGTACTATCAGGTTGACCAACATACATGTTATGGTAGTCCAAGAAAGTGAAGAGAGAGGCAGAGAAATTAGTTGAAGAAATAATGGCTGAGAACTTTCCAAATTTGATGAAACACATGGACAGACATTCAAGAAGTTCAGTAAACTCTAAGCACAATAAACTCAGAGACCTACACTAAGACACATTATAATCAAACTATTTAAAGACAAAGACAAAAAGAGGACTTTGAAAGCAGAAAGGAGCAACTTGTCACACACAAACAATTCCCAATAAGGTTATCAGCACATTTCTGATCAGAAACCTTGGAGGGTAGAAGGAAGTGGGCTAATATATTCAAAGTGCTGAAGGAAAACTATTATCAACTGAGAATTCTATATCTGGTGAAACTGTCCTTCAAAAAATGAGAGAAAAATTAATACATTCCCAGATAAACAAAAGCTGAGGAACTTTGTTATCACTAGACATGAATAATTGAAAGGGGAGGGGAGATAGATATATAGGAGCGGAAGTGGTTTTTTTTTTTTTGTAATATTGACATTAAACTAATACAACTTCAAATTAGAGTATTATAACTTTAGAATGGTAAATGTAATCACACTAACCTAACACACACACGAGCAAACACAAATAGCTATAGAAGTCACATTTATAAAGGCAGAAAGTGGAATGTGGTTGCCAGGGCTGAGAGGAATGGGGAGTTATTGTTTAATGGTTACAAGGTTTTAGTTTTGCAAGTCAAAATTTTTTCTGGACCTGGACGATGGTGGTGGTCACACAACATTGTGAATATACTTAATGCCGCTGAAATACAAATTTAAAAATAGTTAAATTGTAAATTTTATGTTATGTATATTTTATCACAATTAAAAAATAATTTAAAATACATTGAGATACGACTTCATATTTAGTAGGTGGCTAAAATAAAAAAGAAAAGCAATAACAAGTGTTGATGAAGCTGTAGAAAAATTGAACTTCTTATACATTCCTGAAGGGATTCCAAAATGATTCAATCTCTTTGGAATATAGTTTGGCATATCCTCAAAATGTTAAACATCAACTAACCACATGACACAGAAATTCCACAATATTTAGTTGTATAATCAAGAGTCGAAAACATATGCAATGATTCTTTATAACAGCATTATTCATATATTTGTTTCTCAAATAATGGGCAACACTCCAGTGTACATCAAATGACAAAATAGATAAACCACACGTGGTATATTTATAAAATAAAATATTACTCAGTTATAAAAAGAAATGAAATCCTGAAACTTGCTATAGTAAGGATGAACCTTGAAATCATTATGCTAAGTGAAATAAGCCAGGCACAAAAGACTGCATATTGTAAAATTTTATTTATATGAAATGTCCAGAGTAATAAAATCTATCAAAATAGAAAGTAGATTATTGGTTGTGAGGGTCTTGTGGGAAGGGGTTATGGGAAGTGATTCTTTTTTGCAGTGATGAAAATATTCTGAATTAGGTAGTGGTGATTGTTGCACTACTCTGTGAATATACTAAAAAAATACTTGCACTGTAAAATGTAAAATGCTTATATTTTACAATGTAAAAAATTTTACACTCCAAAAGTATAAATTTTATAGTAAGTAAATTATATCTTAATAAAGCTTTCATTAATAAAAAAAATTCATGTGAGACAGAATTTTGCTATTTATTCTTGTTCAAGGAAATCCTGACTGATGAAACAAACAAGGAATGTTAGTAACCTTGTAAATAGTGGTATTTATTTCCCATTAGGACAATGGTTATAATTTCAATAGAATAATTATACAAAGTATTAAATAGTTTCTCCTTTTTAGCCCCCAGATGTGTTTCACTGATGGTTGTTATTGCATAAGTGAGTATAGATTTGCATAAATTGCCCAATTTCTTTCAACTGCATCTGGAACAAGGCTTGTCAAGGGCAGAAATGGAGGCTTATCTTGGTGAATCATAAAACTGAGCCAGATACACCTCTTATTTGGAATCTATTTTCTCACACGCCCATTTCCCAATAGGCATTTTCAGAGAGTTGAGAGATAATTCTATGAATCAGGCCCAATTAGGAGAACCAGTCCAAGTTCTTGCTGCAAAGAGAAAGTATCTTAAATTCTCTTTCTTTTTTCCTGGCATCTTAGTATGATTCTTATCTTGAGTTTTAACTGTGTATGCCAGTTCCTAACAACTTTTCTGGCACTGAGGAGAAAAAAAGTCTTGCCAAGAAAATCTGCAAGTATGGTGATGGACCCTGAAAGAACCTATGATAGGTTCAGTGAAGAGAGGGTAAGTCAAGAGCTAATGTAGTCCTCCTTGCCACAAGCCTCATAGAAGTGGACCACACACTCCTCTGACTTTTCTCCTTGGTGATAGTGTGCCTCCAAGGCATAGTCAGCATATGCTTTAACAGCATGAAAATATAAGTTTACTTGAAAGTTGATTTCGACACTGTTTTGATGTTGCAGTTTTGTTACAAGTGTACTTTTTAACTTTCCAAATTCTTAAACATTTCTCAATCTACTGTTCAGTTAAAATTTTGAATTCATAGTGAATTTTTTCCTAGTATTTTGTTATTGATTTATCTGTTCGAAAACAATGTAATTAATAGTGCCATTTTTACATAGATGGTTTGATACAGACCATATATATATATATATATATATAAATATATACAGTATCAAATTATCAGACTCTGCATGTGTCTTTATATATAAAGAAAATTAAAAAAATGGGTATCAATTTGAAATGTATTTTTATGCCCAATAGCATAATAGGATAATTAGTATTTTTTGTGTCTATAAAATAGAAAATTGACATTCAAGTTGAGAGGGCTGAATAGAGTTCAGTCATTATGGAGGTTGTATGTACTTGTTCAGCACTGTGATCAAATTTCTGCCATTCTCATTGATTTTCCTGAGAGACTGTTAGCAACATTTTCTATAGAGCCAGTGATGTAAGGTGCCAGAATGTAGGAGGGTAATTATAGTCAGAATTAAAGCGCTTAAGCCCTGGACTTGTACTTCTAGATTACTACTACTAGAGGTATAAATATAAGATCTTAAAGGCTGACATCACCAGGCCTATAGCAACAGATAAAAAAGCAACCACAACAGAGTCCTGGGTGAATGAGCATGGATTATTAAGTTTTTAGGAAGAGGAAGGATTGAAGGTAAATTAGACATGCTCTCGGTAAGGTCAGGGATCCATGAGAAGAGACCGCTCAAGATAGAAGCCAAAATTGACTAACAGAAATCCAGAATGAGCCCTATGTAATGCTGGTAGAGAATAGACTAAGGGCTGAGAAATAGAAATGAAGAAGCAATCTATAATCAGGAGTTAACTATGGATAAGGCTTGATCAAAATCCAGGCATGGTTGTTAGAAGTCAGCAAAGCCTCAAAGCAGATGCTGAGAAGACGGAAAGAACACATAAGGTGGAGGAATCATTGGCTATACACACTGAGATCTATTTCTGTTTCTATAGGAATTTTAGAGAACTATGAGATTATATGAGAAAATTGGGGCTGTTATCACTATCACTATCATCACCACCATCATTATAGTCTCCACCATTTATTAGTAACTTATTTACATTCAAGCAACTAAGAACGTACCTACATTTTTAATTTAAAATTCTTAACAGTCCTATACTTTTGATTTTATTATCTCATTAACCAGATGCTCTGTCCCTAATAACATCTTTTCTTCATTAGTATGAGAAAAGATAAAATGCAGTGGTAGTTGCATATAACCTCAAAGCTAACTTTACCCTTGTTTCAGATAGTCATACATTATAGTTTATAGATGAAGGGGTAAGAGGATGTGGGGAGAGGATTAACACTATGCAGAAAATGGAAGCAGAGCTTGTCTTGTTCATTAGATGTTGTACCCAACTTAAAACGCTACCCATATGCCTGTATCCTGATTCCGTGTATGTGGAGAGGGGAAGCATGTATAAACTATGTCACATATGTTTTGTCTCATGAGTTCAGAGTCAGAAGGGTCTTCTGAGGTCCCCCAGTCTAACTCTTTTACTCTATTAGATGATCTCCAAACTCAATTCTATGCTGAACAGAAACTTCTGCTAGCCTTTCCCAACTCCAGGGCCCCCAGGCAGAGGGAGTTTCTTTATCTTTGGCGCTCCACACATTTTCCCTTACGGTTATGAGAGCTCAGGCTGTATTTTGTTACACTTTATTGTTCACAGCTCTGTTTCCTTCCCCATCATTATCGGGGTTGCAAGCCATCTAAAGGCAGAAATTCTGTTCTAATCCTTTTTCCCCGCCTCAAGAGGGAGGTGTCATTACCAAAATTTATTGAATTGAATTTCATATATGACTAATCTAAGTATTAGGATTAAGCCAACATGTTAAGCAACTTGCTCAAGTCACATGTAGATTCATAGCAAGGACCAGGAAATATTTCTCCTACTCATAATTTATAATAATATAGTGATATAGCCCTCATCTGAGGTATTTGTCTCTGTCTCTTCATGTGAAGTATGTGAGGGGATGTTACTTTCTAACCATGCTCCTCTGAGCACACTTGTTATCACTCTCTGGTTATTCACCAGTGTTGTTTTTTTGCTGTATTGGCACCTACCAAAGAGGGATGGAATTTTAAAAATTTACTTAGCATAGCACCGAGCACAAGGCCTTTATTACTTTTTGCTTTGATGAAAAGATTGGAACCCTAGTTCAGGTGGAGCTTTATTGATTTCTATACAATCTTATAGAGAACCAGTGACAAAGCTGGAATTAGAATCTAGGGAAGAGGTAGACAGGATAAAGGGAGTCAAATATAGGGGGTTTGGGGGAGGGTGAAGTGGGTAAAGAGGATCAAATATTTGGTAGCTGAAGGAAACTGGACTTTGGGTGGTAAACACACAATAGAATATATAGATGTCAAATTATAATGTACACCTGAAAATTATATAATTGCATTAACCAATGTTACCCTAATAAAGTTAATTTTAAAAAAAAGAATCTAGAA
Source organism: Pteropus medius (assembly GCF_902729225.1). Classification (NCBI taxonomy): domain Eukaryota; kingdom Metazoa; phylum Chordata; class Mammalia; order Chiroptera; family Pteropodidae; genus Pteropus; species Pteropus medius. The sequence continues at coordinate 13,733,876 of NW_024354875.1, read as the reverse complement.
TATTTGTTTTGTTTTGTTTTGTTTTAACTTTAATAGCAATGAACCATTCCCTGAATAGTCCCAGAAAGAGCTTAAAACAAATAGGTTATGCTTATAAATGTTTTCAAAAGCCATGTTCACAAACAAACCCAAAACACCTATGTGTGTGTATAATTTTATATATGTTTTATGAGTATGAGAACAGATGTGGAAAATAAATCCATATTGTCTGCCTTAGAGGGAGAGTGGTGGGATTGAGAAAATTTCAGCTGGAGATTATTGACTTTTTAATTCATATTTGTGTGGTTTGCACAAAAGTTAATAAAAGTTTTTAGAGAATTTCGACCGACTGAATTTGACATTTGAACACATTATTTTACTCAAACCCATTGATTCAGTTTCTTCATTATAAGGAACAGAGATGACTCAAGCTAGCACAAGTAAAGGAGATATGTTGCACTGATAAATGATCCATGATTGCATATGACCCAGGGAAAGGGGCTGAAGTACAAGCCGGGCTTCCAGAAACTTAACCGAGAGGGTAAACTCTGAATTCAAGAAGACTTTTGGAACTTCGGAAAAACTGTGTGAGACTCACTCTTGTGCTCACTGTCAACACTTTATAGCCATACTCCCTGTGGTGTCTTCTATAACTCTCTCACTACCAAGTGACAGGTTCTTTCCAATTTTCTCAGTTAAAATTCCTGAGAAGGAGAGAGAATTGTATTGGCCAAGTTAATCTCTTGGGATCCCACTTTATAAAACATTATTCTCCTCTCTAGTGTATATGGACTACAGAGTTGCCTTTCTATCTGATGCCCAACCACCTGGTACATCCTGTTGCCCGGAGGTGAACTTGTGTTGTAAAAAGCGTGTGATTGTGGGAGGAATGGGGAAGGTTTGACTAGCTCTTGCTTTTGGTAAACCCGCTTATTTTTTGTGTCTATTTTAGCCCCTATCGAAGGACTATTTTTATACATGGGCCTGTAGTTATTTCTTGGCTCTAGTATTCTTTGCTTAACTCTCATTACATTCTACTGAGATTGCCTCTATTAAGTGTGTCATCATCACTCGACTGCAACCTCTCAAAGGATTGGGGTTACAATTGCCTAATGTGGTTTCCGAGGTATCTATCTAGCCAGCTTATAGGAGATCTCAGTAAACATTATTTGAATGAATAGATGGCCTCCAAGATAGGTGGGGAATTTTTAAAATTTGTTAAAATACAGCATTGTTCAATTTCCAGGAGCTTGAGTTCCTTCCTCTGTTAATCTATGGCTAATACATGTAGAAGTGATTCTGAAACACACCTGGAGGCCTAGCAGGTCTTCAGGGTGTTGACATGATTCTGATGATCTTGGAAATGGTTAGGAAAAAGTGAAAGTGGTTAGCAAGGTGGGGCTGGGGAACCGTGAGTGAGGTAGGAAGCTGGGTAACTTCTTGGGATTGGTTGTGTAACATGAAAGGCAACCCACCCATCTGGAAATGTAATGCAAAAAGGAGGCTATGCAAATCATATCTGTTTCTATCTCTGATCTAGAAAGCTGAAAAACAGCTGTCAAACCCTGCCTGGGACACATTCATATCCTGCTTGTGATATGAATCCTAAGGAGGTGATACCCACACAATCACAGCATTGTTCCAAGCTGCACAACAGGCTTGCCATAGCCTTGGGCTCTCACACATGTCCTGACGGCTGTGTACAGAGACACTGGAGCTGTCTGAGGCCATTTTCTCTCTGCATTGTTTTCAGGACACTTTTAAAATGCCACCTATTAAAGTTTGGTTTCTTCCCACGGTACCTAGCCTGGGAAAGTGTTATTCAGAGTGCATTTGTGTTGGAGGCGTGACGTCAATGTAAAGTCAAGGAAAGCCTAAAGGTCTCCCCTTTGCCCCAAGTCCTGGTTATGCTAGACCAAGTCAATCTTCTTGTTCTCTAGCCTGCTAGGAAACATGTCAGTGGTATGAAAGAACACAGAGCCTACATCTGTTTTAGCCAGTCACGTAAAGGCAGTCCACAGTTGCTTAGGTCAATGATTCTTCAGGAAGTATTTCAATTCTACAAATCTTTCTCAGGGTCCATCTAATCTACATGAATTATATTATAAACAGGAGAGTAAAGGGCCTGGGGTAAAGATAAAAAGATGTGATAATTTTATAGATTATAAAAAATTACTGCCATGTAATGGTGAATGGAAACAATGATATGAATAGTTTAAAAGATAAATTTTGACCCTTTACCTCAGCATTCTAGACAAATAAGGCAAAAGAATTGCACTCAATATCAACTGCTGTTTCTCAATAACTTTATGTAAGGAGCACATGCTTTGGTGTCATAAAAAACTGGATTTTAATCCAAATTTAAATACTTACTAGCTATGGGGTCTTGGCTGAGTTGGTCCCTTTGCTTAAGAGCCTGAGTTGCCCCACATAGAACAGGATAATCAGATTTTCCTTGCATGTTTCTTGTGAGGATTAAATATATTGAAGTGCAGGACTGAGGACAGTTTATGGTATGATGATTTCCAATGAACAGCAGTTTGTAATAAAATTCTATATGGAGAGCGTTGCCTTACCTAGGGCCTGCCTGCCTTTTCAGTCTTATCATGGCTTTTATAGAGGTTTTGATTGATGAGAGCTCATAGAGAAACATTGAGCCAGGGCTTGCTTCCTAGTAAATACCAGACACAAGCATTAGCAAATGATCTAGAGAAACAGCAAGGCCTGTTGAAGCATTTCATTGCCTTTGAACTCCATCATGGCTGGTGCCACTGCCCATTGTAAAATATGGAGTTACCCACCCTCTTTGTCTCAGTTTGGTTTGAACGACTTAACAAATACACCCACAGATGTCTGTCAGTCTTGCAACTGTTACCACATGCCTTATATGCTACTGTAAAGAACATTCTTTCTTGTTATTTGAATGTCTTAAGTTGCCGTGTTTACTGACATTGGGGTTATGACTTTATTCATCAGCTTCATGAAATTCTCACTACTGTTTCTTAATTTCGCAACTGTGAAATTTAATTGTTCAATTTTAAGCACCAACTCCAGTTATTTCCAATCTGAATTTATTAATTGGTTCCTGGTCTTTAAATTTTTCTGGTATAGAAACCAAGGGTTTTAATTGTGAGGTGATATATTTTACTAACAACTACATTATCTTTATAAGAATGTATAAGTCACTGTATAATGATTAAGAGCACAAACGCTAGAGTAGACTGCTCGGGATCTAATCCCAGAACCATCACTTACTATGTACGTGACCTAAGAGAAGTTAACCCCTCCGGGCTTCAAGTTCCTTATCTGCATAGAATGCTTATAAGAATTAAATGAGTTTATATGTGTAAAACACCAAAAAGAGTTTCTGAAACATAGCAAGTGCTACAGAAAGATTAACCATTATAAGTATTGTTATGCATATAAAATAAGCTGGCTACTCCTTTTCTAGGGACGAGTACTAATCAAAATGTACTCAGAGTCCTGCTAGTATTCAGTTCTAGTACCTCCAAGGGGTCTATCTGATGATCCTTCCTGATGGCAAGTAGGACTGGAGATTAGACTGGCATCTGCAAAGCTGTGGGTTTGTGTGATACGAGGCAGCAGCATGACATGCTAAAAGTCATTAGGATGTTGAAAAAAAGAATTCGCACAAGTCACAAAAACAAGTTTGGCACATGATAATTAAAACTGGTGCGGGGTAGGTGATGAAGGTGAAAAAGAGTCATATGCTTTGTAACAGAGAATCATAGAATGGCAACAATCATAGAATGGCTAGTCCCAGAAGGATTCTTAATGTGGCATTGGTAGCCCAGCTACATTGAAAGGAGAAGGGACAGAGCAGCCATAATGAACCACCAATTATTTTTTTCTATTAGGTTGTTTGATATTCTCCTTAGTTCATCTGCTGGAAAGTTGTGACACATTCTAATATACTCCTGAAGCAGGAAACAATTTCCTGTGGCTATTCTTATGGCTCTGTAAATCAGGTTCTGTTAGTCATGGTGTTCCTGGGGATCCAGGACTTCTTTAAAAGAGTACCTTAGCAGTAGTAGATATGGAGAACTTTGAGTCATATTCCTTAATACTTGGAAAAGGATAAAAACAACAGATTTCAGAAATGATAAAAAAATTAATCTCTTACCCATGTTACTATAATTTAATGCACACTATGTGCTGAGTATTATAGTAGTTTATGTCTATTATCTCATTGATCCTTAGATGAACCCAATAAAAAGTAGATATTTTTAAATTCACTTTTTCATATGATTGATGTACTGCACAGAGAGACCATGAACGAATTTAGGTTAAAAGGATCATTCTGAAGTAAGTAGAGGGCAAGAATGAAATCAGCAGTACCAATTAGAAGTCTATAACAGCAGTCTAGATAAGACATAATGGTGGCTTAGACTAAGGTAGAAACAGCGGAGATGCTGAAAAATTGTCAGATCTTGGAAAAATTTTAAAGGTAAAACAAGATTTCCACACAGTATGGATGTGGGTAGGGAGGAGAGGTAAGGAATCAAGAGAGAACCTAAGTTTGTTGGCCTGCATAAGTAGATGGTTGAAACTACCACAACTGAGATAGAAAAGGCTGAAGATGAAGCAGGTTTAGAGAGGAACAGAAGTTCAGTTTGAGACCTGTTACGTTTGCGATATATATCAGACGCACCATGGAGATGTCAAATAAACCATCTGAAATTCAGCAGAAGTTTCTGGTAAAGATAGGAATTTAGGTCTCTAGCACATAGATAGTTTTAAAGACATAAGCTTCAAGAAATCACCCTAGAAAGAAATGTAGATATAAGAGAGGATCAAAGACAGAGCATTGGTCCACACCTCTTAGAAAGTGGGAGAGGAGGGTAACGGCAGAGGGGGTAGAGAGGAAGAGTCAGCAAAGAAGAACAAGAAAGAATGGCCAATGGAATAAAAGAGGAAAAAGAGATTGTGGTGGCCTAGAAACTAAGTGTAAAAAGTATATTGAAAAGAAGAGAGGAATTCACCTGTGTCTATAAATCAAGTTGAAGAATGAGAGTTGACCATTTAGACTTAGTTACGTAGAGTTTATTGGTGATCTTGAAAGAAACTACTTGATAAAGTGAGTGTATGGGGGAATCTCTGGGAAAACAAAGGCCTGACTAGACGAGATTTAAGGGAAAGTGGGAGAGAAATATTTAGAGGTACCAAGGGAAGGTGAAGAGACGTATCACTGGAATTATAAGATTGTATATTTCCGCAGAGACTGGGGAAGCTGCATGTGAGAGTGGAAATTTGACCTTGATTCTCTGATCAGTTCACTATTATTACACATCATCTTGAGATTTTTATAGATTGACCTATGTATTCATTTTTCCTCCTCTTTCCATCACCAAAGAAGTCATACCTGAGTTGTGCACTATGTCACTATGCTACTCCAAATGGAGGTGTTGTGTTGTGAGTTGGCATATTATGGTGAAGAGGTAACTTTAGAACGTACTCTGACAGAAAGACTACAACCAGTTCACTCTTAGGTTTCCTCTGACTGACTTGGGGAGAGAAATCTCTTTTCTTGAAAATATAACCTGACTGGTCATCAAAATAAGGTTAAAGGTTGCTCCGTATCTTGTGAGGCTAATATTGAGAGCTGGAGTTTGCTGTCAGGGCATTAAAAGATCCTGAGAATATAAGTTTGAAATAGTGTTTCTTAGTTTCCTAGCAAGAGGAATCTGAGAAAAAAATAGGCATCTAAGACTATTGCTTATAATTATGCTCGCCAAAAATAATGAATAAAGAGCTGGAGGGTAGGAAACAGCTATACATAGATACCAAAGGATATACTGTCTAGGGAGGCAGTTGTCATGGAGTTTGAGAATTTGACTCTATCTTCATCAACGTGGTAAATGACTCTCATAGGCCACTGATTGGCCACTTTACTAATTTCATGATTAAAGCCACATTTTTTCTCATCGAATGAATTTAATTTAGAGAAGTGTTGCCTATATGTTTATAGGATCTTCACCAGATTACAAAACTTTTGAAAATGAGGCCAGTTATTTTTCATTTATTAGTTCCCAATTTACCTATTCAGGAATTCTGAATTTACTGTCAACAGTCATCTCAACCTGTGGTGAACCATAGGCGGTAGGGCAGATGGATGAAAACCTGTGGCAACTGGGCTGGTAATCTGATCATTGGGACCAGTTGGTCAGAAATCTTCAGTTTGCCGTTGTCTTGACAGTTATCAGGAAGTACCACAGGTGATTCTTAAGATTTTATTTCTTAAAATTTCCTCTTGGGGATTAATCATTGTTTGTCAAGTTTCTACTTGAGGAAGTTTATTTCTCACTAAAACTCAAAGAAAACCCTTGTACCTTATGTACGTTACTTTGTGGTCAAGGTCATATTCTTGGGTTCCTTGTTGCTTGTTTGTCAGGACAAATTAGAATTTATGAACCAGCCTGGCTTCATGACACTTATTTATTCTAAAGACAATAACTATTACTTGAAGAGATAAATTGATGAACTTATAATTCTGTTTATTAGGTGTTATTTTTCTACTTCTATCTCCAGGCTTTCACTGATTCAATAAACAAATATTGAAAAATTGGAATAAGACTCCCAAACCCTTACTAGTCATCTACAATTTACATACTTTGAATCTACCATTCTTTGTGTTTTTTTAAACCTATTTCCTATTAAGTATTTAGATGGTTTCTAATCTTTACTACCACAAACAATGCTGTAATGAATAGCATTGTAAATGTATCTTTTTTATTTGTAGGAATTCTTTATATTTTACAGTTATTAACCCTTTGTTATATGTCTTTCGAATATATTTTCTTTCAGGCTTTTCCTCCTCTTGACTTTGCTTGTCTTTTTAAAATTTTATTGGCAGCATAGGCTAATCTGTGGTACAAACAACATCACTATCATCCAAGCTGGAATTACGACTAAAATTTATAGAACAGTCATATAAATGAGACACATTCAGAACAAATAATCAATTAATGTATTGCTCTACCTCTTTGTCTTCATACCAGTTGTCCTGCCTGATGTTCTTTATTGTGTCAACGATATAATTTGGGGTCTTCTCTTATTTGTCTAAAAGAACTCTAGGAAAAGCCCAGAGTCTGTAAATCTCGAGAGCTCATACCTATTTCTCAGAGGTGGTGTGAAAATAATTTATAATGTGGAGTTTGAAGCTCTTAGAGAATGTTTTTTTAGAAACAAAAAAAATGGTGTTATGGGTTTAAGTATTAATGTGATTATTAGTTTAATATGTTAATAATATATTTTTAATGTTCAGTTCACCATTTCTCATGTCAGTATCCTACATAAGCCTTCTATTTGTATTTTTAATCTTATATTCTTAAATCTCTGGACTGAAAACCTGTCAAAGGTGGTCATTACTGAGTTACTCTCATCCTCTCATCATTGTGCAACTGTTTCATTTCATTTCATTTCATTTCACTTCATATGAACTTTAGCATGATCGAATATTCATCAAATTCTATCAGAAGCCATCATGAGTGTCAGTAATTTGGTCTGTATTGCTCATACAAAGAATCCTTGAGTTGGCAGAGTTAGTAGAAGCAGAATCCTTGTGGGGATAATACTTAACATCATCTTATCTCCTTGTCATTCACTCCAAAGGCCATTAAAGTCAGGAACAGTGTTTTGGTCATGTGTTGTAGGAAACCTGCTTCCTAGGATGAAGGTAACTAGAGACTGAGAAAGGGGTCAGGGACAACAGGATGATACTTTTTCCTCTCTCTTGTTCTCATAAGGGTTTGACACCCAAGCACTATAAGTTTGGTTCGAGGACCAAGAGAGTGTCAAGTCTTTAAACTGTCTTAAATGGAAGCATCCAGGGAATAGATTATGTAAATTCTTCCTAAATAATGGTATAACACCCCAGGTATAAACAGACTATGGGAAAGCATAAAATTAAGTCTCACCACACCCTGCACAATCTCATTGTCCCCATGTCTCTTCTGTTAAGTTGAGTGGGGCTCACCCAAGGATGCTGCCCTGATATGCCATATCTGCTCTGGCATTTGTGGGCTCTTCAATTATATTAAGTTTTGGAACATTTCCCAAATAAATCAAGACTCTGTTGTGTGAGGGTTTTCTTCTTTTTCTAGCTAAAGCTCAACTGAAGTGCTGAATTGATATTTGAGGAAGTTGCGTTGCTCCACCTAGGCCAACCTCTGCCTGATTTTTTAAGCCTTGGGATCAGGTACTATAGCAATGACTTTCATCTCTCTTTTATCCATAGTCAGAAGTTCACAATATAATTTGAAAGTCCACTGAAGCCTTTTAGACTATGTTTCCCAGTGTTACAGGAAATGGAAGCCATATAACTAAGTCTGGCCATTGAGATGAAAAAAAAAACTTATTGAGTGAGGCTTCCAGGAAGGTTCAGAGAAAAGGCAAGCTTTTGCACACATACCCTCTGTAATTCACTCCTGGTATGTGGATGTGATGGATTGGACCTCCAGCAGCTATTGTAGACTATTAATGAGATTGGCAGTCACATACCGAGGAGGGATGAATAGAACCCAAACCTGTGTCTATAAGAACGACAGAGCTGTCAGTTGACTCTGTACTGCCTAGCTCCAGAGCTTTTTTATGGGAGAAATAAAACTATAACTTGAATGATCTATTTTTAGGTTTTCTTTTATTTGTAACTTTTTTTAATTGCAAACCAGAAACACAGAAGCCAAAAGACAGAAATATATTTATTTAGTGAAGGAGATGCTGCATTTTTCCCTTTAATTGTTCATATATGAAATATACTTTCCTGAATATGTCTGCTATTGCCTTACTAAGAAAACTTATTTGATGACTTAGCACCAAATATGGAAGAAAAGCTGCTTTTGTACTTGAGATTTTAACTCGTGACTCTACTTTCTTGGCACCTGGGCATTATAGTTATATTTTGATTACTTTGAAATATCCAGGGCAACCAACAACATCATCTACTTTGTACATTAATCTTTTCCCATTTATCTTATCTAATTTCTATGTACAATGCTGTCTAAAATATATCTGCAGCCTATAATAATTGATTTATTATTCACTTTTGATACTAACCAGCTCACTAGCCATTAATGAACTTAGTATTCCCTTACCTCACAGAAAGGATAAAAACTGAGCCACACAAAAACACTGGAGTTATACATGTGTATTGCTAGGGACTATGACACATACCCTGCCTAACCATTAGAGGCACAGCATCCTCTGTATCCTGTGCCTGTGTTACAGATGCAAGGGTGCCAGACCTTGAGGAAACTGCCTATCACCAATAGAGTAAATGGCGGACAGGATGCAACACTGATGGACACATAATGAACATCTGGAAATACCGTCGGGCAATTGCCTCAGCAATTTTTATCTCTACTAGTGTATTATCTGTACTAGTGTATTATTTTTGTTAATTATAACAAATTCTGTTTCTTTTTGCATTTTCTTTCACGTTGGCAACCTGTAGTTAAAAAACAACAAAAGAGAGTTTCACAGAATTTATCATGGAAGATAAAAGCAAAACAAAAACTAGTACTGAACTTTCTAACCCCTGAAGTTTATCTTTCTGCCCTGGGAATGACTACTACTCCATGTACATGGTGTGCATGCACATGCATGTGTGTGTGTGTGTGTGTTTGTATGTGTGTGTGTTTGCATTTTATATTATCTTTCAATTTGTATTTGAAGGTCTTTTTCAATTTCCTGTGTATGCCTTGCTTTTTTTTTTCTATTTTTCTCTCTAGCTATCTTTCCTTGTGAAGTCCAGAGTGTGTGTGTATGTGTGTATATATATATATATATATATATATATATATATATATATATACACATATATATATATATTTATGAATTATGATTTCAAAGTCTTTTCCTCTCTATTTTGTGTTAACAATAGCTCTCTAATTTTGTACTCTCTTGGCCTACCTTCTTCATATCATCCTTTTGTTCCATCTTCTGAATATGAGGTCATAGAACTGAAATACGATATGTATTATGTTGTCTTTTCTTTATCAAAAAACCCATACAAACAAAAGAGGATTTCTAGTTCAAAGTAGTGAACACACTACTTCTTGTCCCTCTTCAAATTTTATCAAAGTAACATGCAAAAATCTAAAAATAATATTCCCATGGTGTCACAGAAAAGCTTGATGGGGTGTTATCCTCAGACCAAAACAATAGAGTGATTTCTGTAAGATAATAAGCAGATGGAATCAGCTCTAAAATAAATGTTTGGTTTTTTTTCTTTTTTTAAATAGAACTCTAAAGTAATTAAAAGTTAGAGAAAGTGTAAGCTGGTAAAGGAGAAGGCCATAAAGAATTGGCTGTGGAATGGTTTTATCAGTATCTCCCACTTAGATTAGCTGATTCCACTATTTGGTAGAAACTGGGTGCCTCAGGTGCCAACTATGTTTTGTATTTTTGATGCGAGATACCCAGGATGAGTACTGAGGGCTACCAACCAGGGCAGTTCTCTATTCCATTCACAGCTACCAGGAGGAAAGAGAAACTGATACCTAGAAGAGTAATTACCAATATTTGTTAAAAAAACAAAACAAAACAAAAAACACCACACTAAATTTATGTACGCCCTTTTACCTCCCACACAAACACAGCATAATCCAGTTCTTGCAATCAAATCTTCATTCTCCTCCAGTGGAAGAGATATTTTCACTTGGACTTAGGACATACACATCATTTTCTAATACACGAGGAAATCAAGGAAAGCTAAAAGCATGAAAAAGGCCCAGTACATGCAACACAAGGGAAAAAAATATTGAGAAAAATTGTTGTTGATGGGAATAAATGGTTAAATTAGTATAAATATAATTATTACCCCTAAATAAATTTTTGGAGACATAAGGAAACCTATTAAGTCTACTAAAAAGCAACAACAAAAACAATAACAACGACAACAACAACAACAGATTTCTGTGGAAAAGAAGTTCTCGAAATTCATGAAACATAAACACAGAATGTGTTTAAGACAAGATGTAATAGATAAACTGAATACCAGATTGGACGCAGCTAATATATGATTTGGTGAGATTGAAAACAGAACTAAGGAATTCTCTTAAAATATAACACAAATTTGAAAGAAAGAAAAGATACAAATGAAAAATGAAACAGAAAATAGAGTAGTTTCATCATGAGTCAAAAAAGAGTTTCAGAGGAGATAGAGGAAAAACAATACTTGAAAACATAATAGAAGAAAATATTCCTGAGCTGAAGACAGACTTGCCTTAAGATTAAAAGAAATTTCTGGATGTCACTAAGGAATGGGAAAAGAGAACATGTAGATTCTCTCTGATGAAATATCAGAATGCCAGTGATAGAAAATTCTAACTTCCAGAGAATAAAATTCTGGTTTACTATAAAGGATAATCTTCAAACTGGCATAAGACTTATCTTTAACACAGATGGTAAAGGACAAAAAAGATTTTTTATGAAGTACGGGGAGAACATTTTTAGAACATAGATTTCTCTTTATATTAAGTTAAACTAACATTTAAAAATAGAGGCCATGTTCAATCAAAAAGGATCAAGAGAATTTACTACCAACAAGGTATAAATGAATTACTGAGGACATACTCTAGCAAAATTGGGAAGTAAAATTCCAAAATATTTTCTAAAAACTAGGGGTGGGGTCGATGGAAATCAGAAATTAAAACATGTTGAAATTTTATTTTGTTTGAAATGAAGACTAAATATAAAATAATTTTCAACTGTAATGAGAAGTAAATTAAATATTTTTTTAAGCGAAAATAATAGTACCTGATGAAAAGAATGGATTCTGTAACTTATAGATATGAAGGAGAAAGTAGAACAATGAGAACCATCCAATTGTAGTAGGGTGCTTCACATTTAAGTCAGTGGTAAGACAGTAATGCCTGTCACTATTATTGTTCTAATTTATTCTATAGGACCTAACCAATATAATAAGCTTATCCAACATAAATATTAAGAGAAAAACCCCAAACTGTTAATATTTGCAATGTTTATGATTGTTTACCTACAGAATTCTGACAAAATAATTGAAAACCATTACAACTTTAATAATAAGAGTTTGATAAAATTCCCATATATTGTGTACATTTGGGTAATTATCAATTAGAAACTGATAGAGAAATGTATTTTTTAATAAATGTAATAAAACTATAAAATACATAGGAAGAAAATTATAACAAAAGTTATATATTAAAGGTATTGATAAAACTGGTTTAAAAGATAAAACAAAAAGAAAACCTCGAGTAAATGGAAAAAAATATGGTATTTGGATGTAAATTTCAATATTATAAAAATATGAATTCTTGAATTATTCTATGATTTTAATTTAGCTTCATGCAACAAGCCACTGACACTAGGTTATTTATTTATTTATTTTTTCAGAATGAACTTTTCATGTTGAGGTAATTTTTTAAAATGTATTTATTTAAATTACAGTTTATATACAATATTATTTAGTTTCAGGTTTATAACGTAGTGATTATATACTTATATACCTTATGAAGTGATCACTCCAGTAAGTTTAGTACCCATCTGACACCATACATAGTTATTACATCATTTACTATATTCCCTATGCTATATTTACAGCCCCATGACTGTTTTTAAATCTAGCAGTTTGTACATATTAATCCCTTGCCCTTTTTTACCATCTCCCAATCCCCTTTCATTTGGAAACCATCAATTTATTCTCTATATCTATGAATTTGTTTCTGTTTTGTTCGTTCATTTTTGTTTTTCAGATTCCACATATAAGTGGAGTCATATGGTATTTGTCTCTCAGTCTGACTTTTTTCACTTAGCATAATACCCTCTAGGTTTATGCATGTTGTTGTAAATAGCAAGATTTCCTTTTTTTTAATGACTGAGTAATATTCTATTGTATGAATGTACCACAACTTCTTTACCCAATCACCTATTTGTGGACACTTAGGTTGCTTCTTTTACTTGGCTATTATAAGTATCGTTGCAATGAACATAGAGGTGCATATGACTTTTTGAATTAGTGTTTTAGGTTTCTTCAGAAAAATACCTACGAGTGGGATTGCTGGGTCATATGGTCATTCTATTTTTAATTTTTTTAGGAACTTTCATGCTGCCCATAGTGGCTGTACTAGTTTACATTCCCACTAACAGTGTAGAGGGGCTACCTTTTCTCCACATCCTCACCAACATTTATATTTCTTGTCTTTTTGATGATAGCCATTCTTACAGGTGTGAAAGATATTTCATTGTGATTTTGATTTGTATTTCCCTGATGATCAGTGATGTTGAGAATCTTTTCATATGTCTGTTGGCTATCTGTATGTTCATTGTTGAGATAATTTTAAGCTTACAAAAGAGTTTACAAAAATGGTGCAGAATTCCCATATGCTTTTCCTGAAAATATTTGTACACAGCTTTTTGTGTGGACATAGTTTTATTTATTTGTGGTAGATGCCTTGAAGTGGGATAGTTGCATATTTAAGTTCATAAGAGACAGCCATACTGTTTCCAAAGTGACACTGGCATTTTGAATACCCACTAGCAACTGACGAAAGCTCCAGTTGCTTCACATTCTTGTCAGTACTTGATATGGCAAAGTTTTTATTTTTTACATTCTAATAAGTATATAGTGGTATCACTGTGGTATTAATTTGCATTTCCCTAATTACTAATGACATCGAACATCTTTTTATCTAATTAATTGTTATTCAGTTATCATCTTACTGTAAGGTTTGTTCGGACATTTACCCATTTTTCATTAGATTGCTCTTTTTTTATTATTGGATTTTGAGAGTTTTTACATATTTTGATCACAAGTCTTTTTTTCAGGATTGTGATATGTATATTTATGCTTCCAGTCTATGGCTTGTAATTTCATTCTTTTAACAGGATCTTTCATGTAGAAAAAATTTTTAATTTTAAAGGAGTTTGATATTTATCATTTCTTTTCCTTTATGTGTCATAATTTTGATGTCATATCCAAAACCTCTGCCTACGTCAATGTCATGCAGATTTTCTTAGATGATTCGTGATTATTCTTGTTCCTTAGTGGTGATAGGGAAGATGATCAGGGAGAATTTCTTGCCCTTTCTACTTTTTCTCTTAGATAGACTTTTCATGATAGGGCACTTTTCAGTCTTTTCTGAGAGTGCCAAATGGAATTCATGGAGAGATGGCCTGCAAGAAGCTGTGGACAATTTCTGTGGACTCCATCAGTTTCACACTATCCTGTTAGCCTATACTCAGGCTTTACCAATTTTTCAACTATTCTAGTTTAACTTTTCTTACTATATCTGGCTTCTGTCTATCCCAGATGAGTGAATGCTTGCATCTCCTATCTCCCTGCAGGGTACCATCTTTCCTTAGATGTTTGGGACTTTTCATTGGGTTTCAGCACTCTGATGGGTTAAAAAAAATGTGATAATTTTTTTATTTCAAGGGTGGGTGAGATCTCCTTCCACCTCTATGTTTCAGGTGGAAGCTAGAATTATTCAACTGAGGTGTAAAAAAACAAAAACAAAAACAGAATAGCTGATTTCCAGTAAATGGAAAAGACTAGCCAAGAAAATGTTTAAAAAGAAGTAAAATAAAGCAATAATTTTCTTCTAAACATTATATTATAAAGTCACCTTATTATATATTAAATAATATTTTACTATATTTTACGGTTACCTTAATTAGAACAGTGTGATTTTGGTACAGAAATAAGCTCGACAGATGAATAGGAACAATTAATTTTCCAGAAACTGATTCTATAAATATAATAATTTAGTATATGATAAAGCAGATAATTCAAATCACTAGAGACACACATTTACTAAAATATTTAGGAACAACTGGCTATCTATCAGAACAGTAAATCATTGATTTTAGTAAAATTTATAACAGATTCCAAATACACTAAGGCTCTGCATATAAGGAAAACTAACAATAAAGGTATTTTATGTATAAAATTATAGAAGAATGTTTTTGTAAGCTTGGAATACTAACAAAGACATTAAACCCAGACAATACAAAGAAAAAGACTGAAAATTTTAACCAACTAATAATAAATGTGTTTTTTAAATGTCTGTATAACATAATACATCATAAATAAAGTTTTAAAACAGTGACAGGACAGGAGAAAATGTTTGCTCATATTTGCTTTCTTTATAGGACTCCACAATCAACAAGAAAATTACTAAAAAGTAAAATAAAGATATTTGCAAGAGATTTAACTTGATAATTTACAGAACTGAAATAGGCAATAAACAAAGGATAAGATGCTAAACTTCTTAGTCATTAGTAAAAAAAACAAACTTAAAACAATAATGAGATTGATTTTCACTCACAAGCTTATAGAAAGTCTTATTGATGACACTGAAAGAGCTGAAAACTTTTATATACTGTTTATGAAAAAGTATGTTTAAAAAGCCTTTTAGGAGGTCAATTGGGGAGTATCTTTCAAACGAACATATTAAAAAAAACCCTGGATACCTTTGGTCACAGGAAACAAATTCTATTTAAATTTGCTTATGCAATTCAAGCAAATTATTGACTTTCAACTGGAAAATTCAGATGAAAGGAATTCAACAAGGAAATATTTGTTTTAAGTGATGCTTGATCAGCAAGCAATCATTTCTTACTGATTCTCAGTTTTCCCTTCAGTCTTATGGTTGCCTTCCCTTGTGATAGTGAAATGGTGTTATAAGCTGAATTATTCTCTAAAAATTCATATGTTGAAGTCCTAACTCTCAATACCTCAGAACATAAACAGATTTGGGGGTAAGGTCTTTGAAGTGTTAATGAAAATGAGGTCCTTAGGGTGGGGCTCTAATCTAATTTTACTGCTGTCCTTATAAGAAGAAATTTGGACACAAACACACCCCCAGAGGGAAGACAGTGCTGAGACACAGGGAGAAGATGGCCATATATAAGCAAGGAAAGGGGCCTGGAACACATCCTTCCCTCACATGTCTCATAAGAAAACAACCCTGTTGACACCTTGATCTCAGATTTCTAGCCTCTAGAACTGATAGAGAATAAATTTCTATTTTTTAGGTCACTTAATCTGTGGTCTTTGTTTTAGCAACCGTACCAAACTAATACAGATGTCATCCGACATCTCCCCGTGCTACACTGTTCCTGTATATATACAACAAGAAAAAATAAGTATCTAAGAATTCCCATCAAATCCCTGAGTTTTATTTTGATTAGAACTGTTCTAAGATGCAGCCATCCTCTAAGTGCATCACTGTGTGATCAGAGGTATTAAATGGTCTCATTGCCTTAGCCTCAGCCCTAAACTCCACTTTTATTGCACTCTTATCTTCCAGCACCAAGAGAGGTTGAGTGGAATGTAAAGGCTAATGAAAATGGAGGAGCAAGGAATGAATGCCAGGTAAACGTCTTCTCTGTTCTTTGACCTGCAACTGCTCTTCTCACTAATGGAAAGAAATACTGACATATGTGTCCAAAGGGCCCTTACAAGCTTTTTATTACACCATTCTTTGTTACAGTGAAAAATTAAATCAAGCTCAGTGTCTGCCAGTAAAATAATAACTGGCACTTCTGTGATAAAACCACAGAATGGATTAACATTTCGCCTATGCAAATGTTAAAAAGAATGAATTGTATTTATGTAGTCTGACATGGAAAGATCTGCATGACCAAAAAGGAAAATGTGAATTCTACACAATACCTATAGAATGATGATAGTTGCCAAAAAAGCAAACAAATAACATTTCTGCAGGTACATGTAGGCATGTTTTAAAAATGTCTAGAAAAATACCTACCTAACTGGCAACAATTGTTATGGTGAATGGAAGATTTTAGGATTAAGAGTATTCATTATGGGGACTTTTGCTTTATTTGTGGGTTTTGGTGGTTTATGAGAATACAATCAAGTTAATAGTATTTGTAAAACTAAAAAATGATAAAGTTTTTAGTACTATACCTGAACTGTAGTAAATACTTCATAAATATTAGCAGTTATTATTATTATTAAGGATAAGTGAGAACCTCCCAAATTAGATTCCTTTTGGCAGGTAGACCAGGGAGAACTGTGTGGCAAGAGGTTGGGCAACTAGATAACACGTAGGCATAATGTGTTCATGTGTGCATATAAATGCTCAGTACAAGTGTGGAAGATCCCTCATGAAACTGGGAATGACGATTGCCATTGGGAGGATTCCATTATGGAGTGGGGAAGGGATGAAAATGGCCTCCATTTTTATTCCACCTATTGTATTCTTTTAAGTTTTCATAAAGGTGCATTATT
The DNA here is from genome assembly GCF_902729225.1 of Pteropus medius. Lineage (NCBI taxonomy): Eukaryota > Metazoa > Chordata > Mammalia > Chiroptera > Pteropodidae > Pteropus > Pteropus medius. The sequence goes on along the minus strand of NW_024354875.1, from coordinate 13,716,643 downwards.
TGAGTACTATTTGAAATAACAAAAAATTATGATTATGCAATCCCTGGTTTGCTTCTATAACTTATATCCTCATTTACTTAAAACTTAATTCCAGCAAGGAAGAACAATTTGCAAAAGCATTAATTTGAGCGCTGTTTGTATTCTTATGTTCTGGGGTATTGAACGAGAAGAAGGATTGTTTGTCAAACCAGGACCAGCTGGGATTCTCTGGCTGACTCCCAGACTTGACTGTGAAGAAACGGATATTGGGTGCTCTCCCACCTCGTCAGGAGCAGCGTTTCTCCTGCCTGCTCTTGGCACCCTCTAGCATCCTGTGCCCTGCTAAGGTGTTAACTGACAACTGACAGATTTTACTAAGAGCCTACTCTTCTCAGTGGTATTTTCATTTTAAAGTTGACTTAAAAACTAAATGAAAACCCCCCAAACTTCTAAGATTCAAGGCATAAAATTCCTTCAAAATAGCTCACAAATACAATCACAACGCTCCCATTTTTAAAGCAAATAAGCAAATGCTCCCTTGATACCTGAGATTCCATTAGCTATGATCCAGTGTTTATCAAGTTTCATGCAGAATTTTCAATGGAACAGTTCATTGTCTTCCACTAACCTCCCAGTCACTACTACCGCAATGTAATCTGACTTTTGTCTTTTCTCCTGAAACTTCTCTCTTTAAAGTTACCATTATTAAGATCTAATTGCCAGTCTGAGAGACTTTTCTTCAACTTAAGTCAGTACTTTGTAGGAGAGAGGCATTATGGCATTTGTCATGGCTTTTAACTTGTCCATCTGTCTTCCCATCTTGATGGTGAGCTACTTCACGTTTTAATCTCTGCCTTATTCACCTTCATGTCACCATTGTCTTGCATAGTGCTTAGACTATGATAATGCTGACAATAGGCGTACTACCTGATATCTATTGAAAGACTGCATGATTTGGGAAGTCTGGTGCTGGTCACATAGTAGGAGTGAATAAAATATGTGCAAAGACATGACAGGCAGTTGGGAGCATTAGACTGAGGGAGATATTTTAAGCAGTTTAACTTTTTTAGCAGCCCTTTGAGAATGCTACCTGTCCACTCTTTACGTTGGTTCTGGTTATGAGAATTAGGAAGATACAGAAGTATTACTTGGTACGAGAACCAGAACCAATTGAGTTTTGACTGAACAGAAGGAGTGGTGTCTCTGTCACAACATTGAGTAAAGAATCGAATGAGGAGAGAGATTTTCTAATATTAAAGCAAGAATGTAACTTCAGTGTGCAAAGTTTTAATCATACATTATTCTTGACCCTATACCCCAACGACAGGGGCAGGCCTGCTTCATACTGTAAATATACTTGAATATTTAAAGCAATGGAACTGAAGATGGCCTTTAGTCTCTTATAACATCTCCAAGCAAGTTCTGATATCTACTGAAGAGATAGGTACAGGATCTCAGCTTTGAATGTGAGTTTTCAAAATGTTGCAATAATACTTCTGAACATTTTCCCCCTCCTCATGTATCTGCTCTATGTATGGACCCACGCTTCTGTTGTTTTAGTTTACTATGATGCAGATCATATTTTGGAGAGTAGTAGGAAGGAATAATGAGTCGGGAAGAAGAGGGAGGACTTCACTAGGTCTGCAGACAGGTGATACATATGCTGAGATGCACTAAGAGTGATGTCCCTTCTGTCGAACACCTCTCGAGTTAGAATAAGTGTGAGCTGAGCCTGCTTTGACTGTAACAGAAGTAAAACTATTGTAATAGAAATGTGTCATAAGATCAATGCCTTCAACTTCTAAAACAAACATTTTGGCCGTGCCTCTATGTTTGCGTTGGCTTTAGAAGTTGAGTCCTTTATCAAACAGTAGGAGGCTATTATCTGGTGATAATGTATTTTGATTCTATTGTTGTTATTTTAAAACTAGTTTCTTCTGGGCCTGTCCTTCTAGTGTGTTTGTTTAATGACATGTTTAAAATCTTTGTAAGAGCTGTATTAAAATGACAGATATTTTATATTGCCAACATAAACCACAGTCTCCACGGCTGATGATAAACTTCATTTCTGGTCTTGGCTACTGTATGCTTTAAAGCTCTTAGCTGCTTTTCAGATGTTGGCATAGTTGTCAATCATTCTGTATTATGCTTATAGTTTGTGTGAGGAAGCCATTTGTTAAATTGCAGCCTCCTAGATTCAAAGAACATTTACCAAATGTTTTTAGATAAAATGCCACCTTATTCTGTAAAATACTGGGAAGCTTTACAGAATAAGGGGAAGAAATACCTGAGGAAAACAGCAAATTACGGGAGAGGAAAGAAACAACACATTTCTCCATTCTTTGTTAAACTTTTGATAAGAACTGAAAGTAGCACTTAATTTCTCTCTATTCTATGTGTCTTTTTTGTTATTCTTTTGACTAGATGAATCTCTTTGGGGACAGGGAACAGATACTATATTGGTCACCATGATGGTGACTCACTGCAGTGACCCCCAGGGCCAAAGGAGTATCTCTTCAGATGTTCTTCATATTCTCTCATCTTTCCTCTTCCTTTTGATAGACCCTGCTCTTCTCTAGGGGCAGAGAGTCTACCAAATTATAGGAAAATGAAGGGAAGTGATAGTGAAAGGCAAGTAAATATTCTTTTTTTTTTTTCTCTGACACTACTACTTGTCCAACATTGCCTGGTAGCTGGCTACGTCAGTCCCATGATATTTTCATAAATCCTCTTTGTGCTTACCCTTCTCATCCTGTTATTTTAGTCAAATGTGCAGAAGACCCAGATTGAGGTTTCCCTCTGAAGTGCCAACTCAAATGTTTATCATTGCCACCTGTCTTTTAACCTAAAGGACCTAAGTATGTGGTTCCCAACCAGGGAGTATCACATGTGCACTGAGTAGTATGTGAAATTGAATAACTAATATGTCTTACAATACATAATATATGATGTGTGTTTAAATATCATATAATGTAAAGTTATTCACGTATTATTTTCAAGTGTGCGTTTGCAGTAGGTAAAGCAATATGTTACAAGTTAATAGCGTCTATGCATAGAGATGGGAGCAGAGTTCTCTCATGGGAGGATGCACATGAGTGATTCTTCTTTAGTTAAGCAGTCGTAAGGCAAGAGAGTTCTGTCATCCTGGGGAATCCCATAAGAGAAATGCTTTGGTGCCTGGCTTCTTGGTTTTCAGAGTTAGTATTGTTGGAGAAGAATGACCACAAGCCAGGGTGTGGTTGGGTAGAAACAAGTCTAAGATTCCAACTTCTTATCCTTGAGATCAGAAGTTAAGAAAATCTAAGTGGACAAAGGTGACTCAATCTTCCTTAGTCCATTGGAATGCTATAGCAAAATATTATAGACTGGATGGCTTATAAACAACAGAAATTTTTTTTTCATATTTCTTGAAAATTGAGAAGTCCAATATTAAGACAACAACAGATTGGGTGTCTGGCAAGGACCCATTTCCTGGTTCATAGATGGCTTCTTCTCACTGCATCATCACATGGCAGAAGAAGTCAAGCAAGCTCTCTGGGTCTCTTTACAAGGGCACTAATTTCATTCATAAGGGCCCTCATGAACTAATTCCTTTCCAAAACCCTCACTTTCAAATACTATGACTTTGGGGATTAAGTTTCAATATATGAATTTTGTGGGACAAAAACATTCAGTCTGTAGCACAAACCAAAGCTAGTTGGTGATAAAGGATATGAAAAGCCTTAGAAAAACCTTACTATAAGAGAAATGGCTTGCAATCTTTGTCTCATTATGGATCCAGTTGTTTTTATAGGAGATTAGAGGTAGCACAACATATATCTAAAGCAGGATGTACCTGCAGGTCCTGCCACCCTTTTGAGAGGAATATGCTAGATATCTCCCTTGAGGAAACACTGAGGTGCAGACAGACCAGTGAGGGCATCACTGCACAGAATGTTAGTGTTCCTTGTACCACAGAGTGTCATTGTTCCATAGAAACCATTCAACAGCAATATAGCCATCACCACAAACTGATAGTATTTTACAGTTCTCTCTCCACCTGTTATTTAGAAAGAATTGATATCTCTTTTCTTTTCTCAAGTAAGTCCCAGCATTATCTAATAGCATTCAGGAGAGGTTTGGTAATAGAATTTATGGGAATTTGATGGTTAATTAAAAAAACAAGAGTTGTGACTATGTTTATATACCAAGCTTGTAAAGTAGGCCATACTACTTGCATATGGATATTATCATGATTCCCAATATTCAATATTATTTAAATTCTTTACTGAATGCATACTTGTCTTTTGACATTTTATATTTTATTAATCAGCAGATACCTTATGGGAGTTTGGAAGTTATTCAATATAAAAAAAAATCTCTCATTCTTACAAAGAATTACTATATTAAGAGGAAAAAGAAAACTATTTTGGACTTCATATGAGCTCTTCCTCTTGTTCTACTCATCAAAATTCTTAACAAAGATTTTTTTTAAAGGCTATGGTTGATCCAGAGACAGTCATTAAGGAAAAGTCTAAAGTGCATTTCATGCTTGGGGAAGGGAGAAATTGTGTTTGAAACAATCAGTGGGAACTTGCTAGTCTTCGAACTCTTGAAAGAATGGAAAAAGATGTCAGGTAGCTAGGTATATTAGATCTCTAGGGCTGCCATAACAAAATATCACAGAGTGGGTGACTTAAACAACAGAAATTTATTTCTTACAGTTCTAGAGACCAGAAGTCAGTCCAAGATCAAGGTGTTGTTGTCAGGTTTGTTTTTTTTCTGAAGCCTTTCTCCTTTTCTTGCTTCTCATGATACCTTTACATGGTCATTCCTTGGTTTGTATATATGTCCTAATCTCTTCTTTTTATAAGGACAGCAATCATAGTGGATGAGGGCCCATTCATATGACCTCATTTTACCTAAATTACTTCTTCAAAGGACCTATCTCCAAATATAGTCACAGTCTGAGGTACTGGGGGTTAAGACTTCAACATATGAATTGAGGGGGAGGGGCATACAATTTAGCCCAGTTTACCAGGTGAGACTGAGAGGAATTCTCAAAAGATGCTACAGCAAGATCCTGGGGTCCCGAGCTTTTCCTTCTCAGAATTCGGTGCTATGGGCTCAGCTCCTAATAGTCCTCAAGTCCCTGAAATTCTGCTTCCTGCAGTGTTGGAACAGAGGTTCAGCTCCTGTTGAATGGTGAATGAAGAAAGGGTACTGGGGGTACGAAGAAGTCATTGATGTGTGGAGCTGGCTTAGGCATCTCGAGTTAGAGCTGGAAATCATTTTTTTCTATCATGATCAGTTTCTTTCAGATGATCAGTTTTCTATTTCAGATATGCCATTGGTTAAAATATGTTTCCTGGGCAGGCTGCCATAATAATGTGGAATATTTGTTTACTAGCAACAAAAGAAGAGACAAATATTAATTATAACCTATTCACACAGGGAGTCTGCCTGTACATCTTTATTTTTCCCCTCAGGGCCTATCATAGTGCTTCTTAACTATGTTTTGATTGATCGCTTTTTGGTTCACTAAATTTTACAGAACACCTTCCGGCTTCCTCAGGCTGTGCCTACATGTCTCTTACAGATGGTCAAGTTATACATAATGCAGGAATGACTTCCTACATTTTGTTTTTTGTTTTTTTAATTCTTACGGCTATGATTGTGATCAACTAGATTGAGTAGAGACATATCAACTATCATAGTCATGAATTTCTGCAAGAATTCTTACAAGAAAATGATTATACTGTTCCCCTTAACAGAAACAGCTGTTGTCAATGATGCGGATGGCTGAAGTTTTATTTTGGATGACAGCAGTTGGTATAACAACTCTTCTGCTGCTTATATTTAAAATACCCCATACAGACACATGCCACTGAGAGGATGGCAAGGCTCAAGTTTTTCAGTGTGGCACTTAAGTCCTAGCTTACTTAGCCTGGGACTCTATAAGAGGCAAAGAACGCTGTGAAAGCTACTCTTTTGGGACTGCACCTTGGGATGGGGCTGGGAGCGGGGAGCCTGGGTTCTTTTCAATTGAATCTTCCCATAATTTATTCATTTCTAAGTGGGTCTTATGCATTTTAAATGAATATAATCATTGTCTTTCAATTTTACTGAAGGAAGAATAACAGAAAATGGGCAGAAATTCTGAAATGAAGCTTAGGTTAGTCTTAATGAAGAACATTTTTAAGATACTGAATGTTTTCGATTTATCCGTAGCTGAAAAAGTTTTCTTCTTAAGTTTCTTGAGGAAATTTATTTTATAAGGAATTGAGTAATTTCCTGGGTGGGATAAGAGTTTAAGGTATTAAGCAATAAAGCACATTGCCTCCTGGATCCTTTATGGACCTCTTCAAGCAGGAGGAGAATTAATAATGGTCCTGGTACTACAGTAGCTGCAATTGTTGTCTACTTGTAGTCACTAGGTATTTTGCATACATTTATATCTAAGTTAATTCTTGCAATTCTCTACAAGGCCTATACTTAGCTCCATTTTTATATTTAGAAAAACTGAGGATCAGAGAGGTTAAATAACTTCCCTGTGGTCACAGAGTTAATATGTAAAGCAAGAATTTGAACCCAGTCTCCCCGGCTCCAAAGCTGCTACTTTTAATCATGCCCTTAACTATAGTACTATAATGCCACAGGTTTCCTTCAAAATGGCCCCTTCTCTAGATTAAATTTAACCAATCTAAATTTAATCTAAATTGTTTGGCATCATACTCTATAGAGCTTCTTACTAGTTCTTGCTTCCTACCTTATTATAGCAAGGGAGGAAGAAACAGCAAAAAATATGGCTTAGAAACGTGTTAAGAACCTGATTACTTTATCACTTCTACCTTCATTTGATACATACAGCCACTTAGTCCCATTGAGCTGCTAATTTGCATAGTTTTTAATTACAAGTATCCATTCCTTTAAGTAGCTGTTTTCTTCCTGTTTTTTAAAAGTTATAATCTAATCTATCCCAAGTAGATAGGTATTTCACAGGAAAAAAAGAAAGAAAGCAGTCCACATGGATCTCTCTTTTAAAATGTAACTAATTGGTGCATCTTAGAAATTCTTCTGTTTTCCTGATAGTATGACTGAAAATAGCACTAGATTAGGAATTTGATTTTACAGGGAGTAAGACTGGGAATTTAGCAACGGGTTTGTAAATCCAGTTGCTAAATTGGATGTATTAGAAAAGGGCCAAGGCCACGAAAACTTTTAACTCAAAGATAGGGACTGTAGCACTCAGTTACATCATTTTCAAATAACAGCATTTCAATTAACGAGAAGACTTGGGGAATAGAGTGCTTGTTAATTGAATTTTCTGGTAAATTCGAGATTATTTATTACACTCTCTGCTTCAATCTGATATTACTGTGAAACTTTTTGACTCATGATTTTTGTCTTGGCATATGCTAGGTCCATTCTGTGAATAGCAGAGTATAGAGAATTATTCTTCAACAGAATAATATAAATGGAACTTGCACACTGCACCTACTCTTAAAGTTTAAATCTTCTTTGGAAGTGCCTATCCCACTCTCAGATGAAAATGAGTAGTCAGCAGCAAAAGAAGTAAAGAGGTTGTATTACAGAACTTGGTGGCAGTCTCATTAGTATTTCATGTTACCTTTAAGAGGCAGTAGCTCATAGAGTTATTCCTATCTTAGTATATTTATTTTCTAATAAAAACTGGATGCTAGGAGCAAAAGGTATACCTAGATTCTTGAAAATTATAGCAGTAACGACGTAATATAGTTTCTACTTTCAACCCTTCATGACTTACTTCTGTCCTCACTTGTGGAATATTATCTTTTGATGAAAAGTTGGGAGAAACAAGTAATATGCTTCAATCTTCTGCATTTGTATATGCTAAAGTGAATATTAATTTCTAGTAAATGGTTTGGGCCCTAGCAAACTTAAGACTTTTTCTCAAAGTGCGTGTGAGACTCCTTAGCTAATTGGAAGATTGTCCTGGACTGTTTTTGGAGAAACTACTTTCAGATCTTCTGCTTCTAGTAGCTATATGAGTTTCAAAAGGAATGCAATATCTCGAAACCGCCATTCCTCATCTATCAAATAAAAATAATGATGGCAATCACAGAAGTGCATGCAACACAGGACAATTCATTCTTGTACCTGAGTACTCTTTTATCATAAGACTTTGGGTTATGTGCTCACCCAGGGACAAACCAATAAATACGCCACAGTGCAGGGGTTACTGTATGTGGCTCAGATGTTTTTAACATGGGGAAGTGGATTCATCGCTCAGAAGAGTTCTTTAATTAACCAAAACCCAAGTATTTTGTAAATAAGAAACTGTGGTGAATTGATTCTTAATAAGAGAAACTGTCACAAGATGAAGAATACCAGCAGCCCATTCTTTTCCTGGAGTTCAAACCTTATAAAGGGAATTAAGTCTTAATAAGAAAATTATTTAAGGAACTTGAGAATGAAATAAGGGGATTTGGATGACGTGAAAATTTAATGGCTTAACTTAATATGGCCTGATGTATCCACTTCAAAATAGTGATGGTTTTATATTGAGACAGAAATGTTGCAAATACATTGGCCATAATCCTTTATGGTTATCTCTATATGAAGGATAGCTTTGTCAGTAGGAATGAGCTGTGGCTAAAGCTTTCGGGTGTCCTCTCCCAGGAACAATGAAATATGCCAATTTAACACATGAATATGATAAAGCATTTATTCAAGTTGCAGTCATATCTCCAAGGCCAGGGATCCATTTCTTTATTTTTTGCATGACTCTACCTATTTTCACTCTAAAGTAATTTTAAAGTTTAGTCCTCGAAAGTTGTCTGACTTTTCTTTATTCTAAATTCTTGGTTCCATTTATGAAAATGTCTGCCCCCGCACCGTTATTATGAAAGCTAATTTACATAATGCAACAGAAAGTATATAGTACCACTCCCAGTACTTTCAGACAATTAATAAATATTTGAACCTCAAATATGAGTATCTTCTCTGAATTACATTATCATTTTACCTGTATATTTTGGTTGGTTAGTAAATTTTCTGAATCATTTCATCCCAATTTCAAACAATTTGTTTCCATTTTCAAATAGTTATTCCCATTTTTTGCTAAGCCAACACACTATCTTTAAAATTATCTTTTTTTGAGTATCTAAACTGCATCTTCCAGATGCTTGTACATCTTCCAGATGCTCTGATAGAAAAAGCATTTTTTGGACCACGGTACCTGATTTTTGTTAAAGAAATATCCATTAGGATTTGGAGTATATATGAAACAACACTCTAGTATAAAATTGGAAGTGATGACTGTCATAATCTTATTTTATAACTTATAGTACAGTGATAGATAGTTACTTAAGTGTGGCAGAGAGTACTTACTATTTTTTTACTTTGTCTGATAGTTTTGTCAATGTACATATTTTGCTTTTTATATTCTCCTTTAGTTTCTCTAAGGGAAGGGACAAGGTTTTACTCATCTTTTTATTCCATAAGTACTTAGTAAATTTGTATTGAAAAATGGGGCAATGGCCAAAGAAACAGCCAGGTGTTAACATTAAGGAAAATGAACTTGATTTCAAAATGCTTCCTTTTCTCGTCATAGTGATTAAAAATGTCATGTCGATTTATTAGTATAAAAGATGCACTACTATTCCAGAATGTGTTCAGTTGGGTCATCTTTCTCCTGGCTATTTCCTGGCTGTATTTCTGATAGAGATATATGTTAGAGGATTGGCAAAGCGGGTTAATCACTGACATTTCTGTCATTTGTTTACCTCTTTTTTCAGTTGGTTAAAGTTAATTCTGGTTTCTAAGACTTTGGATAAAGGTACTCTTTATTTTTCAATTTTAGTTGACATACAATCTTAGATTAGTTTCAGGTGTACAACATAGTAATTAGACATTTTATATAAACTAATTACAAAGTGATCACCCTGAGAAGTCTAGCACCCATCTGACCCCATATGTAATTATTACAATAGTATTGACTATATTCTCTATGCTGTACTAAAATACTTCTTATGTCATTTTGTAACTGGCATAATTAAGGTCCTATATGGGCTTCAGGGTGGACAGTAGGATTTCCTGTCCTAGTCAGACATATTTTGAAGACAGTCTGTGTAAAACCACAAACTTTTTGCCATAAACATATATATTTCCTCAACTTTTTCTTTTATATAACCATATTGTCATGGAATCTCTGAATTACAAATAAAGTTTTGCTAATGAATGAATCCTTCTCAATAGCTTTGACTATATTCTACATGAATACTTTTAATGATGAAAAACTGACTGCAAAATAAAGCAGTTTTTTGGAGCCTGAATTGATCCTTCTATAATTCCCACACCTTGGTTTCCTCTCTGAAGGCATGCAAATGTAACATACATTTTCTTATTTCCTTCTTAAAATGTCTTAAGAATAATATGTGACTTGCTATAGTAAGCATGCCAGAGAACCAAGTGACAATCTTTCTCCTGGTCTCTGAAATTTCATAAAACATCATCACCCTGCTTGGATCTTTTTCACATACAGTAATACAAAATGACATTTTCTTGTGTTTTCACATTTTAGGTCAGTGACATTCCATCTCCTAATTAGTGTTCTGTTGCAGTTGTGTGAATGCAGATACACTCCCTTGGTATTTTACTGATGCTTCCCTGAGAAGATCTTCCCAAGATATTTAAGAGAAAACATTCCATTCTTGCTCATTATCCTCTTGTTCTTCAATTTTATTAAAGCTTATAAAATTTTTAAATGTAGAATTACTAGAAGTATGATACATTCACAGAACCGTTAAAGAGAAGGGGACTGTGTAGGTTTTAAAACATGTCTGTAAAGTCTTTGGATACCATTCCCATCAAGAGGTGGAGTCTAACTTCTTCTTTTTAAATGGAAATAGAATGCACTGGAAGTGATGAACCATGAATTCTGAGACTAGGTCCTAAAAGGCAGTGCTACTTCAGCCTGCCTCTTTATTAAACATTCGCTCTTAGGACCCCAATATCACAGCGTGAGGAAGACCCCAATATCACAACGTGAGGAAGAAAGTTCTGGCCACATGGAGAGGTATCATGTAGGTGTTCTGAGATAAAGCTCCTGGGTGAGATCCCAGTCAGCAACCAGCATCAACCACCAGATATGTGAGGAAGCTTTTGAGATGGCTCAAGCCCCAGGCATCGTCTGACTGCAACCTTATGAAAACCCCCCAGTGAGAATAGACTTGCTGAAACCAGCTGACCTTCAGAACTCTGAGAGCTCATACTAGTAAATGATGTTGCTTTTATCTGATGCTAAGTTCTAGATGGTTCGTTAAGCCACCATATATAACCAGAAAATATTTAATGCCACATAGGGGGCTGCCATAGCCAAATGTAAAACAAAGGGCATTAAGTTTGAGACTAAGACATGATCAGTAGCTGGAAGAGGGTAGTTTGTTAGCAAAGTTGAAAATATCTTGACGAGTTTGTCAGTGAGAATGTAAATAAAAAGGAGTAAACAGTTATTAAAAGCTGGAAGAAAGGAGGCCCGTGTTATGTAGTGGTGAGAAGTTTAGAGGCACACTATTTTTCACTGACATGTAGAAAATAAAATACCTAATGAATAGAATGAGCTGCCTAAGGAAATTTCCAGGCATAGTGTTGAAGATTTCACCTTATTTCTTCTGCTGCTTATAATAAAATGAGAGAAGAACTAAAGAAATGAGAGCTTAAAAAAAAAAAAAGCTGTTAAATATAAAGAATCCAGGACTTGGGATCAAAAATAAAACAGTTTCTCATTTCCAACCTCTCCAGATGGTAAACTATTCTCAAATTAGGAAATAGCTTTCAGACAAAGATCAAATCCAGGGCATTGTCAGGAAAACATGGTCTAAAAATGAGTTTAAAGCCATTTCTAAGACTTCAGGATTTAAGGTGGTGCCTCATATACATTTTCAAACACCAAAAGGCCATCTAAGAATCTTAGGAGCATGTTTCACATTTTTTCTCAATTAGAAATTAGGACTTCTAATAATTTTTAGTGCATTGCCCCACAGAAACTTCACTGGGAGCTGAAGGAAGGTAAGAATTTATTTCAAAACTCTTTATGTGAGAAGCTTTTGTTTAATAGAGTGAACCCCAAAAAGATTCATTGAAAATCCATAAAAGTTTAAGATAAGTATACTGACAGAAACATTGCCAGCTTGGACTAAAAGAGAAAGCAGCAATATGAAATGAAAAGTGGCCTTAGTATACTCAAATTTCTATGAGAAAGAAGCAGCAGAGTATTCAGCTGTAGTCATGGGTTGCATTTTAGGCAAAAGGAAAGAATTCAAAATGAAGACTAAAAGCCATGGAGAATTATTGTCAGACAGCAGGACTAAACCCTAATCAAGGAACTGAGAATATGTGCTTATCTGGATTCCAGAATTTTATGGGACCAATGACTGTTGTATAGCTTCCATTTTTCTTTCCCGTTCTTTTTTTCCACCTTCCTATGCAAGAGCATCGATCTTATGTCACTTATGTCACTTCCACCACTGTATTTTCTTTGTATAGACAATTCATTTCTTTAGTTCACATGTATTCAGATCCACAGAGAGTATACTTAAGATGCTCTACTTGAAAAACCATATCCAAGGTCACATGAACCCCACTTAGATGATAGTATCCTGGACATTAAGACTGAGACCAAAGGTCTTACAGATGAGAGGATGTGCTGTAGAAGTAGGTGACTATATTTTGCATGTGAGAAGAATGTAAATAATTTGGGTCCAAAGGATGGACTAACAATCCTTCCTTCAAGAGCTGTAATCTAATTCCCCTATCCTTAAATATGTGTAGCCTTAGTGACTCACCTCTAATAAACAGAACATGGCAGGGGTGAGCTCCATGATTTCCAAGGCTAAGTCAACCCTTTGCCCCAAGACTCTCTTGGAATCCAGCTGCTGTGCTGTGAGGAAACCCAGGCCAACAGCAGAAGTCAGTTGTAGGTGTTCTAGCTGACCACCCCAGCTTAGGGCTTAGCCAACAACTAACATCAACCACCAGACATGTGAGAGAGAAAACATTCAAGATGACCCCAGCCACATTTACTATCTGATAGCAGTGTGAGAGGCCCTGAGAAAGGATCATCTAGCTGATCCTAGTAAACCTCCAGAACTGAAAGAGATAAAAATAAATCATTGTTGTTTTGTGGCATTAAGTTTGGTATATGTTTTTATAGCTATAAGTTACTGGATAAGGGCACATATATATTTACTTATCTGGAACAGTCTTCAATTTGTATTAAAAATAAAAAGGAAGCGGGAGTGTATAGTATGCAACTGTTGTATTTTATTTCTTAAGTATGTTGCCTGAGACTTTTTCTTTGTCTCAAAATTGGTGACAAGAATGTTAAGTTGAGGAAAAAAGGGCTTTAATTATTCAACATTTAGAATAGAGCTGAAAATAATTGGAGGGGTCATACCCTTCACAGGGCTTATTTAGTAACAGCTAAATGGCTCTGCTGTGCTAGCCACCTCTTCTTTATATGTCGATGATCGGGAGGGTTTGGGCAGGCATCCAAAAAGTCATCTGAGTCCTGGATCATAAGTTAGAAATGGAAATACTGGGCCTTTTCCTTCCCTTCTCATGGGGGAAAATAGGAGGATCTTTTTTCAAATCCCTTTTCTAATCCAAGTGAGAAGAGCTCAAAGAGATTTACTGGTAAACATTGAGTGGCCAGCAAGAAGGAATGATTAGCATGTTTTCCCAAATTAGGCAATCTGCTTTTGCAATGGAGTTTCTGATCTGACCTCTGTTCTATCTGGACAAGAGTATAAGAGTTTTGGAGAGAGGCAGAAGATTGGGGAGAAAGAATAGCAGTAAGTTAGTTTTTCTAGTGTTTATCCTCACAAGGACATGTGAATATCCCATGAGTGATATGGACATGTGGAAGCTTTAACCGTCTTGCTGGTGCCCCACCGCTGAAGGTGGAAACTTCGGTAGGAAACAAATATGAGATATATCGTTGGATGGAAGATAAAGGAAATATGGAGGAATTCATATTGCACCTGTACCTACATTGTGAACGCAGAAATAAAACAGTGCCACTTCCACTTGTAGAACATGCAACCTTGCACATTCTATTTTGGAATATAAAATGTACAACTAGTTTGGAAAACAGATTGGCAGTTTAAAAAAAAATGTAAACTTATACCTACCATAGAACCCGGCCATTCTGCTCCTAGTTATTTACCATGATAAATATGAGCTTATATTCACACAAAGACTTCTTCGTAGCACCTTTACTTTATATAGCCAACTTTACTTATAAGAGCTAACACTGAAAACAGCTCAAATGTCCATCAACAGGTGAATGGTTAAATAAATTGTGGCATACTGTAAAATATTACTCAGGAATAAAAAGGAAAAAAAAAGAAGCTATTGTTACGTGTGATAACATGGATTAATCTTAAATTAACTGTGTTAAGTGAAAAAAGCCAAATATAAAAGAGTATATACTCTATGATTCCATTTATAAAAATTCCAGAAAATGGCAACTAATCTATAGTGAGAGGAAGCACATCAGTGATTACCTGTGGATGTGGGTAAAGGAAGGGACAGATGGATTACAGTGAGTATGAGAAAACTTGGGAGGTGATGTATATGTTCATTATCTGCATTGAAGTGATGGCTTCATGGCTGCTAACATGTGTCAAAACCTATCAAATTGTACATTTTTGATGTACAGGTTATTGTACCTGGATAAATGTGTAAAAAGAAATTACTAAATTTTGTTTATCAAAGGATAATGTTAAGAGAATTAAAGGAAAGATACAGACTGAGTGAATATATTTGCTTCATGTATACTTTACCATGATCTTACGAGTAGAAGATATAATGTGTTCCTAAAAATAAATGAGAACAAAACAGACAATTCACTTCTTTAATGGGCAAATATTTAAACAGGCACTCCACAAAAGAAGATATGCAAATTTTTAATAAACATCAAAAGGTTGCTCAGCATTATTAGTTAATAGGGAAATGCAAATTAAAACTACAAGAGACCATTAAGACAACTAAAATAGAAAGAAATGAAAGAACTAAGTTTTGACAAGAATTTAGGACAATTTGAACCCTTATACAGTGTTGATTTGATGTTTATTGTTATAATCACTGTAGAAAACTAGCAGAATCTATTAAAGCTAAACATACATGTATCCCATGACCCAGTAATTTCAATCTTGGATATTAATCAATAGAAATGAATGTAAGCGTCTAACAAGAGATATGTAAAATAATGTTCACAGTTTTATTCATTGTAGCCCTAGTTTGGAAACAACCAAATGCCTAGTTAATTTTAGGATAGGTATACAATGGTATATTATATGACAATAAAAAGAATGAACTTCCTAATGTAAACTATGGACTCTGGGTGATTATGACTGATGTGTCAATGCAGATTCATCAGTTATAGCAAATGTTCCACTCTGGTGGTGATTGCTGTTAATGGGAGAGACTATGTATATTTGGGGACAGGAGGTACATGAGGAATTTCTGTACCATCCTTGCAATTTTGCTGTAAACCTAAAGCTGCTCTAAAAAGTTTTCTTAAAAAAAAAAATGAACTACTGTTCACACAATAGCATAATAGCAAATTCACAAGCATAATGTTGGATAAAAGACTATAGGTACAAAAAGGCACGTGATGTATTATTACATTCATATGAAGTTTTTGATAACAATTGAATAGGAGGCTACAAAAGAAACCTTCTAAGGTAATAGAAATAATCTAGTTACATAGCTGTATATTATATAAAATATCATCAAATTGTACATTTAAGTTTTTCACTCTTTAAGTTATATCTTTAAAAAAAAAAAGAAAAGAAAAAGACAAAACTATGTATAAATCTCTGCAAATGTAAACTTTTCAAAAACCTGAATTTAGATACACGCCTACACACATAATACAAGCATCTGTAGGGTAGACTCATAGATACTAAATATAAAGGTGGATACATGCAGGTATACTAGTGGAATATTTCTGAAAAGATACACACACAACTAATTACTATAAAGAATGAGAGCTATACTTGCTTTTCATATTATACTCTGGCATCTTTTGGAATTGTGCCCTCTACATGTATTTCCTGTTGTAAGCAATAAATAAAGGGAACACAAGAAGAAAATATAAGGAACTGTTAACTACATATTTCACCTCTGCTCTGGAGCCTGCTTAACTTGTATTAATGTTTTGCTTCTATAACCTAGGGATTAAAATAATTAAAAAAAATATTGACCTAACTTAACATGTAGAAAATTGTATAGAATTTTCTGATGTTAGAAGTTGGTTTTTAATCCTAAATATTGTGAATTTAAGAACACAATCGATATTTTATAACAGAATTATTTGTCAATGTATTAATTATCTCATTGAGAGTCCCTTCTCATCCCAAGATGTCAAGAACAGTGAGGAGTAAGGAGACTTTACAGTTTTTGTCTTATCGTCCTATTGTTCTGAGGTTGAGCTTTTGGAATACAAATTGGACTTTTATGATTTTTTCTAACAATTCTTTGAGCTTTCTTCACTTCTTACAGAGGCATAATTTGGGGCATCATTTGTCCAAAAACTTAATTAGCAGTAAGACTCAGGGGGGCATAAACATCTTTGTAAAAGGCAAGGTTGGAAGAACTGAAATCTTTGATTGATATTGGGAAATTGCTATATATTGACCTTAGATTTATTCTCCAGAGAAGTTTAGATCAAACTGAAGAAAAGCAAATGAGTTTCTTTGTGTTGGCTCCAATTTAGATAATCTTACGTCTATATGGCCTTTCCAGAGATGTTAGGAGCCAATGTTGAAACTGTACTTTAAAGAGCACCAAATTTAAAATTCACAAGCTAGGGAACAACTTGTTTTCACAGCAATGAGAGCTGGCATGGCAAACACTTCTCAGTGGTGACTTACATACTTATTCAGTGATTTAGACTGCTTCTCTGGCACGGGTCAAATGGCATATTAACATGGGATATAATCCTTTCTCACTCCGTAGGCAATGGCTCAGTGTGATATTGGCACCATATTAAGCTTCATTAACCCTACAACACGTTGCCTTCTTACTCTTGGCACTCTCCTGCAGGCTGCAGGCAGTAACCCATGAGTAATCTGATTACCTACAACCGGCTGTAGCTGCATGGAATGAAGGTTGACTACAGAGTGGAACACAATTACAGTCTTTTGAGATTCAATTAGAAAGCTGTTGGTAGAGCTTCGTTCAGAATTCTGAAACTGGCTCCAATAACCCCTCGTGAACTGCACGTTTCTTTAAGAGCTCGTAGTAAATAAAGAATTTAAAAAGCTTTACCTATTCTTCATATGCCTTTTGAGAATTTGTCCTCCTGAAGTACATAGTAAACCAGGTTTTCAGTTAGAAACAACAATAACTATTTTCACAGACTCTACATGGGCTTTCTTTTTTCTTTCTTTTTCTTTTGTCCTCTGTAAAAGGGAAGTGTTATTTGTCTCACTCGTGGAATTATTCTGATTTTTGTCATCTTTGTTAATGGACATTAAAAATACACACTACTTAGCATGGAGCTGAACATTATCAAAGGCTAATTGCCCTTTAAATAAAATCTGAGGTTAAGAAAAATTAAGCTTCACATTAGAAAATCAAAATTAAGACAAAGATGTTCTAGACTGTATTATGTCATACTGTGACATCAATTATGCTAGATATACACATTCATAAGATGTCATTCTTTGCTTGTTGGTGGTCTGAATTTCTAATTGGACATCTAAAATAAAGTGGTTAAAATTCATAGTTGGAAGAGACAACACATTAGTTATAAGATGTTTTGACTATGTATATTAAGATGTATTTGGTAATGGAGTATTTGTTTTCTGTATTATTTTTTGTCCCCCAAACTTGCCTCATCTTGCTTATTTGTTGTGGGATTTGCTCTTCTTATTCTGAGAATTATAGAATGAATATGAATTTTGGAGATAGATGAGCTCAAATCCTGACTTTGCAACAATCTATGAGACCTTTAGAAGTTATTTAATTTTTTTGAAACTGTTTTCTCTATTTTGAAAAAGGGAATAAAAATACCTTATGACAGTGTAGTTGCAATGATTAATAACATGATCAAAGGAAGGGCAAAGGGCATGGGGTATAGTAAATACTCAACACATGTGCCTTTTTTTCTTACTAAGTTTCTAGATCTGGAAACTTCATTGGCTGATTCTAAATTTCATATTTTTGTTTTTATCACTGTTATACTTGGTTATCTGGCTTAATGATATAAGCATCTATTTTTATGCCATGAAACTAAAGAAATCATTATTATTTTGGAAGGGTATTTTTAAAATTTATTTTTCAATTACAGTTGACATATATTAGTTTCAGGTGTACAACATAGTGACTAAACATTTACATACCTTACAAAGTGATCACCTGATAAATCTAGTTTCTATCTGATGCCATACATAGTTATGACAACATTATTGACTATATTTTCTATGCTGTACTTACATCCCCGTGACTATTTTTATAGATGGCAATTTGTACTTCTTAATCTCTTTCACTCATCCCTGCAATCTCTTCCTATGTGTCAATTGCCAGTTTGTTCTCTGTATCTATGACTTTGTTGCTCTTTGGTTTATTCCTTTATTTTGTTTTTTAGTATCCATACATAAGTGAAAAAATGTGGTATTTGTTTTTCTCTGTTTGACTTATCTCACTTTCCAAAATACCCTCTGGGTCTATCCATGGTCCACAAATGGCAAGATTTCCTTCTTTTTATGGCTGAGTAATATTACATTGTATATATCTACTATATCCTCTATTTCCATTCATCAGTGGATAAAGGTTGCTCCCATATCTTGGTTATTGTACATAATTCTGTTTTAGATTTCTTCAGATAAATACCCAGGTGTGGGATTGCTGGGTCATATGATAGTTCAATTTTTAAATTTTTGAGGAAACTCTATACTGTTTTCCATACTGGCTACATCAACTTACAATTTTACCAACAGTGCACAAGGTTTCTCTTTTCTCTATATTGTCACCAACTCTTGTTTTTTGTAGATTTATTGATGATAGACATTCTGACAGGTGTAAGGTAATATCTCATTGTAGTTTTAATTTGCAAGTCCCTGAAGACTTGTGATGTTGAGCATCTTCTTATATTTATTGGCCATCTGTATGTCCCCTTTGAGGGAATGTCTATTCAGGTTCTCTGCCCATTTTTTAATTGGATTGTTTGGGGTTTTCTGGTGTTAAGTTGTATGAGTTTCTTATGTATTTTTAATATTAACTCTTTTTCACATGTATCATTGGTGAATATCTTCTCTCATTCAGTAGGTTGTCATTTTCGCTTTGTGGATGGTTCCCTTTGCTGTGCAAAACCTTTTAGTTTGATGTAGTCCCATTTGTTTATTTTTTATTTTTTTCCTCTTGCCCATAAGATACATATCCAAATATATATATATAATATATATCCAAATATATATATACATATCCAATATATATATATATGTATATATGTATCTATATATGTATATATATATATATATTTTGAATATATCCAAATATATATATATATATTGCGAAGAGTAATGTCAAAGAGTTTACTGCCTATATTTTCTTCTAGGAGTTTTGTGATTTTAGGTCTTACATTTAAGTATCTAATCTATTTTGAGTTTATTTTGTATATGGTAAAAAAATATTCTAGTTTCATCTTTTCGCATGTATCTATCTGTCCAGCTTTTCTAAAATCATTGGCTAAAGAGACTGTCTATCCCTAATTATTGAAATGTATTACTTGTAGAAATTTATTTGAGTACCTGAGTTTCAGTAAGCGTATCTGAATTTGAGAGGATATATTTTCCTTTTATTTTCATTGTCCTTTCTTCAAAAATGTGAATACAATCAGTTCATTAAATTTAACCAGATTCCAAAAAACTCAAGCTAATGCTTCAGACTAATGCCAGTTCTTTGACCTCTGTGTGATGAATGCATAAGGAGTCTGAATATGTAAGCATTTTAAAATCTGAAAGTTGGATGATTATAAATGCTCAAAGTACATGAAAATCTCTCCACTTGATTCTGCAAGTAAATACCTAGTAAACTGCTGAATGCTAAACATTTTCTTGGTAATATTAAAAAGATATGATTCAGGAAGTCACTTCTCTCCCTTGACTCTATAGATTGCCATATGTCTAGTGGATCCCCACTGGTACTGGCTCCAATTGCAGGACTATTATGCATTTGATAACCACTGATATGGGATTCCATGTCACCCATTAGCATCCATGAGTCAGATGGCTTAGTTTAGTTCAGTCGTCATGTACGATAATTTAATCAGACCTGCATTTATTCTTTTTTGTAGTTCAGTGTAACACACTTCATTTTATCATTATCTATAATGAGTCATTCCCTGTCAACTGGTCAAGATTAACATTCATTATTAATCACCAAGGGTATAGGGATAATTTTTCAAAGTTTGCCAACACATTTTGCTAGATTTCTTATTAACTGTAGCTGGGTTATTAATATAGGAAAGCCAAATGGAGCTCTGAGATTACAAAGTGACCTTTCTCAATCTGAAGTACTTTTCAAAGAACAATCCTAAAAAGAGCCTGGGCTATATCACCAGGCATGGAAACAGCTGGAAGAATAGAAAGCTGGTGTACATTGGTTTATATATTTTTTAATTCTTGATTTTCACTTTTACTTTAGGCATGTCCTTATCATCAGTGGGATGTCTGGATCCATAATAATTCAGATAAAGAAAATGGAAGGTTTTATAGGGTTTATTTCAACTTTTTGAGCATCAAATAAAATAGGCTCTTAAAAAAAATTAGAGAAACTCAGTTCATAGATTGGTCAATAATGTTCATGACTCTCATGAAAGCATTACAACTTCTTTTCTTTTTTTGGCTGTAATTCTGGAGTAAATTAATCAACAGGACAAAATTTGGCAAGAAATTGTTACTCTCACTTGTTTTCACATTTTCCACCCATTTTTATCTATTCTCACATCCATAGCTCAGAATCTATTACCACTGCCTGAGCTAATTGACTTCATACTTTTCTCTCTGTCTCTAGAATCTTGTCCTTTTACCCACCCTGATTACTTCAAAAATGTCACCAGCAGCCTCCACTTGTTTGTTCTTGTTCTTAGGCCAATCTCAGTCAATTTTTATGTTTCTTTCACCCCCACAAACTGGCTCTAAAAGTACTGATAAATAATGCAAATTTTACTGGAGTTTAATTTCAAGAAGAGAGAATCTCAAGTTACATGGAATGCACATAGTCAAATAGCCCCTAAATGCCCTCTAAGCATATTTGCCCTTCTCCTAAAGTTTCTCTTTTCCCAGTCACTTTCCTTTTCTTATTTAGAAAACTTTGTCTCTTCTCCCATTGCATTTTCATTTCTTTCTCAGGTTCAGCAAAACAAAACATCTGTCTTCCCATGGTGGGGATGGGGGTAAGAATGGTGGTATAAACAACGTATCATTTCATTGAGAGTCACACATGCATTATTTCACTTAATCTTTGCAACATTCAAAATGATGAAACAGAGCATCAGAAAGTTTCAGTAAGTAAGTCTACGGCCATGCTACCCTGAACAAGCCGGATTCCATCTGATCTAGGAAACTAAGCAGAGTCGGGTCTGGTTAGTATTTGGATGGGATACCACCTAGGAAGACCAGATGCCGTAAGCATAAAAAATTAAAAAAATAAATAAATAAGGAGTTGTAAGCTGACAAGGTCCTTGCAATCTGTGAGGTCAACCAAAGGTTGCCTTGCCTAAAAAAATTAAAATAAAAATAAAATAATAAAAAAGAAAGTTTCAGTAACTAAGACCAAAATTAAGAAGCAGAACTCAGATAGAGACCAGGTCAGGCTGGCTCTGAAGCCTGGTCATTGCCACCAAACCAGCATGAGAGGTAATTTTAGATAATGGTTACACTTACTTTTATTTTAAATATGACTTTTTTGGTAATTATATATTCATCGTAATATGCATTTTAAAAATATAATTCAAAAACATAAGTTTTTACAGATACTACTGCTTATTTAACAAAATAAAGTGAGCTGATTCAAAGTTGTTTTGATGTAAATTTCTAATTAAATGATAGTATAAGTGGCCTATGGATGTGAAAAAACAAAAAACAAAACTTGTGAGGATGCTATTCAACTCAATAGAGTTAAGAAAATACCAACTATATTACTTTATAGCTCTGCCAACTGCTCTCTGAGACTCTCCATACAATATTTAATTCGAATAGCCTCTGTGCTTCTGTGCTACCTTTTCCATCTAAAATGTCCACTTTGCCCCATTTCTTCTTGCTGAAATCCTGCTTAAGTGGCACTCCCTTCATACAGCCTTTCCCATAAGAACATTTTCTGCAGATCTTCATTCATACATTGATATGACACTGGTAGGATACATATTTTTTTGAGGATATTTGTCAATGTGTTTGTTTCCTTCTATTCATCTTATGACTTCCTTATATATTTCACTAAAGCTCCCATTCCCAGATCACTTGGCTTAAACGTAGGCACCAGTAAAAGGTGCTATGAGAAAGGAATTCAGGGAGACTGGGATCAAATCCCACCACCTGCAACTTTTTAGCTGTGGGACCCAGGACAAACAAAATTTGAGTCTGTGTGAGGACTATGTAACTTAGTATAGGGATGTAACAGGACCATTATCTCTCACCAGAGAGTCAATATACATTAATGCTTTTTATTTCTACCACCAATAAATATTTCCTGAATAAAAAAATGTACAGAAAGGATTGACACAAAAATTACATTAATTTACTTAAGTTTCACCCCTCATTGATACGTGCTCTTGTATATAACTTGGATATTACTATGATAAACAATATTCAGCAATAATATTTATTTGCTCAAATGCTCACAAAATTTAATTTAGTCAGGACTTATTTAGATGCATGTGATTGAATACCTACTCAAATTAGCGTAAGAAAAGAAATCTTCAAAAACTTGGGAGAGAGAAAAAGAGAATGAATATTTACATCTCAAGAAACTACAAAGTCCCAGGGTTAGGATTTGTTTCAGACATAGTTGGATCTAGGGTACACAGGTATTTCTCCAGGGCTCCGTCTCTCTCCACCTCTTCTTTCCATTTGTGTTGGCTTCATTCTTAGGCAGTTTATCTCCAAGTGTAGACAGTTAGGCCATAAGCAGCGCTGGGTTTACCCAGCCTTTCCAAATAGTATTGTTAGGTGGAAGCCTCTCTACCAACATGGTGTCAGTCCCCAAGGACTCTTACTGGTCTTTATTGAGGTACAAGGCATCTCTAAAGCAATCACTATGTCCAGCATGGTTTGGTGAAAGAGGAAGAGACTCTTACTGACACCCCCAATCAATTCCAGAAGAGAAATGAT
Source organism: Pteropus medius (assembly GCF_902729225.1). Lineage (NCBI taxonomy): Eukaryota > Metazoa > Chordata > Mammalia > Chiroptera > Pteropodidae > Pteropus > Pteropus medius. Next base: position 13,693,304 of record NW_024354875.1, on the reverse strand, counting down.
ATAGGGCAAATATGAAATAAATCATGCTCTGTATAAAGCAAAAATAAGGCAGAATGAACATAAACATTTAAGACTGGCATAACATGTTCTCAGTGCCTCACATTCCTTTAGCATTTATTGTTCTAGTAACTTGCTGACAGCATCCTACAGCAAGTAACTTTTCCTCCAAGTTACTTGGTCTTAGGAAACATTCAGGGCAGTGAGGGAAAGTCAATGCCCCTGGAAGCATCCCTGGACCAATGATATATATACCGCAGTTCCCTCTTTACTCTGTTGGGATATATTGGAGACATGTTTTTCACTGTCTCCAGGATTCTCTAGTAAGATTAGACACTGGTTGCCCACTTGACAACACATCATTTATTGGCTTCTTTCCCTTCCCTGGCTCACTTCTCCATTTCTCTTCTCCCTAGGATAACCTCTCACAATTGTTCTTATGCTTACCTCCTGATCTTGGGGTCTAATTTTAGAGAAATCTAGCCCTACTCCACAATAAAACTAGTAAGAGGTATAGTTAATTCCAGAGTTTTTTGGGAGTATAATCTGTCATTTAAATTAATTTGATGAGGACTAAAAAACCCTCTGGATGAATGAACAGCATAAGTAATATTGAGAATACATGAGATAGGATGCAGGTGAGAAACAATACTATACTGTCGATTCTTTTCTCATCTTTTCTTCCGACTGAAATGTCTGCCTTTGCTATCATTTTAAAGGTTTCCGAGATCCGTGAAAGCATTTTAAACCATATTTGAAAAGACTTGGCTCAAATATAAACTCAGTTTTCAAATCTGATGCAAGAGAAACACAATTACTTTCATCATTCTAACATTTATTTGGCAACACAGTTTACCCTTTGATCCAATAAATTTCTATAAATTAGATACATGGAAAAACAATGAAGATAAAACTCATACCTATGTATTCAGTAAATACAGTGAAATTTTTGTTGTTATCCACTATAGGGTTATAAGAAGTAGAGAACATAGTTTTGATTCTCAAGGGAAGTTTATTCTCATGGCAAGAGAAGCTTCAGTGAATAGTGAGAGTATAGGGAATCTGACTATGTATGTGAAGGTTAGTATAAGCAAACAATCTGTTGGAATTTGGGAAAAAGAAAATAAAGATAGTCAAGAATTCAAGATCAACATGAAGACAGATAATGGCAAAAACATAATATGTTCTGGCAGACACTATATTGATTGGATCAGTCCATAGGAATTAGTTAAAAATGACCTCTTCCAGAAGTTCCTTACTCATGCAATTTGCATATTGGGGATTTTGAAATGTTGCTTTTCAATCATTTGCATTTGGGTGCTGGGAAGGAGTGAAAAGGGAGTGAGGTTGAAAGGAAGAATTCATGCCAAAGATTTGGGAAAAGTATATGAGGTTAGTGACCTCACTTGTAGCTTCTTATAGGTCCACTTTGTAAGTTTCTCTTCCTATCTTATTACAGTCCTCTAATGTTGAAGTGTCTCATAGTTCCATTCTAGTCCAATAGACAACTCAAATTTAACATGTTTAAGACTAAACTTCTCTTTTTTCCCATAAAACTTGTTCTACCAATAGCCTTTATCATCTCTGTTGATGCCAAGTCATCTTTTTAGTTGCTAAGTCCAAAAACCCAGGAGCCATTTTGAAAGGTTCCTTTTTTTTCTCAACACTACACATCCAATCCAAAGTGAAATGCTGTTGGTTCTGCCTTCAAGATATATGCAGACCAATCCTCACCATCTTTATTGCTATCTCCAGGTCCAAGCAGACATCATCATTCACCTGGATATTGCATAAGCCTTTGATTGGTTTTCAATCCTTTATCTTTGTTTTACCTTGAGATTATTGATGATCCTCATGTCACTCCTCTGCTCAAAACACAGCAATCTCTCTCCCATTTCTCTCAGAGTAAAATCAAAGGCTCACACTGTCCGCATGTGATTTGGCCACATGTCACTTCTCTGACCCCTCTCCTACTGCTCTTCTTTTGACCAGTCTGCTCCAAAGCATGGCCTCATTGCCATTTCTGGAGACTGACCAGCCCTGTCTTGCTTCAGGACCTTCATTTGTGCTATTCGTTCTGCCTTTCATGCTCTTACTCTAAGTATTTGTTTGATTCAGTACCTTGCCTCCTTCGGTGCTTCATTCAAATACTACTTCCTCAATGAGGCCCTGACCGTCAGTTAAACCACTGCAATGTGCACCACCCAAATCAAACTGCATTCTGATTCCTCTTTTCCACATTTCCCTACGTTAACGCTCCATTTTACCTTTTCCGACATTACCACTTGCCTACATTACTTCTACATTTTCTTCCTTTGCTAGTTCTTGTTAACTTTTAATGTACTATATCATTTACTTTTTAATCATATGTATTGCTCATTATCTTTCCTTCATGGAATATGAGCTACTTGCAGGCAGAGCTCCCTCCCCATCTTATTCCCTGATGCTTCTCATATTCGTTGCTGAGTAACAAATTGCTAACAAGTGTAGCATCTTAAAAAAAGTGCAAATTTATTAATTCATAGTTCTCTACAAATCAGAAGTCTGGCATGGTCCAGCTAGGTTCTCTACGTAGGGTCTCACAAGGCTGATGTCAAGGTGCTGGCCAGCGTGGGCTCTTATCAGGAAGTCATAGGGATGAATCCACTTCCAAGCTCATTCTCCTTGAGGGAAAAATTCAGTTCTTTGTAATTGTAGAGCTGAAGTCTCCATGCTTCTCTGGCTATTGGCCAGAATCCTTGTGTTCAGCTCTTAAACTTCCAGAAGGACTCCTGTAATTCTTTTTTTTTTTTTTTTTTGCCGAGACCTGGTTATTTGCCTGTTATATTTGGAAGAAAAGTTTCTGAATTCTTCCAATTTGGTTATATTGAGATGTAAAAAATCACTTGTTTGTTTTGATCTTTGAAGGAAGAAGAATCAGGAAATAAGAGAAGAAGGAGGAGAGAAGAAATGGTAGAAAACTGGAAGTGATCAAGGTTGGGCCAGAGTGAGAAAAAACCAGAGGCCATGTTCATAGGAACTTCTGATTTTCTATTTTGCACAAACTGAAAGTAGAGATTTTCACTTTTGTTAGTATTGTCAGTCCCAAGACTCTCACTCGTGTGTGCCAGATGTGGTTTTCCAGGCTCTTAGAGCTGTAATTGTTTAACAAACCAGACACCCTTAGAGGTTTGCTTGTACCTATAGACATATATTTTTCCTGTAATAGGAGTTATGGTAGATGCAGCAAGTTCAAAGGGTGACTGGGGACTGGGAGGTTTGGGGTGGAATTTATGGCATTTTTTCCTTCTTGGCAATAACATATTATCATTTTTGTCTTTATTGCATTAAAACATAAGATATTTGGACTTAAATCTGAGCAATTACTTCATTTCCTACATGAATGCTTAAATTCCATAAGAAAATTGATTTGGTAATTATGATAATGTTTGAATATCAGAAAACTTTAGATTAAGTGAAAATGATAAATTTAGTCATTTTTCAGTCTTGCGCCTGGCTTCATTCAACTACAAATACGCTGCCAGTTTAGAACTTCTCTCCTCATCTCCAGAGTGAACATTCAGAGTTCACAAAACACAGGGGTCCAGCTGGCCGTTCATTTCCTTTAGCACTTGCGCTTGGCTCTTTCAAATGGCTGACTGGGAGAATCCTTCTCCTGACTGAGATGACAGCTTTGGGTGCCCTCCAGAAGTACCATTCTGCATGGCCCTTTTCACATTCCAATGAAATTATTTAGAGAAAAAGAAGTTTTGCTAGAAAAGTTGCTTAATTAAGAATTAGAAATTTACCCTCTAATTTTGTCATTTCTTCAGCTAGCTCTTCTTCATCCAGTCATTCAACAAATTCATATTGAGTGTTGTCTTATATGATGGGCATGGGCTATATATCGGAGAGACAGATCTGGTTATAAGTTTAAATGGTTTGAATTTGTTGACTGAATTCTGATGGAGAGTTGTCTGGGCATGGGAGAGGGAAAGAACAGTTTTAAAGAGCCAGTGGGAGAATTCTGTGACCTAGAACAGGGGTGGGAAAATTATAGTCACAATGAGTTATAATGACAATGAGTTAAGATGGCTTTTGCATTTTTAAATAATTGGAAAAAAACCAGAGGGATAATATTAAATTTGTGACACATGAAAATTACATGAAATACCAATTCCAGTGTTCATAAAAAAGTTTTATTGTAGCGCAGTAATGTTCATGTGGTCTGTTACCACACTGGTAGGCCTGAACAGTTGCCACAGAAATAGGTGTGGCCTGCAAAGCATCAAATATTTACCTTGCCCTTTACAGAAATATTTTTCTGACTCTTGGCCTCTGAAAAAAGGTTAAGAAAAAGAGTAGAACTCCTCATTCACACTCTGGGAACCGAAACAAAATTACCACTGTAGAAGCCAGGCTGCAATAGATGACTAGGGGCTAAGTCTCAAAAGTTGTAGATTGGATTTTAAGTTTTAAGACAGGACGGGAGGAAATGACACATCTGGCAATAAAAGGCGAGGGGATGAAGCATTCCAGGGGCTTAGTTCTGGCAATGCATGGATATCACTTGATCAAGTGACAAGCAGTCTGAGTTCTATGCTAAAATAGTGTTAGAAGTTATTGGAATTCTTGTAGTTACAAGTGATATAAATCCTACTCTAAACCACACAGAAACTTGTTGACTCATGTCAGATTTCAGGAGTTCTAGCTCACTTTCTAAGCTCTGCTGATCTGCGTTAATTTGACTTTGCAAGTGTTCTATTTCCATGTGGCAGATAAGATGGTGGGCAGCCTTCTAGTTTAGAACAGTCCCAGCTAGAGCTCTGATGTGTTTGGCATGGTTCACATACCCATTCCTGAAGTACTTCCTGAGGATGAGATGAAAATAGAGACTTTTGATAAGCAAAACTTGATCACCACAAAGAATTTATTCTAAGCTGCAAAAGGGTTTCTGTTACTACAAGAGTAGTCAAGGTTCTGGACGAGACAGCAGATGTCTACTTCAATAAGTGGTGAAGCAGCATTGGCACAGGGGAGGGGACCAACAGGTGTGGCATCTCTGGGCAGCATCGAAAATGCTGAAAATACATCATTGCAATTGTTGGACTGTACCTCAGTAGCTGGGTATAAGAAGCTGAATATAAAATAAAATAGTACACACATACTAAAACTGTAAAGGGGCATTGGACAAGGCCTGAAGTTTCAGGGAGATCTAGTTACAAATCAGATATGTGATTATTGGGTTCTTTCATATAGCGCCAGGCTAACATGGCTTGGAGAAATGAATGTAAATTGGGCCCCTACAGTGTGCAGTCTATTTCTCTTGGTCCAAAAGATAGAAGGACAGATAAGTAGCTATAATTCAATAAAGTATAAGTTCTATAATAGAATTATATGGTGAGATCTTAGATGCATACCAGAGAAGGTAGTATTGGAGTTGGGTCTTCTAGAAATGTTATCTAGGAGGTCAATTAGAAAAAAATCCCCAGACAAGTAGAACCATACGTGCAAAGGGATGTGGACTTGAGAGAGCAAGTAGCAAGTAGCTCAAAGTTATTGGGGGTAGAGAAAGCAGAACTAACATATATTAAAATACATATTCTGTCTAGGCAGTAAGCTAGATGCTTTCAACTCTCTGTTTGATGCATAGCATATCCCATATCACACTCATTATGATGAAAGCAGAAGACGATGTTGAGTAATCAAAGGAGTGTAGGATGATCAAGGCTTTTTGTTGGGGCAAATGGGTGTACAGTGATACTTTCAATGGAGGCTGAGATGAAAAGAGTAGGTGTATGATTAGCAAAAAGGGCAATGAGTTCAGATTTAGAAATTTTGAGTTTACAATGCTTGTGCGATAATTAGGTGGCAGTATTTAATTGGCTGATGGAAATATGGATGTAGAACTCAGAGAAATCTTTGAGAAATTTTCCATTTACTCCTCTGGTGTCCATGGGAGCTTAATAAAACCACTATAATTGCTCATAATGAAGCTTGAGAATTTCTCTAGATCTGACTATTGTCATCCTCCATTTTTAATTTATTAGTTGTCTTGGCTACTCAAGAACCTTTAATTTTGCATGGAAAGTACTTGTATGACAATTGTACATCCTAGATCTGGACGACAGCCTTTGTATTAGCTACTTGGTGTATTAGTTACAATTCTTTGCTTACTTCTTGGACTTAAGAAACTAGTCTTTTAATTAGACCTTGGCCTTCTTATTGTTCTAGTCTTAGAATCTGCTCAGTAATCCCAATCACCACCAAGATGAGAGCTATTCTGCCCTTATTTCTACACTATATTTTTTCTGGACTTCTACCTGTAAGAGAACAAAAGCTAATATTGTGTATTGAGAATAATTGAAATCCCATGATGTTTCTAGCTTGATACACATGGGTCATCCCTGCATCAGAACCAACAAGAGAGCTTATTAAAAAATGCACCCTCCTTAGTTGGAAGATCTAATCTCTGGGGAGTGAAGTCCAGAATCGTTTTTTCTTTTTTTTATAAACATCATGATGATTTTTATGCACACCCTTAAATTTGTGAACCACAGATTTAAAGCAAGAAGAAATTCACATTAGAAAATTGGCTATTTAAAAAAATAGATGTTGAAAAGTTTAAGAATGATATTTCCTTTATAAAATTATTTCTGAAAAATTTATTTAATACAAATTTATTGGAAAATGCTTAAAAATAATCAAAATTTATAAATATGAAAACAAGGCCACCCATAGTTTTATATACAAAAAGACTATCAAAGTTAACATTTGGTACATGAACTTTCAGTCTTTCATTTCTTAGAATATGTATGTGTGTGTATGTAGGTATGTGTATGTATGTGCATATACACACACATATACACACATATATGTACACACACATACATATATAAATGTCACATATAACTTATAGTGTGCTCTTCTCACTTAATGTGTCACATGCATTTCTAAATTTTATTTAAGTTCTCCAAAAATATTATTTGAATATATGTATAATTTCTGATCTTATAGTTATGTTACATTTTATATTCTTCTAATATGGTAATTATATATGTGTGTGCTGGGATACTTTGCTAATCTTACTAGTGTAGTCTCAGAAGTGGGCTCTCTGCTTTCTCCAGCTTTGTGTTTCTAAGATCCAAGCAGGCCTGAGGTCCCACCTGAGTCTAAAATGGTGGTGACATTATCAAGCACGGTAGTGGAAATGAAAACCAAGCTGTGGAATGAATGTAAAATAATAAAGTAGAGGCTGAGAATGTAAATTACTCTTTCAAAAAATGCTGGTAAAAGGAAGGGGAAGGAGAGCATGACTACTTAAAGAAAAATAAGAAATGGAGAAATTAGTTTTGGGATGAGAGACACCTGAAAATGTTTGTTGGTTGAGAAGAAAGAGTGAGTGGAGAGGGAAAGATTGAAAGTACAAAAACGAGGAATTATTGAAAATCGAGTTTTCAGATGATGTAGAGGAATTGAAATCTTGAGTATGGATGGAAGCGTTAGCCTTTGAAAGGCGCAGAGATGAGACTTTCTCTGAGATAGAGGAGGAAACTGTACAGATAAATGCAATGGGGGTGAGTGGGAGAGAGAGGTGCAGTTCACACATGACACTATATCCTTGATGTAGGAATCCAGACCTTCTGGGAAGACTGATGAAGTGGGAGTGCAGGAGGGAGCTCCGGGGAAGTGATCATAGAGCATCATGGTAATGGGAAGGTGAAGGACCACGTGAAAGGAAAAGGAGTCACTGGAGATGAAACCACGTAACTGTAACAACTCCCAACAGGATAACATTGTAATTTTCTTCAATGATACCAGGCAGGCAAAGAACAGTTCAAAAAGCAGAAGGTCAAATTGATCTAGAGGTAACAAGGCAGATGTACTAAAAGACAGGTAACACTTTCTTTGTTCCCATCCACCTACATTATTCTAGTAACAGAAACTAATCTAGCACCCTGTGCTTCCTTTGATAGTTTTGTAGTTCATTTATTCACCTGCCCACCCACAGATAGCTGGGCACTGATTCTCCACATAGTTGTGAAACATGTGCAATTTGTTTATTCTATCTTTCCATCTTGTCTGTATCCCTCTTCCAACCCCCCACAATGCACATGCATTTACAGCTGAGGATGTGTATGTGGCCTATGATCTCAGCATGCCACATGCTGGAGGCATTTCTCTCTTCTCATGTTTTCTGAAACTACTGAAACAAACCTATTTACAAAGTATCATTGGATTGAGGGGCCAGCTTCTATGAAAGCAAAAGAAAGGGCATGAGGGAGAGTCTAGAGAGTAGAGTGGCCTAAGAAAAAGCGCAAAACCAGAAACAGTGGAAGGACAGAATCAAGAAGAAATTCTTCATGGATAATAGGAACAGCGATGCCTTACATTGAGCTGTTTATATGTCTGTGCTATAGTAACGATTCATAGAGCTATCAGTAAAAGTCATTAGACAAATAAAACAAAGAGAGAAGAAAGAAGGATGAGTTAAAGCTGTTACATTTACTAACTGGTCTCTTTATTTGGGCAAATTAGATTCTGTCTCAGTTTCCACCCTTGTGAAATAGATAATACTGACATTTATCTTGCAAGGTTGTTGTAAGCACCTCAAAAGATATTCTGTGGTGCCCTCAAGTCCTCAGTATATGATAGATTAACTATGGTTCACAGGTAATGGCAGATGTATTCGTGATAATAATTGTTTACAACAATTTTCCTGCTAGGAAAAATTTTCAATTTCATTAGGAGTCCTGAGTGCCTGAGTTCATAAAACTTCTCTCCCATTATGAGAGATTTTTGTTGGTATTTGTTTTGCAGTGTGTGTCATATCTTGTACCCTGGCCAGGCAGGGCATGGCTAACTGGAAAGGAGGAAGGTAGCACTGTGGAGTTGAAGATCTGGAACCAGACCTACCTAATGACATGAAGCTAGTTATAGGGATAAAACTACCTTGCGGTATTAGAACAAAGTCCAGTCTAGAAGGCAGAACAATATTTGAGGAGCCAGCAAAAGACCGTCAGTCAGCATCCCAAGTCACAGAGATCCAACAGAAGTGTAAGATTGCCTTGACAAGTGGATGGAGCATAGTAATGATCAGTAGCAAAAATCTTAGGTCACTACTCAGCATTTAATCAGATGACTCAGTGGCTATTTTCAAGGATGTTTATCAGCAGAAAACAAGCTTTTGGACCAAAGTGGCTAATAAGCAATAAGAAATATCCAAATTCCTAGAGGATATAAAGTACAAACTACATAAGAACCTGAGCATGAAATCAAAAACATGTTAAAAGAGTGGGGTTTGGGGGGAGATAATACTTTATCACAAGACATACTGCAGTTGAGGGTTAGAGCTGATTCAGCAACAGGAACCACAAGATGCTGAGTATTGTGTTGGAACTCTTGAGAGCCCATCTTCTTTCTCTTCACCTCTCCCTCATCCCACATATACATACAAACCCAAGATCATTGTTGGCCATAGCACCTTTGATATTAGCATATGGGACCCTGCAAGGGGAAGGCAGGTAATACATTGAAGAGCAAGAAAATGGTCCAGAACTTGATAGCCAGGCTGGACCTGAAATGCTGCTAATACCTTTTACATGTGCCTATGGAAAGGCAGACTTGAGAATCATTTATTAACCATCAAATCTGTAGCTGGCTTCTCTGTGCAATCAACAGACATTTTTGCTGTCACTTGTCCCTAAACTCCTTAACATGACATGAGAAGTCCTTCACGGCTCAACCTTTCTAGTCCCATCTCCTGTCTTTTCCCTCCTTACTCTCTGGGAACCACCTACTCATCTTTTAAGACCCAGCTAAAATGTCACCTTCTGCGTAGAACTCACCCAACTCCCCTAGGCAACATGAATCATTCCTCCAGATTCTCCAAGCAGAGTGCATAGTGTCTTTTATAATCCACTATATTATATCATCTTCATCTCTTTTCTCCTCCATCTCTCCCACTGGACTTATGAACTCCTCCAGGGCAAAGAGGGCCTTATTCACTCTTGTTTCCCAGAACCTCCCTGTATTCTTGCCACAATATCATGTGGTTGCCCAATGAGGATACTGTGGCTCAGAATGTTAAAATGACTTGCCCAAGGATATCCAGATAATTTGGAATGAAGTTGAGATTACAAATCAGGTCACCTACTACTTTGGTCTGTCTCCCAAGTAATGATTACAGCAATCTTTTAAATTTTATAGCACCCTTAGTTACGTCTAAACATTTATTCACTTATTTCATGCTTATACTGTTCATCTAAAGTAGGTAGAGGGGAACTCATTGCCTCTTTTTAGAGGTTCTTGAACTGAAGCAGTGAACTGTTTGACGTCTCAAAGGCAATTATACCTTGCACTTATGATTTACTCCCAGACCACCCTCTGTCATACAGGACACATTGTTAGCTATTTGACATGGTTACCAAAGCAGCAGGAATAAAACAGTTAGACTATGCTGGTCACTGCTTGAGTTGTTAGTTATTCCTCCTGCAGTTTTAGAAACAAGTTAGAGCTCTCCCCAGAGGGATTCTACTAATGTGGGTGATTTATCACTGTCCTTTCTTTCACATATATGTCTTAAGAGTTAAAAGTAGGGAAGCTGGAAACAGGAGACCACCTGGGGCATAGTGAATTCTCTTTCTCAATCAGAGTCTTTGTCTAACTGGCATAGCTATTTGCTTGCCATGCATAAGAAACGCTTTTTATATAATATAGTTTAAAGAAAGGTACTTTCTGTTAACCTTCATTTCCCTAAAGAAACTTTTTATTGAGAATCTGGGATGAAACACTATTCTTAAGGAACACACCCAAGTGTGGCTAGGTCACATTTCATTCTTGTTTACAAGGACAGGGTTCTGCATAAGACCATATGGCACCATGTGGACATTTAAAAGGCAACACTTGTTTCATAAATTACTCTTTAGTGTACTAAATAAGAGCCCCAGTGACTTAAAAGATTATGTCTTTCTCAATTATAATGAAGTGAGACACTCTATTCTTAATCCCCAGTGAAAGGTTTTCTTCTCAGGGAGCATGTTTGTTAACAGCAAAATATGCTCTCTCAAAATTATCTTGATCCCAAATATTCACATGGTTCAGAAAATATCCAGGATAAAAAATTTCTAGCCCATTGCCCTAATGTACTAAAAAAATAAGAAGAAGAAGAAAAAAATAAGAAAAACTGAATCTAATTATGGACATGTGTAGAAATAAATGTGAGACTCAGTAATTTAAGATTTTTGTGCACTTTTCATAATGAGAATAGGGAATAGAATTTCTCAATAGGATACAGGAGTAAGGTTCTGTGAGTCTGCAATTATGTAGAGTAGCCCTGGAATTTTCAAGCAGAAAGGACTCTATGCCCAAGCCTCACTAAAAACCAAGATGGGCTTAGGTCTTACTAGATTTGGTTAGAGAAGGAAAGATAACCTAAATACCTTCTAAGAAGGAACATTTTCCTTTGCCCTACATGACAATATTGTTAGATTAGCTTCAAAAACGAATGAACAAGGCACAGAGATATGCACTTTTATACAAAAAAAAAAAAAAAACAAAACAAAACAACAAAAAAAACTTACTTGACTTAACTTTATTAGCTTTTAAAGTTATTTATATTTGGAGAAGAGAGAGTAGATTTAGCATTGTTCACCAAACAAGACCTATTGACATATTTGTTATGTTTTCTCTTCAGTTACCACAAATTGTTTGAATTAAATCTTTTTTACTTCATTTGATATAGTTAAAATAATGTGTTTGAATTGCTTCAAGAACGTTGGACTGTAACTCATGAAATTGTGTGGCAAACTGATTGCAAAAATAGTTGCAATGATTCCCCCTAATTCTCCTATCTTCATCCCTTGCAAAGTGACTTTGCAACTTCTCTCTTGAGAAGATGGAATCTATTTTTCTACCCTTTGAACTTGGACTGTCCCTATAGTTTGCTTTAGGTCATAGGGTATGGCACAAATAATGATGTGCCAGTTCTGTTCTCGGGCCTCAAAAGAGGAAACTTTTGGTTACTTTTGCTTTTTTTCCTACACTTTTGTATCCACTGTGAGAATCAGCCCAGCCCTCTTTGCTCTAGAATAAGAAAGCATATGGAATAAAGTTAAGTTATCCTAACCGAGACCTACTAGAGTGGCCAGCTCCTAGCCCAATTGCAACTGATCATAGACACTTGAACAGGCTCAGCTCAGACAAGCCAATTTAGAAGCACCCAGGCAACTTCACAGACTCCTCAGCAAACTGAATGTTGATGGATGCTCCTGAGATTTGTACTTGCTTATTATGCAACACTGTTGTGACAAAGATAAATGATAAAGTTGGTAAATATTCACTTACGTTGTTACTTTCAATCATAAAACCAAAGCCTCTCTAGTTATGAAACTTTCATTTAAAAATGTACACAGGTAAATGGAATGCTGTATTCCAAAAAAATAATAATTTCAACTTTCATTTCACCAACAAATGGTATGGTATGCCCAGTATATAGTAGCTCTTGGGACCTACCAACTTGTGAATTTACAGATAGGTTTTCATAGCCTAATCCATTTGTGGGTGGAGGAAATTCTATAGCAGGGTGATCCTTCTTAAGTTAGCCAAGATTTTTTTTCATAGTTGAAATGTAAACCCAAATTAATTTATAAAGTAGCTAATTTTTTTTTTCCTGTTTGAACAGTTGCCTCTGTCCAATTTTTTGATTGTTTGTTTGTTTGTTCTCTGGAGAGAGAAATTTTTTTTTGACATTTTCTGTCCCTCTTTAAGATGTATTTATCTGCCTACATCTTGAATGATGATATAATTTTGCTCTAAGGAACTAATTCTTTAGAAAGAGGTATCTTGGACATCTGACAAACCATAAAGTTTCCTCTAGTACAAAGCCACACAAGCAAAGTAATCCATTTTTACATAAGAGTTTAGTTTCTAGAGGAGATGGTAAGCTTATTGAACAGTGTGGAAGAGAATTGATAAGCTAGCTAAACAGCAACCATGGTTTAACTGGATAAAGAAAAAGCCAAGAATGTGCAGAGGGGTAATCGAAACTTAGTAGACGCTCAAAAGATATGAATTCATAACCAGGAAGGGCTTCTGTTCAGTTTTCTCACTAATATTAAAAGAAACTTAGAAATTATAACTTGATGATTTTATTTTTTATTTAAAAAAGTGGAAAATCCCAGCTCTACTTTTACTAGACCTATGACTCCTGTGACTCAGTTTCCTCACATGTAAAATGGGGATAGTAATAATATCTGCCTCGGAGTATTGGTAGGAGGACAAAATGGCTGCAAATTTGTAAAACTCCTAGTACAGCACCTGATAATGTGGTAAATGTTTGTTAAATAAAAAATAAAAATGAAAACTAGAAGCCGAGGACTTCCTCTTTCTAGTCCAGTTTATAGGAAGCTGAAAGTTGACACTTTGTCCCAACAAGTAAAAAGCTGAACAAATTGAAAAATCAACAACTCTTTTTAAATTCATCAGGAAAGTGAGGCCACATGGTAGACCATTTCCCTGCCAAGTTGGAGACACAGGCAGGTGAATACAGAGAATCACAACTTACTGGAACAGAAAGTCACCAGCATACAACCTCCACAGGAACCAGTGCCAGGGTAGGAAAACCTAAACTGCAACTGATGAATTGGAGGCTCAGAGGGGACAAGTTTGAGAGCACTCACATGTTCATGAATTTTACCTCCAGGAGCTCCTTCAGGTTTTCACAGTAAACATCCCCTCATACACTCTGGAGGTGTAAGGGGACAGGAAATACTCTGTTTTAAAATACTCCAGAGTACTCTGCTCTTCTTAACAATATCTGCATTGAGGAGAAACTAGCTTACTAGAGCTCAAGGTGCTGGACTTTTATCAGAGCCTAACTGACCTCAGGGAAGGTTGGTCAGGCTCTGACTGATTTAGGCTCCAGCCTGCATTAGCTTTACATGTGAAAGAAGGAAAACACCTAACTCCAGCCCACTCTAGCCATCCTGTATCACCTGGGTCGGGGAGGGAGACTGAAGCACATATGGAATTCACAGGACAGAGGTACGGGGTCACCAAAAGACTGAGGCCTACTCAGTATAAGACTACAGAATGCTTCCCCTCCCCTTATATACCCAGTGTATCATGTCCAGCTATCAAGAACAAATTACAGGAGAAAAAAAAAAACAGTTTGAAGAGGCAGAGCAAGCATCAGAACCAGATTCACATATGGCAGGAATGTTAGAATTATCAGACTGGGAAATTTTTAGAAAGATGCTAAAAGTATGATCAAGCTAATAACATTAATTGACAGTCATTAATAAGAGAAAGTGTGGTCTCTGTTCCTGTGGATATTGTGGTTTTGGGAAGATGGAATCCACTGGCACAGCTGACATAAGGTACTTTACCAAATAACTCAGCCACACAGACACATAAATATTGGGAAAATCAAATCCACGGGACTCTGTAGACTAAAGGAATTATAAGGAAGGTATGGGGTAGTATCAGGAAGCAGTTCCTAGAAAAGCTAAGTTCTGGTGTGGGTTGGCGGGGGGCTTAAGAAAGCAAAGATTGAAAATGAGGTTGTCAATCTTTTTCACTATAGAAGTAGCTCAAATCCTTAGAATTGCCTGTAATAAGCTAAAGAAACAATTTAAGCATCTCTTAGCTTTTGGAAGTTTATGCAGCTTTCAAAGTTAAATAATTTTGGCCCAGGGGAAAGCTTACATGTTGAGAGGATCTGGTCCGGTATTTGAGATGCTTCTGGGAACATCGCTTACTGAGACAGAAGAATACTAAGAAGTCAACTGTGAGAAAGTGAAAATTAACTTACAGACAACACTTTGGCATTGTCAACTACTTTGCTTCTTTTAATTTTTTTTTTTTTTTTTTTTTGTCTTCTTGAAAAAGATGAATTTGGTGCATGGTAATTAGCTGCTCTGCTTTGCTTCCTCTGCAACCTGATGGGCCTTACCTTATGAAACAATTGGTGTTCTGCACTGTAGACATTTCTTGACAAATGGTGAAAGCATGTGCTCACCCAGATGGATGAAAAAACCACTCATTATGACAGGAAGCTATATTAGAGGGCAAGATTGCTGTGGATCTGCAGTTCTTCCAGCTAAGGTGTTGGGGAGGTTTATTCTTCCTTTTTCAAATCTTTTGGGAAGGTGGATATAGCAGTTCAAGAAAAGAGATGCCACGATTCTGACAAGTTAATTAAGCTTTCACTTCTGACTATTATATGTATAGCAAAGAAGAAAAACCTTAATTTTCTTTGTACTGTCTGACAAAAAAGAAACACAAGATAAATGCAGGCAGATTCTTTCAAAGTTGTCCTTATTACTGATTGCTAGTCTGCAGAACAGAGGTTTTTAGAAGCCTAGATCAGAACAAATAAAAAGTCTCAGCATCTTTTATCTTTCTGGAATTTACATATGTATGTACATATATCAATAGATATAAGAATGTTATTCACCAAAATGTGAGAGCTAAAGAACTTATGCTTGGATTCCTTCCTGTGTGTGCCTCCTCCACTTTTACTTGATTTCATAAGTGTGGAAAATGAAACATCCATTGTGGGAGGCAGAATTTTGGCCCCTCTGGGCTTCATCCCCTGGAGTTGTACCTGTAGTTATGTTACATAACAAAAGGAAGTTTGTAAATGTGATTAAGTTTACTAAATACTGCCTTTAACATAAGGATATTATCCATAAGGATATTATCATATTATGAGTCCTTAGGAGCAGAAAAGCACAAGAACTCAGAGCATAAGATGAATTTAATGTACCCCTGATAGCTTCAAGACAGGGGGCGGGGCACGTGTCAAGGAAATGGTAACCTCAGTCCTACATCCACAAGGAACTAAATTCTGTCAGCTACCAGTAAGACTGCAAGAAGATCCTGAGCTCCAAATAAACCTACAGCCCTGGCTGATGCCTTGATTTTATGCTTATAAGATCTTAAACAAAGAGTAGAGTGGGCTGTGCCAGAAATCTGACCTATAGAGATTATGAGCTAAAAAATGAGTGTTTTAAGCTACTAAGATTATGGTGATTTGTTACGGCAGCAATAAAAAAGTAATGCATCTAGATTTTAACCAATTTAATGTCTTACATTTAAATTGATCATGTTATAATTTATCTATTTTTCTAGATATTGCATACTATATTTTTGATAAACACATCAAGTATATATGTTGTAAATATGCACATGCATATAGAAGTAAATAAAGTTTCTAAAGAAGTTTTTTTCCCCTCAAAAATATTTCTTCAGGTAGGCCTTCAAACGAGTTCTGAACTACTTCTGAATTAAGCTAGTTCACATGAATCAAGGTGCTAGCTTAATTTAAAACCTCATTAAATAAGATTCTGGCTAGACACCTGGGGTCAAGGACTAGGCATCTAGGAAGGCAGTGTTATAATGGGCAACCCTGGTTTGCTGACTGACAGTGTCTCTCCTCCTTCCTGGTACAGAGTCTGTGTTTCACTTAGCAACACACACACACGCACACACACACACACATGCTCGCGTGTGCGCACATGCACATGAACACATACACGCACACATACACCTTGCCCTCAATGCTAATCATGTCCTTTGGGTAAGACTGAACCCACTCGTACTTCCAGAGGTGGACCCTGATTGCATCAGGATAATCTGAGCACGCTATCCTTATGATGACAGGAAATGGTTTAGAAATCTGTACATAACTCAGACCTGTCAATCAGCTCACATTATATTACATCATAATACATTATATTACCCTGGTCTGAGCACATTGGTTTGTGTTCTAAGTTGTTCCAACCAGAATGAACCCGGGGAATTTTGCTGAGATTGCTAAGACATAGACTGTTCCCTTCCTTGACAGATGCAAACAAGGAAGCACTCAGCCCCAGTTATTGCTGGCAGCCACCTTGGGACCATAGGGTGAGAACCTACTTGAAGCTAGAACCATAACGTCAAGAATGTGAAGCGGAGGCAACACAAATACAGAAACAGCCTCTCGAGCATTCATTTGGCTCCTGAATGAAGTGTATTCTACCACTAGATTTTAGTTAAATGGGCAGGTAAATTTCCTAAGGTTTTTTTTTTTAATAGGGTCTGTCTTAATTGGATTTTCTGTTCCTTGCAATTAAAACATCCCTAAATTGCAGAAAGTGAATGTTGCCCATGGCTAGGTAGCTCTACACTTAGCCTTTGCCACCTTGCTTCTCCCAGGTCTGAGTCTAAGCCATAATTTCTCCTGAGTGCAGCTCTCCCAAAGTAAATAGTGCTATGGGATAGTGAGCATCTCACATGTTTCTTTTGCTCATGCTTTTTAGTACTTGCCTTCTTTTTTCTTTGATTAGTAACATCCCTTTTTAGTAACATCCCTTTTTCTTTCATGGTGATTCTCATGTGACTATTCCGAGAAAGTCAATGAGATGAAAGTAAATCATTATAGGGAATAAACTGTTGGGCAGACTTCTCATTTGAGTGCTGTGCTCCTCTATGTGGCCTGTTGTGTTTCGGGCATTCATTTCATCCTCTGTCCTTGCATTTGTCCTGCATCCATCTGTCCATACAATATATTTCTTCCTCTCATATTCTGAGCAGATTTTGCAAAAATGGTGAGTGAAAAATCTCAAATATACAAGTGCTAGCTGAAAATAAAAACAAAAGTATCTTGGTCTCCTGTTGCACATCTACCTGACAATTTGCCCTGAAGTCATCTGGTAAGGTGAATTGAGAAATCTGTGTCACTCATACACATATTTGAACAGAACTGCCAAAGCTTGTCTAGGCACGTTTTCTCACTAGGTAAAATCTATTTATGACAAAACTGTTCATTTATTGTCACTATTACTTCATGAGAGTATATATTTACAGATATGAACTGTACACACACCCCACACTGAAAGTCCTTAGTTATGAGATAAATCCATTTATTTTAGATTATAAACTGTAAAGAATAAAATGTGGCTGAACTTTATATTAAGAGGAAATTAAAATTAAATAAGAGCAGTAGACCCATATATGTCATAATTTTCTACTTCAAGACCCTTCTCTAAGTTTTGACTGCCTAAAATTTCTTTAATATGAATAGAAAATTTTATTTTATAGTAATTGGTAAGTGGCTTAATGTGTAAGTACAGATTTCTTCACACTAAGGTTTAATGGCAGTTAAACCTTCCTTTCCTATGATGGTGTAGTAATGATGTGATGGTAAAGACACACAGAAAGAAATATAAAGTGTGGAAAGAAAGTCTAAAAAGTTGCAGACGAATTTCAATTTTTTTATAATATAATTTTTTTTTATACTTTAGCCTATTACAGCAAATTGACCTGTGACTACTTTTTTTTCCCCAATGGAAATCATTTCAAGGACCTTAGAAGATGGCCAGATCAGTTTTCTCCATTTTGTGGTTATGGCTACATGCTCTCCTGGGTATTGCCTAATGGAAGATTAGAACGAATGGATGAAAAGTAGGCTCTCCTTAGAAACTTTTTTTACATTTAGGGGTTGAAAACCTTTCTTTATACTGTTAACTTTAATATACATTTTAACTTCTACTTCCTCCTCAAGCTAGTATACTCATATATCATGCTAGATATTGATACTGGCCAATTAAGTTTAGAAACATTCTCTTAACCAGGGTTCTTTGGAGCTATTTTTCTCAGGATATTTACTATGTTAGTGTACATTGCGAATCTCAAAGAGGGATAAAGAATAACCAGAGATTTCTGAACTCATGGAATCTTTTTCTTTTTTCCAGAACACCCATTTATACCTCATATGACACAGGTGTTTCTCAGGGGTGGGGGAGAGAGATTTTCTTTAATAGTAAAAGGAAAATTGTACTGTTGTTATTAGTTCCAGGTCAGGGTCATGTGTTCAACCTTTATATGGACCTGTTAACTATGCTCTTCCCTCATAACTTGATAGTTTTTTTTCTAGCTCTGTTCCACCTTTCTAGGTAAGATCAGAAGTGACAGTGCCATCACCACTTGTCCAAACTTATCTCCAGTATTGGATAAGACAATCTATAACATAAATCAAACTCAATATGGGTTGATAACAGTGGCTTTCGCATCCAAAAGACTTTCACCATTCAAGAGAACTAAAGCGTCCTTCAATGGATGATTGGATAAAGATGTATCGCTTATATACAGTGAGATATTACTCAGCCATAAGAAAAGATGAAATATTGCCATTTGCAACAATATAGATGGAACTTAAGATTATCATGCTGAACAAAATAATTCAGACAGAAAAAGTTGAGAACCATATGATTTCACTTATATGTGGAATGTAAAACTGAAAGCAACAAACTGAGACTCATGAACATTGACAGTAGATTAGTAGTTACCAGAGGAAATGGGAGGTGGGGGTAGGTAGCTAAGGGTAAAGGGGGCCAAATATTTGGTAATGAAAGAAAATTTAACTTTGGGCGGTGAACAGACAATGCAATATATATATGACATATTATTGAATTGTACATTCGAAACCTATTTGATTTTATTAACCAATGTCACTCCAATAATTTTAATTAGAAAATTTAGAAAACGAAAGGAAAAAAAAAGTTAGCCTTTCTCCCAAATTTCTCCCTTCACAATTATTTTCTCTACTCAGAATTGAAAAAAGAGCAGAATCCATTAAAGAATTCAGAATGGAAGTTGTTGAGTAACATCTGATTTTGACCTAACTAAATGCCTTTTTTTCAGATCTGAAAAAAGAATAATAAAATGACTAAAAGTGAAAATTAGAGTGCTTGATTCCAATACCCAAATATCATTTAATGTCAATTTTTTCCATTTTGATCTTATTGTATTGGTATTCCTGTCTTTTTGCTTCTTGACCATTTCTTTAAAAGTTGGTATTTTTAATTTTTGAAATATTGTCATGTTTTGTTGGATTGATATTAGTGCTATTGTCATATCATCAAGTTCACAGCTTTTATTATTTAGAAGTGAACATGTGTTATTTCGATTTGAACAAATATGTGTGGTTAAAAGTATGCAATCACAATGATCAAATATTTATAAAATAAAAAGTTAAAAAAATAATTTTCTAAAGATGAATACATATTATTGAAAATATGCAAGAGATATGGGTTCTCAGAAAAGTTAGGATTTAAAAGGTGTGTGTGTGTGTGTGTGTGTGTGTGTGTGTGTGTGTGTGTGTTATGGACCTGAAGGAATGAAAATGACCCCCCAAAATGCTGATTACTTCATATAGGGCAGGAAAACCACCATACTGTGTATCTGTTTTTATAGCTATATGTGTGACTAAAAGTAGAATCAATGAAAGGTAGCTTTAGTGAGATGAATTTTGACACAATATCAGTGAGAATATGAACTGAAATTAGATCTTCTGGTGCACTGTCCAGCACTCAGGGAAGAATGTCATAATATTCTCCTAATCCTAGTTGTAATTTTTTAATGTTTAATTTCAGTTCTTTCAAATTGATCGGCTATGCTAATTGTGCTAAATGAAATCTGCCACTAGTATCCTCATAAAAGAGTCCTAAGAGAGGTTTATACTAATAAAGACCTCATGGAGTTCATCCCCTCTGTTTTTCTGATTTTAAGTTAAGCCACCTCAGTTAAGCCTGCAATCCTCTTACATCTAATTGTTCTGTATCCAAGACATCCTCTGAAACAATGACTCATTGTTCCCTGTACTGTTTTCCCAAGGTGTGCAGATTTTACCCTGAGTCCTTAATTCACCTTAGAGCCATTTCATTTCTATTGAAATTGGACTACATATTATATCAATAATAACTTCACATTCTCCATCACTGACAAGCTATGTCAAGGAGGATGGAAAGGACCCCAAATTAAACGTAGCCCCGCTGCCATTATTTCCTTATACTATCCTGTGCTCATTTATCCATGGAGAGATGGTCGAAGCAGTCCAGTTTTTAGCATTATCACCATGGCTCAGTGTTAAGTTGAAGCTATGATTTTCCAAGATGGGCTTGACTTTGAAACATCAATGTTTATTCTACTGTACAGAAGAGGATAATGGAAATGAGCCCACTCGAAGAAGAGATTGGGCTAATTATGGGGCATTAGACAACAAGGGCAATTTGTAGATATAGTGTCCTTTTACTATGTGCTCAAATGAATTTTGGTTCAAGTACACTGAGCTCTCTGATCTGGTAGAAAATTTTCTTTCCGTTTATGTAAAACATCGGGCTTTTACTTTAGCCAGTGCATTGCATGATCTTGTGGGAGATCTCATAGTCTTTCAACACATGTGCAGTGAAGAATTAAGGATGTCCAAGCCAGGTCAACAGACATCTTAAAGGTTTGGGCTCAAATTCTTTCTCCACATATGGCCCAGAAAGAATCAAGTGCAGGGCTTAGTTGAATTCCTTTAATTTCCAAGGAAATTAATATGGAACACTTTACCCTAGAATCTAAGAAAAGGCAATGCCAAGAGTTCTCCAGGACCCCCAGAAACTCTGAATATCACAAATGAGGATATGTAATGGTCAGAATGATTGGCACTTGTAATAATATAAGAACTTAGATATGACTAAGTTCAAGTTTATCCAAAGTATTGAAAGCCATTTCCTATTCTAAATTATAAAAAATAAAAAAAATAAAAAAGCTAGTATTAGTAGGAGTAGAAAGACTCAAAGGGCAGTTGAACAAAAATGGCTATACATGGACTGACAGCAAAGTCTGGTAATTAATTATATACAACTGCAAAGTTTTAATTTATTTCTATTTTGGTTAATACCATGTGGGCTTCAGCTTTGACCCTTGCTCCTTGTTGTGTAAGTGTCCTTTTTTTTCTCCCCTATGTCTTTTGCAATACTTGATATAACTATTTATTTTTCTTAAGTTTGATAAGAAATGGGGCTATAAACCAAGAAAAATCAGACCTCACTTCTGAAGGAAATGGTTTTATATTTTATTAGGTATAAAATAAGGTAACTCCTCCCTAGAAAATACTTTAAATTACGTTCCTGCTGAAAAAGTGTGGTGGAACTGAAATTGCTGGTGTTTAAACACAGCTGATCCTACACAGAATTCTCCAATGTGCCTGTGTATTTGGGACCTTAAAAATCTTCTGCGCCATCTAATGGAAACAACGCAAATTGCAGCTTGCTTTGGAGGACAATACTCGTTTCTTCAGCACAGATTAATGCAGAAGAGATGAAAGTTATAGAAACTTGATAGATCAAATACCAGCCTCTAAATGTAATGGCTTGAGGGAACTGGCCCTCAGTTTTATAGTACATACGATTCAAACATGCTCAGTTTATTATGATTTCAACATGCAAATGAATAAAAATACAATGTATCCATTCACAGCAGTGGACAATAGAGTTTACTCACAGTATTTGCCAAACCAAGATCCAGAATATTCCAGGTATTTTTCAAACTGAGTATTCATTTGCAAGTTAATGCTGTATTTCTTTTTTTTATCTATGCTACAGATATCTATGTACAATATCATTTAATTTTAAAGGTATTTACCACTTTCAAAAACTGTGACTTTCATGTCAGAGTCTACACCTAGAGATGTAAACTGAAATGAAAACAGAGATATGCAGATAATTTAAATTAAAAGCGAAGAGGGCATGGTGCAGTTAAGTAGAGTTTGTTTTTGCAAAATGGAAAATAACACTCCCTGCCCAAAGAGAGTGAGTGTTGTGCAACAGGTGATTATTGTCCAGGGCGAATGTCCAAAAAAATTCAGAAATCTGTACTCTTCTGTATATTTTCTCACTTTTAAAACTCTGGTTCACATCCCCAAATGCAATTTGGTTCAGATATGACCTAGACCCAAGACATGCCATTTGTGATTGGTGGTTTACCATAATCCAAAGCAATGCAATGAGGATAGAGTCATAAATTCCTCAGTTACTGGATCATTTGGGAAATCCTTTGAGAAATAAGTGCTCTCATATTTTAATTAATATACATAGACTTGATTTAACTCTACATGCTAATAGGGAATATCAAATCACTGATATTGTACAATCTTTCTATTATTCTAGGCCAAGTAGTTCTCAGTCTAAAATGCACTGAATCCATAGCCTGACTGTCGTCCATACAGCCTTAGGATAAAAGGCAGCTGTCCAATTTCGTCAGAACACCGTTTCTAGTACTTCCAGCCCTGGGACACAAGCACACAAAAGTAAGTGAAAAGTGGAGTTCAGCATTTGAAAGGTGTTTTCATGTGATTATCATCATACTTTTATATTTCTTGGCAAATAAAGAAAACGAAGTACTAGCAATTAATTAAAATTCAAACATGAAGAAAATATGAAGAATGATGGAAGATATGAGATGTTGGAAATGAATGACCTCAAACAGAAAATGAGTTTTTCCCCCTAAAAATCTTTTAAATTTCAGGGATTTAAAAAAGAATCATTTCTCTCTACTTTTCAGACTTCGTTGCTTGTTATCTCACTATTTAAAAATATTTCTGTAGACATTCTTCCTCTAAATAGAATGTGTGTTTCCCTTTCTCATAGACTCAGAGTCAGAAGGACTTCTTTCACTAGCCTTGGGACGGGTGAGGGTCTAATCCATACACTTTCTTTCTTTTTTGTTTTTTCTTTTTTTTAAATACCTACAGCACCTGGTATTCCTAGATAGCCTCCCATCCAAGTATTAACCAGGCTCGACCCTGCTTAGCTTCCAAGATCAGATGAGATCAGGCACATTCAGGTGCACAGCCATAGTAATCTACATACTTTCTAATAGTACCTTTGACAGATTAGCATTTTACAGATCAAAATGTCTCATCTTAATAGCTATTATGGACCTGCCTCTTTATCAGTCAATTATTCTGTCTCAAAACTGGATCCTGAGTTCAGGAAACACTCATAGTACAATGCATATTAAGTACTTAGCACAGGACTGGGCATATAGTAGATCTTCAATAAGCACAGGTAATTATTATTCTCACTCAAGGACTGCCAGAAGAGCTGCTGCTTTATACTTTATGAGAAACAGGGAGGGATTCTTCAATGACAAAGAAGCTAACAAGGGTTAGATATACTTCCTATGTGCTCCTTTTTGTGTGGTGTACCTGGTATTTTGCTGGGGTGGAGGTGGAAGGTGTGCTTCATCTGGCCGTGAAGAAGGGAGAAATGATGGTGGTGAGGCCATTCCAGCTGGAGGGACTAGTCTGGCCATTACTATTATTAATGTTAAAAATATTTCATATCCATTTTTTGTCCATTAAATTTCAAGTTTCTTAAAGGCAAGAACTATGTCTCTTTTCCAATCTTTTACTATGCCTTAACATCAAGTTGCAGTAATATATTTTTTAAATGAGTAAGATACCACTTATTTCAGTTTTATTATAAACATTGTCTTTGAGACCTCAGATGGTCAACGAATTAATTGCATATTGCATTTTATTTGTGGCATACTGATATTAATCCTCCTATATGGGGGTTAGGATTCACTGATGGCAATGTATTAGAATCCTAGATACAGAAATGGATGTTAATATTTACCAAATAAAACATTTTTTATGCTTGTGTTGACCATTCTATGAGACTTAGTATTGCTTACTAGTAACCAAGTAACCTACATAAAGTTATATCATTAATCTTTTTCTTTAACAGTTAAATGAGAAACTTGGGTATATTTTTAAAGCCTATATTATATTTAGAAATGAGTATCTTAAAGGTACGAGTTACTGAAGACTTTTTAAATAGCCCCAAAATGATGCATTGTACACTCCAGCTTTTTAATCTTGTCCAACTTGTCCCTTTTGTTGTCTCAGAAATGAGGCCCAGCACACCAGATGTTCTTTGCAATTATGACCCAGTAAAGCTGCTTCACTATTCCCTCTATGAAATATTTTTGGTTCAGTCTCAATTTTACCTTGTTCTAGACTCTTCGATCTACTGCCCCTGAATTCAGGTTCTGCCTTTGGCCCTTCCTGATATTGATATTAAGTTCCCCAGTATTTGAATTTGAAATATTAGTTTTCTTCACACAGCCTAACTCTGTCCTAAAGTTTCCCAGTTTTTTAAGGTGCAATCTGTCCTCCTCCCTAGCACCGTTAACCCTGTAAGGACTCAGCTGCCATTTCTGCTCTAGGAAACAGTCACACAAAACAGTTTCTCTGCTTCTACTCCGTTAATAGAATAAAAAAGTATTTTTACGAAGCTTGAAAAACTGTCATTTTCTTTTATGTAAGGTACCCTAGGAGGTTTAATGTTGAGAGTTCAGCAAATTTTAGATTTACAAAATTCATTCATTTTGATATATCTTAAATGCCAAAATATTATGGGAAGGTTGTTCCCAAGAGTGAGCACTCTGCTTAGAAGGCCTAAGTGACAGAGGTTGCTGGGAATAGAACTGGAAAAAGCCATTTACCTCAGCTGAATCATGGCACTGGGGATAAGCTAAGAACATCTGAGGTGAGTGAAGCAATTGCTATGGAATGAGCCTTGGCCAAGAAAACACACTGGTGTTGGACAGAGGGAATGCAATATCCATGGCTTCAGCTTTGTTGGAGCAAATCTTAATTAGCCTGATTCTCTCCCTTTGGCTCTCAGTGTCTTTTAGCTTTGCTAAGAAAGGGGTTATAATAAACGAGCACCTGAAAGCCATATTTTTCCCTCAGGGTTTGATGACACCTTCTTTTCCACAGAGGATTAAATATTAATTCACATTTATTCTCATAAATAACACTGTATTTCCTCAATTTAAAAAATAATAGATGCCAATTATACAGTTGGAACATTTCAAAAGTATAAAGAAGAAAATTATAATTCTCAAAGTAGATAAAATAATTGTTAAATTTGGGATATTTTTTTTCAATACTTTCTCTATTTAGTTTTTAACCTATTTATGATCTGAGCATCCTTTCTTTATTACTTAAAATTCAATATAAATGTTTTTCATTTTTAAATGCTTTTGAGCATATTTTGGATACATTCCTGCCTTTATGATTTTGCTTATATAAACTGTAGATTACTTAACTAGCTCCCTTTGTTACTCACTGTGGTTGTGAGCGTTTGTGATTAAGCTTTGTTTTCTCTTCCTTATGCAAACTAAGTGTAATTTCTAAAGCTAAAGGTAGCTTCTCCCATCCTGTGAGATCATTGACTTGGAGTGAAAATACTGGAAGGATTGAGACAACAAATTTTTGTCTGTCCATGATAGAGTTCAAAGTTGGACAATGAACTGCTTAACTATTAAATCAAACAGCTGTTGTCAAGTCTAATTTCTGACAAATCACAAAGAAAATTATCTTTCTTTACATATTTTGCCAAGAGGAAGTTTGGGAATTGGAGAGGTTTATTATCTGAAGGTAATCCGATTTTTCATTTGTTATCTCTATGTTAAATGCTGTGTAATGTCTTAAGGAGTTTCGTTAGTCAGGAACTCTGGTGGGTGCTTTTCATTTCTGCATATTCATGTTTTCATTTAAAATACTTGTAACTAATGATTCTTTTATATTTACAATATAAATCCAATCCAATCTTTATAGAGTAAAGAAACAATGGGCATTTATGTATTTTGTGTTCAATATATTGTTCATATTGAATTTTCCATAGACAGCAATAAGAAAACAATATAAACCCATCAATATTAAATACTAAATCTTAATCACAAATGAGTTGTAATTGGATTCAATTGCAAATGTTTTTTTTTTTTCCCTCACAGCACAATTAAAATTTACTCACAGATTTTTTTCATTAGAAAATAAAATCAGCTGCTTAGTTCTAAAAATGTACTGTGACAAGAGCAAGGGCATATTCTCTCTGCTGATTTTGCTTCTTGCAGGCTATAGTACTCTGGCTTTTAGTACTCTGGTATCAATACTCTATTCAGTAGGGATAAGTACTGTTTAAACTAAAAGGGAGTGCAAGTCATTGTGGAGGAATAATGTCAGGAGCTGCTTTAGATTTCGGTTGTTTAGAAGACCAAGGCATCTTTATTTTAAATATGTCCTGGGCTCATATACATTAAGATTAAATTGAGAGCAAATTTCTAAAGTAGTTCATGTTAGCCTCTGTCCACTCTTCCCATGTAGATTTTGTCTTTTCCAAGGACAGAAAAGTAAGTCATTTACCCTTTTTTATTTCCACTTTCATAAAACAAAAACAAAAACAAAAATAAAGATTTCAAAATCAAACCAGGAGCCACTTCTCAAACATTCTGGTTGAAACCAGAATGGAAAGAACACACAGAGGGAGAGAAACTGGAATTTGGCAAAGGCAAGACCAAAATTTCTCCATTTCTGGTAAGAAAGGGCCTCATTTTCCTATCTCTAGAGGTTTTGACTAGACACTAGTAAATGTCCTGGTTGATTAACTAGTTAGAAATATTTCTGGGAGACACTCTGCCAGATTTGAGGTGACCAAGAAATTTAGCTAAGCTAAGGGACTCAAAATGTGGCTACCATTTTCATTCAAAACACATAGTTGAAAGGTCTCACATTTTTCCAGTTATGTGTTTCCATTTCGTCCTCTGAGAAGAGATTAACTCATGAGGTCTGTAGAATGTTATATAAGCTTTTATAGATTATGAGTGTTAGGGATGTAAAGGGAAAAGTGCATGTATGTGTGCCCGCGCGTGGCACATTCATGCGTGGATTCTCTGCCTGATCTCGTTTTCAGCAAGTATGAACATGACAAAGGAAGGACTATTTCACTGTTTTGACTTTTTTTCTTCCCTTTTAACTGTAAGTCAGCATGCATTCTACCAGAATTTTTTTAAATGGAAAAGGTGAGATTCTAATAATGAATGTGAAATGAGATGAAGATCTGCTCTGAGAGGTGAATATTACAAAGGTGAGCTGTCAGGGCTTTAGGTCAATCTTTTGATCTGCTTTAAAATATTATCCTCAAATAAAAAAAATACTTTTCTTAGGTTTTAAAATAGTATTATAATGCTTAAGGAGACTATTTAGTTCTTTAGTGGTGTTCGAGGCAAAGTCCTCAAAAGCTTTAGAACTAGTAGGTATCTTATTGAACTCTGAAAAGAGGAAGACTTTCAGCTTTTTAAAAAAATGAGTTTTCATCTTTTCCTAAAGATGATATTTTCCATTATAAATGAACACAGATTTGATTTCTAAGTATAATAATCCTCTCCTCCCATTCCTTTCTTTTCCCTTAGCCTTCTTAGGTCCATCTTTCAACTGAACCCATTAATAGGAAAGAACAAAATTTCATGTAGTCTGAAAAAAATTAGCAGGAAACCATTTGCTCTCAAGACTGAGGTACAAGTCTTAAAAACTCTGTACCTGGTTACCCACAACAATCCCATTTTGGCTGGAGAGACATCTGTCACATCAGTGAGAGCTCATTGTCTTTCAGACCATCTTTGAAGGCATCTTAATTAAATTATTCTCAGTAATTGTAGAGTTCAAAATGCAAAGTGAAAGTTTGACATTATGCTTAGGGGTCAAACTATGTGGCTGCATATACCTGGAGAAAATCTAATTCTGGATACTAAATACATCAATGACTCTTTTACACATAAAATTTCCATGGGTTTACTATGTCTAGGGAAAGCATTTAGGGATTTTTTTTCAAGTGGAGAATGAACTTATACTGATTCAGCCCAGTTTGGGCTGGTTCCCCTTTGCTCATGACTCCTGGCATGCAGTTTATGATGGTTGGTTAAAGACCCAAGAGCAGTTTGTTGCTATGGAACTCAAGGAAATCATGAGTTCCAACCAGTCATAGCTGGTTTATAGGATGAACACAGGATACTCTTAGCGAGGCACAATCTGCCATGTTGATATAGCAGAAATCTAGTTAAAGTTAATAATGTGAATAGGCAAGAAGATATTCTGACTCCAGCTGACCCACAAAGAAGGACTCTTATATTGCTTTGGTAATGGTTGAAGAGGCAAACTAGAAAATTTGGGAGCTAATGATTATGATATTTGATTTAGATCTGTATAGGAATATGAAACAGGGTAACAGGCCCCAATTTAAAAGACAGGACACCACTAGTATCTTAACTTTCTTTGCTCTTGGTCCATCCAAAAGGATGAATCTAATAATGAAATCATCTCATGGAAGAAAAACAAAGTAATAAAAACTCCAAGGAAAACCAATAAAAACAGTTTGACTTGATTCCAATTTAAATGGTTTTGACCTTCTTCTTAGCCATTACTTCTTATGATCAGAAGGTGCTACTTCTTGTTAAGGACATTAGTTAATGTGTTGGAATGACTCCTTGGTGAATAAATCTAATAAAACTTATTCTCTAAACTTATCTGCCACATGGTATCTGTTGCTGCATTGGCAATAAGTTCTCGGGGATAGAGGACGAAAAACTCAGGGGGATTCTGGCAAAGTCTGGAAACAGAAATAGACCATCTGTCTCATGGAGAAATTGACAAGAGACTCAGAACAGATGCAGGAACCCTTTCACCATGAGGCAGATGGATAAGGAGAGCAAATAGGACCCAAAGCTGATTCTGGGAGACAAATAAGTAAAAGGCACAGGAGAGGGCTAGTTCTGAAGAATAAAATACAAATTCATCGGTCTAAGCTTAAGGCCTTTCACAGTATGGCTCCACTCTGGTTTTCCACACCTATCCATTACTACTCTCCCCAAACACATCTTTCCAGCCAGAAATACCAATTTAGCATCATCCAGAGTTAACTTTTACATCTATACTGCCTCTGCCTCCTTTTCGTCAATGCATATTTTATCCACCCTTAAAAGACCTTTTTCTCGGCAAAGTCTTCTCTAACACAACTCTTTTCTTCGTGAATGTTCAACATATATTGTTTACGCCTCCCACTTTGTAATGCCATTGTATTGTACTTGGGATAAAAATTCAAATTTTTTGTTGCTGAACTGTAAGAGTTTATCTAACTAAACTATATTTTCTAATTCATCCCATATAAAGTTTTTCATAGTCATGCATGTGCTACCTTCAGCTTCTTAGAGATCTTGAACACATTATATTGCTTACTACCTCATAACTTTGGCACAAGACTCTACTTACTTGAGTACCAGAGTGAGAAAAGACTGTTAGGATAATAAGATGGAGGAAGCAGAGAGAAATTGGGAGGGCTGCATCTCAGGCAAAGCTGATAGCAAATGTGACTTAGGGATAAAGAAGATGTGTGAGGAACACCTGTGGGAACAAGCAAGCAGAGGACACGGTGGAGAGTTCAGAATTTCTAGGAACTAAAGAAGGGGAGGGCAGTCAGTGGAGATTCTGCCAGCTGATAATCGACTTCTTTGATCGTGATGTCCAGGTATAGCATTCATTTGGAGACAAACAGCTGGAAGCAATGTAAGAAAAAGGGAGAGGGAATAATATTGATAGTGATGGACCTGGCATATTTTTTGTTTCCTGATGTTCAGGGTCAGCTATGCAAGCTCTCTTCAACCTCCGTCTGCTAGAATTATTTTATTCTATAGCTGAAGAATGTACCAAATATTAATAGGAAAACTCAATCATATCCAAGAAAAGTTAAGAAAAGCCAGAATTAAAGCCTGTGGGTTTTTTTTTTTTTTAATGTTTTATTCAGAGACCCAACATTATTCAGTAGATGCTTAACCGGAAACAAGATTAGCATGCACAATTTTGTTAGACTCTTATTCCCCAACATTTTAAAGTATTTTCTGTCCCTAAACCTTGTTAATATAAGTATCTTCTACATTTAACTGTGTGTTTGTGTGTGTGCGTGTGGTGTGTGTCTTAATTGTGTGTGTGTGTGTGTGTGTGTGTGTGTACCTTGGGTATGTTAGGCTCTCAAATAATATTTTGATTGATGCATAACAGTATGCCACCAGTTCACATGAGCCTGTGGATAGGAATAAGACTGCCATTGGTATTTATACCGCCTTGCACTGGCATTTCAGTACTAAAGCATTGAAATGCTTCTATTGTTTCTGTGAGACCTCAACTCCCTTCACCTTCCCCTGCTCCACACACTTCAAGTATTTCAGTGGCCTTGGCAGCACTTCACATGTTTCTATATGAGAACAAGCTGCTGGGCATGGCCACTCTGTAGTCAGGTATAGGCTGTACCTCTCTGGCACGTACTGTCATGTTCTCCAGAGTTCTGTGGCTATAGCTTGTACAAATAGCCAAGAGAAAAAGAAACCTAAGGTGCCCTCTCCTCAGCTGTATAATCTCAATTTAGTCTCAGTTTATACCCTTGCTATACATGTCTACCAATAGACTCCAAAGAAATAGAAAAATTGAATAGAGGATGATATTTTCTTGGAATATCCAAAATTAAGAGTTATTTGTGAGAATGGCTCATAAGTATGGCCACCATATTTGCAGCTCAATTTCGAGCATTTCTAGAAGGCCAAAGACTTACTTCAGACTCCACTAATAGAACATATGTTCTAGGAAATTGTATGTAAACCCCAAAGCGGCAGAATTATGGATCCATCCCATCTCTTTACTATTGACAACCATTACTGTGGCAAAAATCACACCATATGTTAATAACATCTTCAAGCATGAACAACAACAAAAAAATCGTAATAGGAATTTAAGTACAGTTTCTGAGTCTATTATTTCTTATCAAGTGACCTACAAGAATAAGGACATTTCTATCACCTCTGTCAATGAAAAGAGAAAGAACTGGATTATATGCCACACTCTTGCATCATCTCGATTCTCCAGAATGGACTAAATCAATTGAAAGATAAACTCACTGTAGTCAGGCATATGCTGACATGTTGGCCCCCTCACAAAAGCTCATGGACAGATTTCCTCTAGACCCAAACAAACTATGTAAAGAGTCTGTTTTGATTCTTGTTAGCTTTGCACTCTCTCAGCAAGCTGCTAAGAAAATTCAAATATGGCTACTCTTTCTGAAAGAAATGGAATTCCAGGATCTTTCAGGTTTTTTTTTTTCTTTTAAATATAAGAAAAGTTATTTTTACAGAACAGTGCTACTCTACAAAGTGTTCTTGGTATGGCTTACAGTTCTGACAGCTCAGTGAATTCAGAATTTGGGCTCAATGAGTCGTTTGAAAGGCTTAAATTAATGAAAATGTTATATGCAAATTGACCCTCGATATCATCATGACACTTGGCTCACTCCCTATATCTTAGAAACCAGAGCTTGTCACCAAAAAAAGTGTGGTTTGAGTACCACACTATTCTCAACACCTAAAATTCTCTATGGCGATTACAAACTAGAAATTTAGAGTTAATACATATTTGTTGAATGAAGGGATAAACAAAATGCATATCGAAAAATTGAAAGGCTAATTTAATAATTTCAAGCCTCTAATTGCTCATTTGAAAGCATGTTTACATGTTCCTGCTTTGGCAAAGGGAACTATCTGATAAAATTACACATGTCTACTTTGTG
Source organism: Pteropus medius (assembly GCF_902729225.1). NCBI lineage: Eukaryota > Metazoa > Chordata > Mammalia > Chiroptera > Pteropodidae > Pteropus > Pteropus medius. Next base: position 13,661,061 of record NW_024354875.1, on the reverse strand, counting down.
AAACACTTTGTTTTATTTTATTTCATTAATTCTTACTACCCTGTGAGGTAGGTGTTATCTTCCCAGCAGTAAAATCTAGACAATAAGACTTAAGTTAGATAAGTTTTGAAGAATACACAGTTGGTAAGTGACAGAACAAAGACTCAAAATGGGCTTTCTTACCTTAAGTTTTTTTGTAAAATTCCACAATGTTTTCTACATGAGGACACTGAGGCTAAGAAAAGTGGATGATTATATACTTCTGAGTCCCAATATAAGAGTTTAGCAGTATATTCTTCTCTGATTTAGGCAAAGCATTGGCTGTAAATACTCACTCCATAATGAGCCTTTAAACCAGAACATAGCCATTGGGTAAGTCTTAGTGCTGGAAACATGACATAAGAAATCAGGGCCTGGACGCAAGTCACTTTATGTCTGGATCCACGTCACATTACAAATTGCGAAATATTCTAAGTATCTTTATAGAGCACACAGAAACATCATTCATTGTTACTCTTATTCTGAGGGGGTGCTTTTACCAACCAAAGTTGTTTCAAAGTAATAATTTTCTATTCTAAAGAGTAAGAAAAAAAAAAAAGCCCTACAAGTGTAGTGCTACCTGCTTAGAATGATCTCAGCTTTGGAACAAATTATTAAAGCTTACATATCTTCTTAGTTTTCTCATATGATTCCAGCATAAAAAAAATAATAATAAGGCAATGGCTGAGAGACCCCAGCTATGGAAGATATGTAACTTTTAGGACTATAGATTCATCTAGTACTGAGTAGAAGAATAAATTGTCAGAAAAAGACTTTGTTTTCCCAAAGTCATAGGATCTAGATAATTTCCTTAAGGCTCTGCAATAAACCAATTATAGATCACCTGAGTCTTGAGTATGGTACTAGATTAATTTCTCTAGTTCAGTGATCATTCTAGGAGATGTTATGATTTGAAAATTTGAGACTTTTGGAATGAAAGAATCTATTTTTCCAAAAAACTTATCATGCAGATGACTCCCATTATCATCTTCTAATTATACTCATTAATGTAGGTAGGAGACTGAAAGAACAGCATGGATAACCCAAGTCTGTCAATAACTTAGATATACATTATCTTTGGCATTGGAATCTGAATTAATATAATTTGAATAATAGAATTTATAATATTTATAATAAAGCTTACAAGGAAGATGATACATAAGAACTGCCAATTTTCCCATCATGGCACACTACCCAAAACTGCCTGGAAATAAACTATCCAGAAAAAAATCTCTTACTTTATTCCTTCTTATATCAGTTCAAAACAGAAGTGCTGAATGTCTGTGCTATCTTCTGTCCTATATACTAAGCCATTGCTGTGACCATCACAAGCTTCAAGTTCAAGGACTAAATTAGCCCTTTAATGAATATCTGTTTTTCTCTACACCATCTTCTGTAGTCTTGCTTCACAGGCTGAATCTGAGGCTAAACATTTTCATCCAATATTCTCCACTTCGAACTTCCCTTTCCAGAGAATAAATCTGCCTGGCTCACTCTCCTTATCTTCACTCAGCTAAGTCCTAATCACCCTGTAGTGCTCAACTTGGGTATACTTCTTTCAGAAAGCCGGGTTTTTTGTTTGTTTGTTTGTTTGTTTGTTTTGATGCTCCAATCCAGGGTTAGGGGTACCTTTTAGGGATTCATATAATTGCCTCTTGACTGGATATAATTCCTAATAGATTATCGTGCCACTTGAGAACAGAGACTAAATCATGTTTATCCTTATAGCAGCTAACATGGTACCTAAGGACTATTAATAAGTATTTGTTAAATGAAAGTCCATACTATGTCTAAATAAAAGAACACAGCAATGCAGACCTCCAGAGGAAAATGTTCCTCTGGAATCCTAATTCCATCAAATAACTTTAACCAGGGAGAATAGAACTAAGAGAAGAGAAAGTTGGTGGGCCAGGAGGACAGTTTGATTTCTTCCTTTTTTGTGCTATGTTGTGTCTTTCCAGGCCACCTGGAATGTGTTTCCAGGTGGTTTTTATTACCCGCATTTGAGGTGCAGGTTATTATACTCTTGATTTTTTTCTTTTTTATGGATTGTATCCCAGGAGTCCAGAAGATACCTTTATAGTGTTCTACTAGAGCGCCAAAACAATCAATAGATATGATTACTTGAGATGCTAGACTATGGACATTTTCTAGATAATTTTTTTTTGGACTAAAATGAATCTTTTGCCCCATAGCCAACCAGAGAAAAAGACTCAAACAAAATCTCAATCTTAACCTGAAAGTTTCTGAACCTAATTTCCTTGGATCCAATCCCCCACACTCCCAGGAGAGATATCATCTTCAATTTTATTTTTAAAATTTATGTATGCATAAGAGGATAGGGACAACTGTATCGACATCTGAGAATGACATGATGTTTCTCCTTTTCCATAAAGAAATTTGGTATTTTAGGGGTTTGGATTCTTTCCCTCATCCACTCTCTCAAGAGAGGTCTCTGCCTTTTTCACCTTCCACATAAGAGTTCACCCAATCTTAGGATGCAGTTTCAGACAAATGTAAGGAGAAAGATAGATGAGGCTGAATGAATTGAAGGAAAGGAAGAAAGGTTCTTGCTAGCTAAGTCACTTGCCAGGCTCTCTTTTGATAGAAGAATTCCGGTGAAGGGCCGCTTGGAGAGGAGTATAAATAATAAACTATAGAAAGTCTGAACGTTGTGAGAACAGTGGAAGTGGGTAAAGAAGGAGAGAAGCTGGTGAGACTGAGGGCCAGGAAGATTTTCCGAGGGTACAAGTGAGTAACTGTAGGTATGAGAGAGATGCTGGAGGAGGAGTATTGAAGGGGATTATAAATGGTATACTCCAGGGTTACATACCCACGTGCCCTTTTCTGAGGAGAATGTCCATAGCTTTCACCACATTTTCAAAAGAGTCTAATGATCCAAAAATGTTAAGAAGTATTGATATGAGTCATATCAAATGTTCTGATCTCAAAAAATTTCTATTAGGAGCTACAGCCTGTCCACAGAAACATTGCAACACAAATGGAAAAATTTTCAGCATGCCAAAAAAAAAAAAAAAAAAAAAAAAAAAACAATAGGACCTATTCATAGAGAATAATTATTTTAAAATTGTCTTGGATAATATATGATTGTGTGACTGAGTTGTATCATTCACTCTCTGACCTTCCTTATAGTATGGCAGTGGGACAGTCTAGAAAACAAGATTATTGAGCAGCTACTATGTTGTAGGCCTAAAAGAGTATATGTATAAATGAGGCTGCATTTATATTTATGTCCAAATGGTGATGGTTCTCAGATCACAATTGCTTCACTATTAAGATGTCCAATTCTTTCCTGTAATTTTTCCCTGCAATTTTTTTTTTTTAAACCTCCTGGGCTTACTTGGAGTACAAAGTGCTATAGCTTTTAAGTGACCCTGTTCTTTGGACACACACACACACAAGACACACACACACATCTTTTTCCCAAAGATGCAGCTGAGACTCCCTTGTGACAGGATTGTGACGAGTTCTTTTTAAGCCACATAGTGGACTCAGAACATGTACCCCTCTACTTCCCCCATGCTTGGGGACTATTTTTAATTCACTTGTCCCTACTCCTTGTCCCTTTAAGATGTGTTTCTTTCCGGGGGCCCATGACTGTTTTTGTAATCTAACCTCCATTCACCAGCCGTCCCATTAGGATATGTATTTCTGCACATCATTTCTCCAAGGAGTCCTGAGCCTTTCTCTTTGGGGGGACTCAAGTCTCCTGTGTGAATTGGCGATTGAAAATCTATGCTCAGCAGGATTAGTCAAGGATCCAAGCTACAATGCAGATAGATGCAGATGAAGTTAGGTCTAACTCCACTGGCCAACAGTACTAGAGCCTTAGACTCCTCATTAAACAATTTTACAAAACAAACAAACAAACAAACTTATAAATATACCATTTGTTCATTTGCCTTAATAAAAATATGAGATGTCTTTTGACTTTTGGCTTTTCAGTCTGTTTAATTGTTTTTATGCTTTTAAAATTTATCTTTATATTTAGGAAATGTATGTTTCTTATAATTTTTATCTGAGCTAATTAAAAATTAATTGAAAATGCAGTGTTAAATAAAATTTATATTTTCCATTAATTTTAATCAAGGTCTAGATCGTTTTTCTCTTTATATAAATCATTGTTTCTATTTTCAGGACTTGTTTAAAAAAAAGCAAAAAGAAAAACCTTGACTTCCTTTGATATAGAGACAAAGGGGGATAAAGAGGAAATTTGCAAAACTTACAAGGTAGTATAACATCTAATATTTTGATAAACTAATACTAAAGACCTCTATGTGAGAAAAGCTATTTTAATAACATGCAAGTCTTACCCATATTGATGAATATCTGTTGTGGGTTGCCTAGGACAGTGGTCCCCACCTTTTTGGCACCAGGGACCGGTGCTCCTATGAGAATCTAATGCCTGATGATCTGAGGCGGAGCTGAGGCAGTGATGCGAATGCTGTAGAACAGCTGCACACACAGATGAAGCTTCTCTGGCTCCCCCCGCCACTCACCTCCTGCTGTGCGGCCAGGTTCCTAACAGGCCCTGGACCGCCTGCGGCCCTGGGCTTGGAGGCCCCTGGCCGAGAGGGAAAATTTACTTGGATACTTAAAATATGAAGCGGTGATAGTAGGGGCTGTCCTGGAACTCAGAGGCACAGATGTTAAAAGGAACCACTAAGAGAGGCTGAAATCTGAATTTCAGAGCTCCACAGAAAGTAGCTTCACCTCTTTGGGTTTCAGTTTTGTAGAAGAGTAAGGACTCCTGTAGGCTCTGCATATTTACTGTTTTGTAAAACAAGGAATTCTGTCTTGGCATATTATTCACGAAGAACTTGTTTAGGCTAATTCCTATGAATCAACTGCATCTGGTCTTCTGTAGTAGTTTTAGGGGCTTCCATGTGGATGGTTCTGAAGATGGATGGGACCACCCCACACCTTTACTCAACCAATAACAAGAATAATAATAATAAAAGACTGTGAGAGAAATGCCTGTGGGCTTAGTCATTGCCTCTCTTTTTTTCTGCTCCAGAATTAAGAGCTGCAGTTTTATGGGTGAAGATAAGTTGTGAAATCTGCTGCATCCCAGCATCTCTGTTGCTGTTTTCTAGGTGTGAGAGTGGGTGCCTGTGGGGCAGGAGGTGGAGAGTGAGGAAGCTCCTCAGGATATGCAGAGCTGTGAAGAACAGATGCACGCTTTCAAATCTTTCTCTTTCACCCTTTAAGCATCTTCTTCCAACCTTAGGGTTTCGCCGTCATTTGTTGTTGTTTTGTTTTGTTGCTGTTGTTGAATAGCCAGGTATTAGAAGGAACAACAGGATAAAAATAATTGTTACAATATGTTATCCTTTCAGGTACATTTGCCTTTTAAAAGAAGATAGGCAAAGAGAGAAAAAAAAATCATAACATAAAGCAATGCATTACTAAGAGTGGTCTTTCAGTTGTCTGTAAGAGAGGTATTTTTAGTTAGCATGACTTTCCAATACTCCACCTACCAAAACGATGCCCTACACTTGTCTTAAAAAAAATAATAGTCATACCACACAGATTTATAGAAAAACAAATGTTCTCTAACAATATCATTAAGCTTTGTTTCAAAACATGGTAAATTTCTTTCCTGGGATTGCCATTTATGAGCTGTATGATGTTGAATAAAACACTTATTCGCACTGAGCCCCAGTTTTCTAATCTTTAAACAGGAATCATTTTAACCCCATAGAGTTATTCTGAGGGTCTAATGAAATACTGGTTTACAAAGTTTTACATTGCTAAGCAAGCCTTGATTGTGAAGAATACAGGCATTTAGCCATGGAAAGCTTGCTATAGGGATTGAGCCATGAAAATTAACATTCTGGGAACAGCAGGACTGCTGTACTCAAAACTGAGTTTATAACTTATAAATTCACAAACTGCCACAATGTGGATTAATTATGGAATTCAGTTGTGTGTTCTTATTTTGGGAAGCTGAGTTATGGATTTCTACAAAGTCAGTATGACTATGGTAATTTCCCAAGACAGTCTTCACAGGAGCATGTTTTGAATGACGTTTAGAAAGTAGCAGGATTAAACTTGAGTCTGTTTTAGTTTTCATCTCTCTAGATCTATGTAGATTTCCGTCACATTAAGGTCTTGAGACTATTCATATATACATAAAAGACAAAGAAAAGCATGATAAAGTATTAACTAAGCCACCAGCGATGAGTCCAAGAGGGTCACTAAGAGGCACAGAGAGGAAGGGGCTCCTCTGCTTTCCACATTAAAATCATCGGGACAGGCTTCTTGTGCACACATAATTGATAGTCCATAATCCCTTAGTTTCAATGGGACATTTGGCAGGACTCAGCCCTGCTCATTTCTCCTCCTCTTTTAGACCTTGGATGAACTTTGTTCAAATACTGCTTTGGGAAATGATTCATCCCTTATCCAAGTTATTCCAAACATTTCTCAGTAGAAGCTTTAATTTTACATCTCCCAGGCATCATATTCACCCTGAACATCTATTTCAGTGTGTAATAATCACAGTTCTTGTTGCAAGCAACAGAAACAAATTTTGGCTAAGGGATTTATTGGAAGGGTATTGGTGGGAAGGCTATGGAGCCAGGATTGGAAGGAGCCAAAGGAGGCAGATACAGGCAAATCTCTGCCACAAAGCTCGTTTTGAAGGATACCACTAATGGCTCTGTTGCCCTTGGAAAATGGATTGCCTTGCAACTAATGTGACTTGTCTCTGATGGATCCCACTCATTTTTGTCACACTCTAAAGAAATAAAATTCTGGCAGGGCTTCTGATTGGCTGCATGGAGATCACGTACCAGGTATAACTTGGAAGGAGAGGGGATATCCCCCTGACCTCTCACCATTGATGAGATTGCCTTCAAAGAGGAAGGATATTCAGATATTCGCTAAACAAGATCAACAAGTGAAGGGTGGTCTTCTCATTAGAGGAGCGGTTGTCTTTAGAGGCTCTTTTGTTTCAGCTTATCAGAGCTTGCTCTCCTCCTCAAACCACCACCCTTCCCACCACTGGTTTCCTTCTTTTCTTTAACTGTCTCTGGTCCTCAACTTCACTCTCAGGGATATAAGCATCTCTCCCACAGCCTTGGTCACTTAGATTCTCTCTTTTCTCATGCACTGAGTACGCAGGCTTCTTAACTTACTATTGTAAAGGCAAGAATTACCTCCCTCCTCTATCACCCAAAGATCATCCTTCATGAGAGATTCATAATTATTTTCTTTTCCCTAGAAGTTTTCATATCTATTATCCAGTTTTTGTCATTACCTCTTATTGCAACGTTACCACCAAATATCTTGCTATGGATGAAAAGGGAATATTTGTGCAATGTTACATCTCTTCACTTGCTTATAGCACCCTTCCTTTTTCTCTCTAGAAATGTCCAGATTTATCACAGACATATGGGACATAGTACATATATTACTGTAGTAGTTCTTGGGTTTTGAATAATTAAACAATGACAGTAAAAGAGATTTAATTTTAAAGAGGTGAGGATTTGGAATGAGATAAGTCTACCTTTAAATCTGGAATTACCACTTCCAAGTTTTGTGACCTTTAGCAAGCCTTTAATCTCTCAAACTCTATTGCCAATTCCATTGGATTACTCTGAAGATTTACTGAGAAAAATAATTAAAGCACCTAGTACAAAGCCTGACACATAGTAGGCACTACATAATAGGATTATCACTATTAGTTTTGAAAGGGAAGTATTTTCTAGAGACCTAAATAAATTCCCAAATGCTCACATCAAAATGTTTCTGCAGATACCTGTGTTTCTCCAGAATCTAATTTCTATGAAAATGCACGAATTTTTAAAAAATAAATAATTGTTGTTATATTCTCTCTCTCATATCAAAATATATTAGAGTTACTCTGATTAAAATGGTGAAAAGAAAGCAATGATTCCACTTGAGCTCAAGAGGCTTGGCTGGTCATATAGGGTCACTCACTTAGCCCTATAGACTGTGTTTCAAATACAGTCTTTAGCCAAATTCCAAACTATTTGATACTTACATTACATTATTAATATTTTATAAAACATTTTGCATTACATTAACTATTTTACATTACCCTTGGATTGCAATAAATTGTCAAAGTCATGTTACTTTCATATGTGAGCACCATGAGGATAGTCTGCACTGAGTATAGAACATGCATATAACAACTTCGAACACTCTAAGCTATAGCTACAGGACAATCGATCTGTCATCTTAGGCTTCATTTATATTCTGGACTCAGAATTTTATTGTTTACCCCTGAATACATATGGCTATTTCTAAATAAAGCTAAACATTCCAAAATATCATGTCAAGGAATAAGCTATTCTGATGAGATTTCTTCTTTACCAATAAGGTGACTAAGTATTGCGATATTGGGTTTCTAAGTCATTCTGAGACAAGATAATCAAAGCCCTGTAGAATCAAGGAAAATACTTTCTGAGGCTCACCTCAGATCTCCATTGAGACTTTTGCCCACCAACTTTTGCTTTTTTGTTCGTTTAATCTATGTCACTTTATAATTCTATGAGTTGCCCATCTACAGACACAACGTGCTCTTGATAACAAAATTTCTCTTTCTTGAACACTTTTAAGGATGATACTAAACATTGGATTGGGGGCAAGTAGGATGATGATGAAGAAAGACTTTAAAAGAGCACCAGAGCACATAGCAGTAGTTTCATCTGCTTTGTTCATCCATCACTCAGATATGATTTGTTGATTACTTATCCTGGGTCACCCAGTGCCTGTACTAGTAAGATAATAGTCTACAAAGGTTTTGGTCATATACTTCTATCAGTAAAAAAGTTTTTTGCCTTCACGTCTAGTATAGGCAACTGATTTATAAATTATACACAGATACTAATATGCTAATGTGCTATGTACATTGTTCAGTGTTTGCTAGAGAAGACAATGAAAAGTAAGAGACAAAAATAGATACGAATGACAGTCTTAATATTTTCTTCCACATTTGGCCCAATGGATCAGCTTGCACACCCACACCCAGTTGACACTCCATTTTGAAGACCACTGATCTAAAGTTGTTGGATGACTCTCGACAGGTAAAAACGACAGTTTTTAAACAATGACCAGCTCTTCCAAGGGAGGTTATGATTTTCATCTGTGAAGAATACAAACCACTTCTGGGCAAGCATAAATTTAAGCCAGTTTTCCATCTCCAGACTCCCACGAGGTGTTAACACACTGGCTCCACAGCATGCTGTGTGTGAAAGCTAATGGAGAGGGGAGGAGTTTGGGGTAAACATGATCATGAGAACAGCAGTCGTAAGAGAACTTAGACAATTAGCATTCAATTTCAAACAAATGAATGTCCACTCTAGTGCAGGAGTTAGACAACACTCTTGAGTGCATGAGGTCAGAGTCCAGCATTCATGTGGAAGTCTCCAGTGTGATTTAGAGCAAGGAACATAGAAAACATGAGTAGGATGTTGAGAAAGGCTTATGGCAGAATACAAGTCTAGATTCATGTCTAGAGAAGACAGGCTCACCTCAATTCCAGGTGCTAAAGTATCAGGCACGAAAGTGGCAACAGGATATTCCAGGTTCTCAGTAGCTGGTGATAAGAGACAAACTGCCAGATTTCCTTCTTCCATCTAAGCTCTGTTCCTCCTACTTCACCATCTGAGTGTTTTATGAAGATTCCATTACTCTTTTTGCTTTCAACGAGAGTAAGAGCTGATCTATAAAGGTCCTGAAAGTTTCTTATATCCTTCCTAGAACAACATTTCTGGATTTGAGATTGGTGTTGAGATAGGCAAGGGTCTATCTAGCCAAGGGTGACTAGATGATGTTTATTGAGAAAAGCTGTTGTGAAATTTGGACAAGGGGCAGGTACTGATCCAGAGCTCTGGGGACTGACCAGCATCTTACTCACAAGGAGAAAAAGTTGGCAAAAGTAAACTTTGATATTTATCTGCCTTATTCTTTTGATACCCGTTTCCTTTTCTGAAATATATCTGGACCTTTGTTTTCCGATCTACATGGCCACTCCATTTTGTGAGCCCCGGTGGTTACCGGAGACTGCTTTATCCCTTCATCTCTTCAAATAGAGTTGCTGTGTCCATTTGTCCAAATTCTGAAGCTAAAAGTTGTCCAAAATGATGTCTGTCTTCCTTGACGTTTTGAACTGCCAGATCATGATACCCACTGGTAGAATTACATCTGAATTAAAATTGAAATATATCATACAACTACTTCTTTTGTAATTCTGTCTGTTAGTGAAACAGAATCATCATAGCTAATGGATTAATCATATTAGACATAAAAAGTTGGTTTTACCTGGAAAAGAGAGACAAAATTAGATTTGACAAATACTTAAATCTATGTAACAAATACCAATGTATGCGTGGCGAGATGACCCAGTGAAAAGACTATCGGAGAGAAAGTCAGGAGACCCATTCTGGATCTTAATCTTTATTTAGGTAGAAAATATTTAATCTATTTTAACTCAGTTTTCTTATCTGTAAAATTAGTATCTGGACTAGAGTATCAGAGATTTCTTTAAGCATTGATATTCTACGATTCTTTATTATAATGGTGTGGTGTATATAGTCTTGATGTAAAATATCATCATTCCCAATTTTCCAGGGGGAGAGAAAATAAACTGTGACCAAGCTAAAAATTAGGATTCATAAAAGCAAAAATATCTTAAGGCAAGCTCTAATAGTTTCCTACCACCCCACTCCTGGAATAATAACAGCTTTCTTTTCCTCGCATTGAGTCTGCTGAACCACCACCTCTATAGTAAGGGTAGTTAAAAAGAGATATGTTTGCAAGTGAGAGTGCTGGGAAACGTCCAGCATGCATGTATTCCAAAGGAAGACAGAAACTCGTGCAAATTAACGAGACTGTGGACTTTGAAAATGGCATATTATTAACGCAGAGAATATATATTTAGCTTATAATAACTTAATAGTTTCAGAAAAGGGAAGGATGGTACTTGCTAAAATATGCCATTATCTCTGAAGGTATGTTTTCAGAAATGTTCACGAGAAGGACGAGTCGAAACGAGTCTACCTGTTTGTTTCAGCCCAGAGGGCTATTCGGATAAAGTCTGAATGCAACAGGTTCTTACATGTCACCTGAAAAACATTTTTTTTTGTTTGGGTAGGTTTGAAATAACCTTCAAAAGGCCATGGTTTGAGTATTTAAAATTTTTTCTTCTGGTAAAAGTCAATTGCAGAAGTTCACTTTTACTCCTTTCCCCTGTCCTTTGGTTGTAGACCACAGTTCAAATGGTCCTTGGCTCCATAAAAAAAAAAAAAAAAAAAAAAAAAAAAAAAAAAAAAAAAAAAAAAAAAAAAGAAAAAGAAAAAAAGAAAGAAAAGAAAAGAAAAAAAAGAAAAAGAAAAAACTACTAAATTTTTGGCTTATTCTCAAACATATGAGCCCCAGGTTGAAAATTACTTTCTTGTTTTGAGAAATAGATGCTATTGTTTCAAAATGGTCCCTTTTCACTGAGAGAACAGAATGTAGAGAACGACTTTCTTTATCCTTCCACTTGTAAGTTATATGGAAATAAAATCCTGAATTCAACATTTTTCAAATATGATTTTCAAAGAATGACATATAACATTTTAAGGGCAGCAAAAAGTTTAACCTTTAGAACAAATAAAACAACATGAACAATAAGCATGTAATTTCAGAAGGGAACACATTGCTTTCTGGCAGCCCTGCTAGCAATTGGCTACTGTAGATTGTGCAATTTTTCCAGTAATATGATTTCTCTATAAGCTGGGTCCGTTATAGTTAAAGGCTATGATCTGGAACTCGACATTTTCTGGTAATGTTTTACTGTTATTCATTTTGAGAGGGAACTACGTAAAAAAGATGAGAGATGGAAGATAGATGGTAGATAGATGATAAATATATATTTTATAAGTAATCAAGCAGCCTATTACAGTTAATTAACATATTTGGAATCGTTCAAGTAGAAATGGACAATTTCTGGAGGGCAAGCCGAGAAAGTCAATTTCTAAGTTATTAACCTAAAAGGAGGATCAAGAATGTAATGGAATCCACAGGTTAACATAATTTTGGAGACTAAGCAGACTCCTCAGAGAATGTATAGGTAGAATCCACATTTGGTGAATTATCTTTCACGATTTGAGTACACAGGAGCAAGGATATAATTTATTGCCTTTAACATAGTGGAGAAAAAAAAAAACCTCTTCCAACTTGATCTACAGTGGAAACAAATCTAAGGTATTATAATGTTCTTTATAGATTATAAATTAATAATTAAAATATTATCTAACAGTTATAATAGGAGTGTTTATATTCTTTATATGCATTAACATATTTGATACAATACATCAATAAGGTATCTGTTACCATATTTTACACTGAAGAAACTATACCCAGAGTGGGAATGACTTGCCCACATTCAGCTGGAAGGGGTCCATTTGGATTTAAGCTCAGGCAGTATGGCTTTAGGGTTTCAGCACTGAATTCATAGACCTTGATTCACAGAACCTGAAAAACATGTTAAAAATAAAGTAGTCCAGCTCTCTAATCTTAGACAAGGAAACTGAGACTCAGAAACATGAAAAAATGTTCGTATACTTTAGTAAGTGAGGGGCAGAGCCAAAAACAAAATGCTGATTTCATTATTCCCACTTGAGATCTCTTAACTTCATTTTTTTTTTTTTCCTTGAAAAAGTAAAGTACTTAATAGTGCCTTTAAACATTTATAATTAGATCATCCTGTCTCTTCTTTGGTCTAAACACAGTTAGTCAGTTGAAGAAAAACTAACTAGAACTGTCATTGCCCACTTAGCGGGAGATGAGGTATATGCATTAGGCAAATGACCCAGAAGCAGCTGGAAGCTCAGACAAGGAGACAGCCTAAAATACATTTCAAGCGAAGCACTACTTTCCTCAAACTTCGTTTGCTCTGCAGACTACATTTCTTACAAAAGTATCCTTTTGAGTATTTGTTTTGGAATAAGGAACGAAACTTTGTTTTATACTTCCTCCCCCTGTCTCTGAATTGCTTTGAGAAAATGGAAAAGGACTAGGTTATTAAACTCCTGGAATAGCTTCTTCCTCTTCCCCTCATGGTAATGGCTTAACTTTTTTTTTTTTCCTTACTTGATAACATATACCTCAGGTAGGGGCAAAAGTAGGAAGAGGAATTAAAAATTTTTCGATGCTTCTATAAAGGCCTTAAAACAATAAAATGTTGGAACTATTGGCTAAAATCGAAGTATACTCATAGAATTCTTTACGCTTTTAGATTTTTTCACTGTGATGGGAGAAAAAGTTTATGTCCATGTGCACAGCAAGAATTTTATAGAAAATTTAAGCTTCATGACTAATTTGCCATCACCACAACTATTAGAAGAAGTTGTTCATTATAGGCCGTAGAATAGATGAACTAAGATTTGGTGTTACGTGTACCAACTTCTGTAGATGTAACTTCACCCTTTCCTTCCCTTTGAGTGAACATATTGAAATCCAATTTATTGAGAACCAGTTGATTAAGATCACCTTGAATGTGTTTTGCTTTTTTTAAAAAAAAAGTAAAATGTGAGCATATTTTAGTATACTCTTAACACTCCGTTTTAATGCCTCTCACAACACACTGGATAACTCATTTGTGTCCAAAAACTACAGTTTCATTAGATGACCAAATAATTTACAGAGCAAAGTCAAGTACATACTCAGTCATTTATTCAACTGCATATTTGGAGCCCCTGTTTTGTGTTAAGCTCTGTGTTGGAGACTGTGAGATACTAAGATGAGCAAGAAAAGGTCCTGGATCTCAAAGCTCACATTCTAACAGGAGAAACAGAGAATGTAGATAATTATAGTGTGACAAAGTAATACAAGGGTGGATATAGGCAGAAGGCTTATGGGAGCACTCAGGACGTTTGACTTATCTAGGGCCTAAGGAATGTCTGTAAAGCCTTCTTGACTTTTTAGAGGAGGCAATGTCTGAGAGCCTTAAAGGAGGGCTAGTAAATGGCCAGGTGTACTGGATGCTGTGTTAACCATGAAGCAGAAGAAAGACATTTCAAGTGGGGAGGAGAGGGGAAGTTAAGCAAAAAAAAAAAAGTTAACCAACAGAAGAGTATAGTGACTTTTTATTTTAACATGTGTTAAGTTGAAATTAGGGTGTTGGATGGTGAGCCACTGTTCAATAAAAGACCACAAGGAAACTAAAATAGAGAAGATTATTACTCAGAGGTCCTGGAGGAAGTACCTGGCACACCTTGAGGAGCCATATGGTGGGGTCAAGTGTGTGGAGTACTATGGGGTTTCCTTGATTAGGGTCAGTGGGTAGAGTACTATGGGGTTTCCAAGCTAAGGCAGGTTTGGTCAACTTAAACCAAAAAGACTGCGGTTTTAGTAAGCTCTGTGTGGAATGTGTATGTGGGGTTGGGAGAGGGGGGCGGTGCTCTTATCTAAGGAGTGCACAAGGTAAAGGCCCTGGGAGATGAGTAAACAGTTTATTACAAGGAAAGTCATATCAGAAACTAACATTTACTTGTGTTTCTGTTACCTAGGGCTGTTATATTGGGCATGTGCTGGTGTGAGGGGCTTAAGTCAGCTGTAGGACCCTGCAGGGCACTTGACCAAATAAAATCCAAGGCCTCAGTACCATGGAGTAGTTTGGCTGAATGAACTCTTGACACAGAGAGACAAGAAACACGATATGTGTAGAGCACCTCAAAGATCTCCTGTGTTCTGGAGCTAAAACAGAAGATGAAGCAGGTGGTAAGGTAGACACCTGGGTTTCGAGAGGCTTATATCAAAGTTGAGGGACTTGCATAGCACTATGTAGGAGCTGGTGAGCCACTGAAGGTTTTAAAGCAGAGGAGTAAGCTGATAGGGTTTCTGTTTTGCATGGAGAATGCTGTTGGCTATGTGAAGGGAGCGTTTCAGAGGCAAAATGTTAGTGGTAGGAAAATCCATCAGAAGCTAGTAGTAAAATCCATTAGAATCTCAAGTAGCTAGTGATCGAGGTTAATGACACCAGGCAGTGAGAAGGGTCAAGCTGACCCCCAGATTTCTAACACAACTGGACAGATCACGGTACCATTTATTGAGTTAGTGAATACTGAAAAATTTGAAGTATTGTAGTGAAAGTTATGAGTTCACCATTATACTGTGGTTTTGAGGTATTTATGAAGAGATCCAGGTTGACATGTTCAGTGGTCAGTGCGGTACTGAGACAGACGTCTTAAGGACAGATCTCTGCTGGATATCAAAATTGGAGAATCCCCCACGGGTAACAGCTGAGGTCTGAGTGGCAGGGGTAGGCCTAGAGAAGCATGCAGAGATAAAAGAATTGATATCCAAGGACAATAAGTTGGCGAGACTGACATTAAATGGGTAGTCAAAAGAAGAGGGATCTGATCTACAGACACCTTTACTTTCCTGAAGCCAGGGAAGGCGGGACTTAGTATAGAACAAACTCTAAGCCAAAATATTTTTCTATGACTTCCTCCCTTAGTCGTTTGACCTCATGACTCATTCATCACGTCACCCTTTTGCATTTCCATGCCTGTGGCTGCACTAAACAGAATTGTTTCCATGCTCGATACAGAGATACTGTGTGTTGTGTACAAAAAGCATTGTTAATAGTCTTTCTAGGAGAATATTTTGAAGGAACTCAGAGGTACCATTTCTAAATAAAAGTTGGGTGCAGTTTAAGTATTGTATGGAATGCTGCCAGTCTTCATTTCATGGCTTTTTATTTAGATTATAAATCTACTTTGTTGGAGACTAAAGTGGCCTCCAACGAAGTGGACTTATAAACAAACTGTCCTTACAGCATGTTTTATAAACTGGACAATATCATACTCTATAAGACTCTTCTCAGTTCTTGCCATTATAATGGTTAAAAAAAATAGAGAAGTATAATTGGTATTCAATGTCCTATTAGTTTCAGGTGTATGTCGTAGTGATTTGATATTTGTGTACATTATGAAATGATCGCCACAATAAGTCTGGTTACCATTTGCTTTTGAGGTTACAATTTAAATAGCTAATATTACATACATACAAATCATGTTAGATATTTGACATACTGAAGGGGAAATGAATACTTAAAAGGTTAATTTTGGCACAACTGTGGTCACTGGCAGATAATGTTCCTAAGTTTTGGGTGCCTGGAGTTCTCCTGGGACCTTACTAACTAGTTTATTTTTGCCACCTGTCTTCTAGATCAAACTTGATGTTCTGTGTAAAAGACATGGGCTATTTCTGTTAGGAATGAAGTGACACAAATATTTTACAAAAATACCATGTAAACCCCATATCTTATCTCCTATACCATTAATTATGCTGTCATCAAATACACCCACTTTACTAGAGAATTCACAGGGGAAAAAAAATGAACAAGACCGTCCTAGCACAGAAAATCCAGAAATAGAGTTAGGTCAAGGCTTCACAAACACATTGTTGCCTAGTTAAATGTCATTCTATCTTTGGCCCTTGCTCTTAAATATAAAGGTTCTTCTGAAACCCTGTAGAAATGAGAACACTGTCCAGTTTCAATTGCTTTCAAATTTCCTATTTCCAACATGAAAATAACTTTGGGATGATATCTGTGGTCATGGGCTGGATGCTCCTCTGCATGAGTTTACATGTATAAATATGACTGAGAACTAGACATTTAACTTCTCTATACCTCAGTTTTCTTGATTGCAAAAGCAGAAGATAATACTTCATGTGTGTGATAATATATACAAAACTGCATATAAAGTGGTCCACAGATATCATTGGTTTTATTCTGTATTTGGTTAAATTGTCTCTGGTGTCCTCAATTACCTACGGCACTAGGCTCCCTGAGCCTGTCTTAGTAAAGCTAGGGAAGTGAACTGAGGAGGAGAGATGTTTCTGTTTGTTTCTTAGCTAACCCATTAATGCACTACTGTAGCTTTTCCATGTCCTTGATGTCAAATCTGGGATACCATTCCCCTACTTTTGCCTGTTTCCCAGCTGTGATAATTTATTGAGACTTATGCATCCTGCTGCTCCATGTAGGAAAGACTCTTTGGATATTAGTGCGAAGAAAGAAAAGAGGAGGCACTTTTATGCTTTTAGAACATAAATGTCATTTGAATTCAAGGTTGTGTATATAAGAAGAGAAGTCTTCAGATGAAAGCATTCACTCAGAAAGACAGTGTCCTATTTCTGTTCTAAGCACCTCAGGTGATCTTACTTGTCAAAATGGTACAGTTATTTGTTATCTTCTAAGGACACAAATTTGAGTAAACTTAAATTGTTCCTCCAAGTACTCATACAGTTGAGTTTTGTGGGTAATATTAATTGACCCAGAGGCTTTAATTCCACAGAGTAATATGTATTTCAGCTTTTAAAAGATATATTTTTATTCCTGACTGAAGAATATACTGGAAAGAGTTAACAATTTTTATTTCCAAAATGCTATACCACCATTATCCTACACTCATCCTATCTATATAAACTGGCTTGATATCCTTGTCAGCAGCATCAAATGTATAGCCAGAGGACCTCAAGGGGTTCAGTGATATTTTTTAAAGGGAAGGAAATATAGTTTCCGAGTGCTCTGTCAGTCCTTCATTTAGCCCAGTCCCCCAAAGTGGATTTTGCTGTTTTGCATGCAGAAACACCTGACCATTTGCTTCAGAGACATTCCCAGGGCCTCGCTTCTTTAGGCAGGCTCATGACCTGGTTTCAAATAAACACATTGGCCATCACTGGTTGGGAAAGGCTGTTTATTCAATAGGTGGTACTCCATTTACTCTGAAATCATTTGAAACAGCATTTTCAAACATCAGGTGAGAAATTTTGCATAATTATAAAATTTAAGAACCATTTAAATAAGACTTTTAGGCATAGTTGTAAGAAAAGCAAATCTGTGAAATGAAACTGTCACCAATCTGAATAGCAATTATAAATATTTAACATATGTCCTAGGAAAATTACAGGGATGAGGAAGATGTGTGATGGTCAGTCTTCTAATGAGCCCCAATGAAAAGACTGTGCATTGGGTTTTGTTAGGCTTATTAGGGAATGTAGCAAAGGATGAAACACTATGGCCAGCATTTATTGAGTAACTATACTATCCTGGGCACATTACAGAATGCTTTATCTAAGCTGATTGTATCATTTGTTCTTTACGACTAAATGTTTGGATTAGTTTGAAGATAGGGTAACAGATTCAGAGGGGTTATGCAGCAGTGAAGTTAGGCTTTGCTATGGGACATGCTGATTTGAACCTTTTTCTATGCTCCTAACCTACAGGCAACACTGCCTCTAGACTCAGTAGGCAGAAAGGGAAGGGAAGGGAAAGAGGGCTAATTTCTCTCCAGGGAAGGGTAGTAAAGGATGAATAATCTAAGTCCATCTAATGCAAGCCTGGTTTATTTCTGGTTCCTAAACAAAATGTTGGATATAAGAGAAAAGGTTAGAATTAAACCAGATTAAAGATCTGTCCCAGGGCTGATAATATTGGGAAGATATGATTTGCAAATGTGGCTGGGTATGACCCAACATGGGACGTGTCGATAGATTCAGTCGCCATTTCACACATGCAGGTAAGTTATATGCTTTATTCTGGTAGGAGCAACCAAGTGGTTCCTCGCACACGCAGGTCAGAGAAGAAGTCAGGGCAGGAGTTTTGTGTCTAAGCCTAGAAGGCTTCATTTACAGCTCTGTGGACCAGCTGTTTAGATGGGGCTCCACTGGCTCCTGATGCTTAGAACAACGAAGATTCCATTCTTTCTTCTAGAGTCCACCCCATGGAGCAATCTTTTTAGATGTTTGTTTCTCTCTTGGTAACTAAACCTGCCACAAAATTCAGCTTTGGCCTGTGCTACCTTCACTGATTTCAGTTCTCAGTTGCTAGAGTGATGTCTTTCTTCATTAATTCCCTCTTCTTGGCTGTGTTTGGCTTTGCCTGTATCTCATGTATTCTCTAGCTTACCCTGTCACCACCCGCTCAGCTTGGCTCCACTTGCTCCACTTTTCCAGTCTAAAGATCTCTGGAATGTTTCTGGGTCACCCCGCCACCCCCATCTCCCGCCCCGATAGCTCCTTGCTGCCCCCTTCTGGCTTAAAATGAATTAACACTTCAGTTTGCAGACCAAGGAGTGAGTCAAACCTGGGTTTTAGATAGCTGTCAATCTCACATTGTTGCTACTTGGAAGGAAAAATAAATAATTCTGTCTTCTCTCCTCTCCTCTCCTCTCCTCTCCTCTTTTCTCCTTTCCCCTCCCCTTTTCTCCCCTCCCCTTCCTTTCTCTTCTCTCTCCCTTACAAATCTCTCCAATTATTTTCCCAACTCTTCTTTCACTAATACGTATTTTGAGGGGATTTATCAGATTACCAATACTGGCTATATATACTCTCGTCTTAGATTTATTACCCCGAGAACTCTTTTTTCTTTTTATTTTAAACATAAAATGTTTTTCTTATTAATACCATATACATTCTCAATATTTAAAATTTATAAAACAATGAAAGGCACAGAGAGAGCAAATATCACCTAAAATTCAACTATAACAGATAGTAACCATTAACATTATGGTGTTATCTGTACATGTTATTTATATGATTCTGTATTCTTCCTATTAGTAACAGGTCATTAGCTATTTTCATCGTTTTAAATACTGTCAGCCTCCTTTTAAAGGTAATCACACTCACAACTTTGTTAGGGTCTCAAATTGTCATTAGATTATAAGCATCTGCAAGGCAGATTTCAGAAACATGAACAGGAGCTTTCTCTGTATTCTCCTTACACTGAAGAATGCTGGGCTCTTTTTGCTGCCATGCTCAATAAATGTGGTTGATTGGTTGTTCTGAGTTCATGATGTGTTTTCCAAAATGGCAATAAAAATGGTAATGAAATGTTAAGTTATTCTCAGCTACTAAATTCCTAGGACCAGGAATATCATAAATTGTCTTTTTGATCATCAAAACTATTTGACTATAAATGTTAATTAAGTCGCAATAACCTCTGAATTTCTCTTCACCCTCTCTTTTATCCCATATGTTTCTAATGTATCTGCATCATAACAGAATTACCTCACAACTAATTAAAGCATAAGAGAAAAACACAGTATATGTTAACGTGGTATTAGGAACTAACCACATTTAGAAGAATTATTCTATTATAAAGGGAGCATTTCACCCCCAAAATTTGTCCCATCAATCTTGTCTCCTCTATGGCCATAGTGAAGTCAATTCATGCCAATTCATGCATACACTTTTCTGTGAGTTAGAAAGCCACAAATAGACTCAAAAATCAAAGCCACATACCAAAGGAGTGCTCAAGTTAACCAGGCCTTATGCGATACTATTTGTTGCTAATGTTTCCATCTTATAGAAGTTGGTAAGGTTAGCTATCTGAGGTCCAGTGATTCTCCAATCTGAAGGAGAATCTGTGGACAGACAGGTCTGTTTTTAGCTACTGCAAGGGTTAGGTGTGACATGGAAGGGAACTCTTCACCCCTCACTCCATTTTCTCTTAATGTTTAATCATGTTAAATCATGACTGGGTAGAAGAGATCACTTAACTAGCATGACCTTGTTCACATTTAGAGAAGATAATAAAAAGAATAGAAAACATGAGGATACTTTTTAAAAAATTAATAAACTTTATGTTTTAGGGCAGTTTTAGGTTCATAGCAAAAATGAGCAGATAGAACAGAGAGTTCATTATACCCCTGTTCCCTCCCACAGATAGCCTCTCCCTACTATTAACATCTCACACAAGAGTAGTACATTTGTCGCAATGGACGAACCGACATGTACACGTCATTAACACCCAAATCTACAGTTTATATTACTGTTCATTGTAGATGTTGTATGTTTTATGAGTTTGGACACCTTTATTATGATATATACCCATATTATAGTATTGCATGGAATAGTTTTACTGTCCTAAAAATCTTCTATGTTCCACATATTCATCCATCCCTCTTTCTAATCCAAGGCAAAAGTACTAATCCTTTTACTATCTCCATAGTTTTGCCTTTTCCAGAATGTTGGAATCAAATAGTATGTAGCCATTTCAGATTGGCTCCTTTCATTTAATAATATGCATTTCAGTTTCCTCCATGTCTTCAGGTCTTGATAGCTCATTTCCTTTTAGAGCTGAATAGTATCCTTTTGTCTGGTTGTATGGGAGTTTATTTACATATTTAGCTACGAAGGACAGCTTGGTTGCTTCCAAGCTTTGGCAATTAGGAACAAGGTTGCTATAAGTATCCATGTGCAGTGCTTGTGTGAGCATAAGCTCTCAACTCCTTGGAGTAAAACAAGGAGTGTGATTGCTGGATTATATGGTAAAAAAGTATATTTAATTTTGTCTTCCAAAGTGGCTGTACCATCTCACATTCCTACCAGCAATGAATGAGAGTCCCTTTTGCTCCATAGCCTCTCAGTATTTGTCAGTATTTTGCATTTTGGTCATTCTAAAAGATGTGTAATGGTATCTCTTGTTAATTTGCAATTCCCTAATGATATATAATGTTGAATATCTTTTCACCAGTTTACCTGCCACCTTTATATCTCCTTTGGTGAGGTGTTTGTTCAGGTCTTTTGCCCATCTTTTAATTTAAGAGTTTGCCCATCTAGGAATTTAAGAGTTCTTTATATATATTTAGATAACTGTTCCTTATGAGATGTGTCCTTTACAAATATTTTCTCCCAGTCTGTGGCTTATCTTCTCATTTTCTTGAAGAACATGCTTTTAAAAATTAGCTTTCTTTTAATATTTTTTTTCTATGGATGCCCAGAGAGTTCTTCTTAACATATTTGTAAAATAATTGTTTAATCAGAGAAATTGAATAAATTATATTTGCCTGACTATTCTTGGTTCTAATTCAGGAAACTTAAAATGCACTATGGTCTATGGATGCTCAATATCTAATTCTTCTTTCTCTAAATGTTAAGCGTATGTGACCTCGTAGGAAAGAATATGACGAAGAGACTTTTTAACATTATGTCTAATGCCTCTGAATGCATTGCTTTTCTGGCATATTATTCCCTGTTCAGGAATACTTCTGTCCAAGAAGGTCCAGGAATATATATGTGTGTGTGTGCGTGTATATATATATATATATATATACACATATATATATATATATAATTATATATATAAGTTATATATATAATTTTTATGATATATATTTCATTTTTAATATATATATACATCTGTATTGCAGAGAGGACTACCATGACAAAACCCAAGAAACCGAGATTAAAAATAAAAAATATAGTATATTTCAGTTCTCTACCCAAC
The DNA here is from genome assembly GCF_902729225.1 of Pteropus medius. NCBI lineage: Eukaryota > Metazoa > Chordata > Mammalia > Chiroptera > Pteropodidae > Pteropus > Pteropus medius. Next base: position 13,638,767 of record NW_024354875.1, on the reverse strand, counting down.
ATTTTCAAATATCTTATAAACATTGGTGAAAAAGATTTTATGTGATGTTTTCCTTAGGGTAAAAACATTAAAAAATAAATATTCACCTTAAGTATTCTGATTGATACCATACAAAATATTTGCGAAAAAGAAATAGCTTTACAAATTCCTTTAAAAATGTAGTTTGTGCTATATTCTTTTCTTTTTCCCTCTTCTACCCTTTCTTAGATATTTTCTAAATATAGCTAAAATTTACCTTCGGTATCTGAATTCCATGTAATTATTTGTTTATTCTCTATTTGGTCTTGAGAGAGAATGATGAGGATGATAAGGTTAAAATTTTATAAAAGCTTTATGTAAAATTTAATTATAGATATTAAGTGCATGGGGCTGTTCTGTAACCTATTTATACTTTGATTACATAGATATACTTATAATTTCAGAAACATTCGGAGAGTTTTAGATTAAATCAATCAGGTAGTTAAGCAAAGTCAGATTATTCCAGTAAATAGACACATGCACACAAAAATTTTTTTTGATTACTAAGTGTTCTATTATTATGCATACAAGCATATTCTCTCTCTCTCTTTTCCTCCTTCCCTCCCTCCCTCTCTCTCCCTCTCTCCCACTCTCTCAAAACTCCCCTCTTCTGATTCCTCTGCCCTTTGAAATGTAAACGTTGACTGAGACCTTCATGATAAAAGATGCAAGAGAAACATGACCTCTCAGCAAACATAACACTCAATAAGAGTGTTGTCTATATTTCCATTTCATCTTTTACATAACAAACACAATAATCTTTACTCTCTCAGCAGAGAGAGAGAGACATTGTGGCAGTTAACAGGCTAATAATGAAAGTGAATTTCGTGCTTCTCCTAAGGAAGAAGTATCAGATAGGTTCAGAACCCTTTAGGATTACAATAATTTTAGAAAAGCTGCTCTTGTTAACTGCTTTATTTAAAGGCATGTTAGAACAAGTACTCTAAGCTCTTCGACCTGTCAATAGACAATTAGATGTGCTACCAAACACCTTTTCTATCCTCCTAGTGTCTTCAGTATGTTTAAACTGAGTGGAGTCACAGTTATTAGCCTGATAAGCAATGATGTCATTAACTCTTTGGGCTAATTTCTCCTTACTAAACATGGCTGCACTGGTGGTTAATTTGGAACAGCTGCATCATATGTTGCTGGGTTTTACAGCCCCAGCTAACATGGAAGCTTCCTTTCTATTGAACTTAGGATCACTGCACTGAAATAAATTCTCAGAAATCATTAATAAAGTAATTTAAAAAAAATACTCCTGCCATTTCCATGAGCTCAGATTACAGCAGTTACAGTAATTACAGTTATTGATATGCAATATACCCAGGGACTATTAAGGAATCTTTATAGGCCTCTTTTTTGCAGTCTTTGCACCTAAATGGTCTTGAAGAAAAAGGGTGCTAAGGACGGCGAGCCTCAGCATTCACTATCACTTTAATATTTATAATGTTTATAAGATTGCTTAAGAACTCAGTCTCTTCTCATTTCCAGAGACTCCTCCAAGGCTTTTGATAGAGTTGCCAGCTTTAGGGCATTTGCTTATCTAATTAGGGTTTCTTTAACATTTACTTGGAGGGCAGACTTCTACTCCTGCAGTGGGTAAGACACTTAGCAAGACTCATTATTTGCCATCAGTGCCGTTTGCCAATAGGTCAGTGGAAAATCATTTCCTTGGAATATCTATATAATTATGTCTGAAGCTCTTTGGGTATTGACTTTTGCCATAGGGCCCTTCTATGAAAGCAGCATCTGGCTCTGGTCTCTTGCTTTCTGCTTGAATGCCGCCAAGAAGCAGAATGATCTGCCACTGAGAAATCCACAGGTAAGGATTCTACTGAGGATCTCTAACAAGGCCTCAGGCTGTCTCTTGGAACAGATTGGATTTTTCATCTCATGGCTACATAGTCAGCTACTTTTTACAATCTCTGCAGGTAGGTGGACATTTTCTTCTTCCTTTCCTCTTTTCCTTCCTTCCTTCCTTCCTAACTTCCTTCCTTCCTAACTTCCTTCCTGTCTGTTGTATTTATTTATATGTAGCTTTTTGGGGGCCATGGAGCCTGACTTGGCTTCTGGTTTGTTTACGATGTACTATCTCTCTGTCTTCTGTATGGAGGTGAGCATTTCATCAGAGCGATTAAACATTCTGAGTCCTTTAAATACCAACACAGAGAGATCTTTGGAGTCTTAACACAGGGAAGTCAGCAATGACCACTGTAAAAACATGTTTACCAATAAGTCCTGTTTACTCAAGAAGAGGCAGTTTTTCTCTCTAGTCAAAGCTTAGACTTTAGAATTAGTGGTGGGACAGGGAGGGATCATGGACACAAGGAGAAGGGAAGAGTGAAGAGTGTTCCTTTCAAGTCAATGAGTAGTCTTTTTGCTTATAGAGAAATAAATGGAAGAGCCAGCTGAGAGTCAATCTTATTCAGTTTTGAAATCTATAAACAAATAAGTCGAATTATTTTTGTCTCATAGACATGTTCAGCAGTGCCAGAATAGTATTATACGTAAGCGGGGAGGAGAAGGGAGATGTTGCCTTTTTTGAATAGTCAAAGTTACCTAGATTTCTTTCAGAGCAAAAATTTTCCATATATAGAGGGAGTATAATGTAATGATTGAGAACATAAACTTGGAAGCCAGGTTACCTGGGTTTAGATTTTGGCTCTGTAGTGTGACCTTCTTAACCCATCTATGGCTAAGTTTCCTAATATGTATAATGGGATTAAAAGCACCATTTACCTCACAAGGTTGTTATGAGAATTAAAAGAGCAAATATTTATAAGGTAATTAGAATGGTGTCTGCCAGATAGCAACCACCTTAAAGTGTTTTCTGAGTAAATAAAATATTCAACCCTCTCCAATAAGATGGAAATTTTAACATTAATAGGGAAAGGAAGAGGAGCAGTGAAACTAGCTTATACAGCATTATGTCAATGCAAGACGACATTGCTTATGATTTATTTTCCATGAAAAGAGTTTAGATATGCATTGGGTGGATGGTCTATAAATTTTATTGAGTGATTGAGCACTATGCTTAGTTTTTGATCCACATTGCTATTTTTCATATAGATTCCATTTTACTAAACATTTTCATTAGATTTGGATAAATATATGGTCACAGTGGTTCCCAGGATCTTTCACCATAGAGTCCTGCTACAGGAAGCACTTAGATAAAGGCATTAAATTATCATTTATTGATAAGAAGCTAAACTTGGTGAATTAATTTTTTATTTATACATTAACCTTTAATAGTCATTTAACTTTAGAAATAGTCATAGACATACGATCTTTCAATATCTTCCAGTTAAGATCTTCTAAAATCAATCTTTTCATTTCCAGAAATAAATCCAATTCAATCACGTCATTTCCCTGATTAGAGGTATTTAGTGTCTCTATATCATCCACACAGGATAAAATACAACTGCCTTAGTTGGCATATGAGGACTTTCATAATCTGGCCTTAACCTTTTTTGCCTAATCTCTTATAATTTCTACCTTTTCCATCACTTAAGCACTAGAAATATAAAACTTACCAGAGGTTTATTCATTTCACCTTTGCGTCTGACAAAAGCTGCTCTCAGTGCCTATAATACCCTTTATCACTCCTCACTTTCCACCTGTCTTTTTAGCTTATATCAAACTCTGAGTCAGACTTTACACTTTTTCTCTGTTTAACCAAACTTCTGAGAATACTGAAGCTCTCTCCTCCATATCGTCACTGTAATAAAAATTAGAAGACCCTGTATAGTGTCTACTGTGTGCGAGGCTCTATTATAATAGCATTGCATGTATTAAATCATTCAACTCTTATAATAAACTTGTCAGACAAATGCTCCTCCATTTTGTAGACTAGGAAACTGAGTTACTGATGGTTAAATAAATCTTCCAAGGTCATACTGTCAGTTGATTATAGAGCCAAAATTTTGAAGTGTATGGCATTACAATGAAGCTTGTATATTTTTATATTTTTTCCACATAATTTTTAATTATTTATATATGGCTCTTTGTTCTAGTAAACACCTCCATGACCTACTAAGATCCTTTATATCATAGATGCTCAATAAATGTTTGCAAGGAGACCTTTCATTAATTTAAAATATTTGAAAATAAACAAGTACAATTATTGAATCCAAAGGAAGTTATATGATTTCTCAGATCTCCATTGCTCTTTTCTATATTTTATGTTTTCAGATTAGTAAAAATCACAGCAGTAATCTTGCCTACTATTTTATTTTTAATACATGTGAAACTTTGCACTTGAACTAGAAACCAGGCCTCCTTTTTTCTCTTTTAACTTGACATCACCAAGCATACTGTAGTTTACCCATCTTTTCATTCCGACTTCAGTAGTCCCCAAAACAGAGACTGCATGTAATTATAACACATCTCCTCAACCTCGAAGACATAACTAGCTCTGCTTTTAAAGCTTCTAGCAAAGGGGGAGGAACTGAAATAAGAATAAAGGCTAGAATTTTGCCATACTCTAAAAAAAAAAGTATTTTAATAATGTAGTACCAAAGTGTTCTGGTTTTGAAGTAACAGTTAAATTCTTCATTTTCCAGTGGGTAGGGAAAGTTGTATGTAAGATGACAGTAGTAAACATTAGCGTGTTGTAGAAGGAGGATTTGATTATTTGGCTCCAGTCTTAATTCCCACATTTCTATATTACGTTTTCCCATAATCTGATTGATTCTCTTTCAGGCATTTAATAGTTTACTTCATAGTTCATTGTAGAAATGCTACAAGCCTTACCTTACTATCCCTTTCTTTAACAACAATTCATAGCACTTCATTTGGAATCACATAGAAAACATGACTACATCGCAATCAAGACAAAAAGCATCTGCACCCATTTCTATATTGATGAAACCCCCACCAAAACAAAAACCTATCCAACTCACTTTAAATGTGCATCAAACCGATTGGTTACTGACAAGAGACTGCTTAAATTCATCTGTATTTTTTATGATTAAATTCATGCTGTATTTTTTTCACCCTGTTGTTTTGGCTCCGAAGAGACACAACTTTGGGGCAACTGGATAAATTAGGCATGGTCAAATTTATGTTTGTTTCAAATATTCCTAGTCTCTCTGTAACAGCCACAGAAAAATAACTCAGGAATTTACCTGAGAGTCTGAGTTTTTAAAATTAGAATGGTGCAATCTTTCTTTTTCTTTGAATTTGACAAGATATGTGCATGCATATGTGGGTGCAGAACGCATTGCTAGGGTGACCTTGTATCCTCACCAGTCTCCATTCCTTATTCTCATTTTTGCTTCACGAGAAATATTTTCTATGTAAATGTCTTATTGCATCAATAGTTTTTTTCCCCCCATTTTGAGTTCTGTTGAGTCTCACAGGTCTAACTCTGAAGATATCAAATTTCACACTCCTTGCAAAACAATATTTTCTCTCACAATTATTATTCCCACTCCCCCAGGAATAAAATACAAAAAAAAAAAAAGCTAATAGACAAATGCAAATTCATAAAACAAGATTATAAGCTTTAAAAAGCACACTACTTTTGCTTATGATTTCTGTGAGCTAAACCAACCTTCAAATTTTATCTAAATGGTAAACAGTAGAAAACAGAATAAGGTAGCCAGTATAGTATGAATACAAAGAAAGTAAATCATATTGTTTGTTTTGTCACATTTTCTGCAATGTGTTACTTAGCAGGATAGGATTTTTTTGTAAATTTTGAGACAGTGCATAACTATGATAATATTCATTTCCAGCCCTGTCAGAATGAATTCCAGTTGATAAGCTCAATTTATATCTGTATGTCAGAAGGCAGGTTTGTGAACACAGGTAACATCTTTCTGCTCCTCTCCAACCTTACTTCCTATTAAAAACCAAGCAGTGCTGTTTTGCTATTTTAAACTTAGAAACAAAAGTTTCTAGTTAACCGTGTATTGCAACCCTGATCCTCAATTTGGTGGATTTTGTTTATTTGTCTCTGCATACACCTGAGTGAATTGCTTATTTCTCTCTTCTCCTCCTCCAAACAACAGCTCTCTTTGTTCACCTTTGAGACTTTGGATGAACTACAAGTCAAAGGAGACACTCATGAAAATCTTAGACTATTATCCATTCATTCTATACAAAATATCTTAAAATACATTTGTTTGTGGTTATAGTAACATTCATAAACTTAATAATATCTTATTTTCATTTCTATGAATATATATATGTTCAAATAGTGTCTGATGCTACCATATATTCATTTTTTTTTAGGGTGGCGATCACAGTATCATTGTAAATTCTAAAGAATTATGTAGTTCTTACAATTTTACAAACTCAAGAATTGCTGTGCCCTGCGTAGTCACCTCTTTAGCCATTGTTCGGGAAAGTAAGAGAGTGGTAAAAGTGAAAACTCCTTCCTCATTCTTGATATTTTTATTTTCTTCAGAGTAGGGTGAAGATTTAAGCAGATAATATCTCATTAATAAGCTTGCTGACAGAAGAGATTCTGGTGAGGCATGCTGTCTGATGCCAAATATCCTCCTTTAGCTCAATGTTTAGGGATCCTAGAGAAAGAGGCCTGGGGCCATGAACATGTCAAGATCACTGTATATTTCTTAGCAGGTTTTCCCAGGGTGGCCCTTATCCTACCCACTCTAATTCTCTTTCCCTAGGGGTGCAATTTGAATCAACATTCCTCACTTACTGAACACTCCAAGAAGTTCTGTGACCACTTAATCTTTTTACAGATCAAAATGTGTGACATTTTAATCTGCATAGATCTAAAATCTAGAATCCATTTCCTGGTTTATGGGAATTTCATATCAGATGGATGGCCCTAGCTAGGTATGTTAAATGTATTAAATCGTTCTTCTTAAGAACCTCAATGCAAATGAGAAAATCTGGAAGAGAAGAGCTATAGAAACTTCATTTGGAACCATAAAACCATTGTGGTGATTCAACAACAAAAAATGTGGGCAAATAGTCAGACAGATTCTGTTGTAGAAATCTTGATTCCAACGCTTTAGTTATGATTCTAAGAAGTATTCATTGATTTCGATGACTGATTTAGAAATACAATTAATGGATTTTGGAAGAAATGTCAGAATGGAAGTGGAGAATGAGACCTCTTGACTTGTTTAAAGGAAATTGTTAATCTGGCCTGGAAGCTGTGCTAACAAAGAAAATAGTAAACACTGAGGAAAAGAAACAATGCAAAACATTTTAGTGACCAAATAGCATGAAGATATAAGAGGATGCCTATAGGAAAATCTTGTTTGGATGAAAAAGCCACATGGGGAAATTAGTAACAAATTAAAGAAGTAATGAAAAATGTCACAAATATAGCATTAAGAATAGGAACTAAAGAAAGGCGTGTTGGTAGTCACACTAAAAAGTAATCTGTTTAGGCAGCACCTCCAACTCATCTGGTCTCAACCCAAATTATGTGTTTATTATTGTCAAGGTCTGAGCAACTGGATTTAATATGAACTTTAAAGACAATATAATCAAATAAAAGATGAGATGCTATGCTCAGGTCAATATGGATATGAACACAAAACTTTGGACAGCATTGTATTACTTCTCTAGGATAAGAAAAGGCTTAGCATTTATATTATTGAAACAGTATATTAAACTATAGTTGCCATAACTTTCGCAGATAACATCTCTAATGATGCTGCCCATTGCAACATCTTCTCTTAGTAACTCAAAAGCATTAAATCCCTCCAATGTCCATGTAAATTACATTTTTTTTAAAAAAGCTATTGTGTCTAGTCAAGTTATAATGTTTCCTGATGCACTACAATAAGACTTCTCTGGACCTAAAAGTGATCTGGGATGGTGAGGATTCCAAAGGCCTTGCTCAGCAAGCAGCATAGTTCCAGGGTGGAGGACTGCGCCAAAGTTGGGGCAAATGTGACTTTTCTGCATTCAATTTTAAGTCTCTAAATATAGAGATAGTCATGAAGGATTCATAGTTACTTATTGGGATTAAAAGGTATGCTATGCAAATGGAATGCATTTGCACAATTCCAGATATCTTTGTTTACTCACCCTGTGATATCAAGGTCTTGGGTACTTCTCTGCTATCTGTTACCTGGGTTTCTCATTTGAGCAGTTATTTTTCTTTGTTCACTCATTCAACAAATATTTTTTATTATATTGGCCAATTTAGGCTAGTTTACGTTGGCAAACTATTTGCTTAGTGTGGGTCTCCTTACCCCAAATGTAACTACTTTAGGGCATAAGCGAGCTTATGTTTTCTTTAGATTTCCCCCACTCTCCCAAATCAGTTCTTGGCACTTAGTAAGCAGTTAATGCCTACCTAATTTAGTTTAATTGAAATAACAGTCAGAAACTGTAGATTTCAACTGAGTAAAAGCTGATATCAGAATAATCCACTTCCACAATAACTTGCCAAAGACTAGAATTCTGAATAAATGAGACCAGGGTTGCGATACTTTTAATTCTAAGGAAGTAATGGAGAAACATTAACAGTTGCCCATCAGCGTCATGCTTAAAAGAGAAGGCTTGTTTTGAAAAGAAGAGTCTTGGATGCAGAGGGATGCCCAGAAGTCTTACCTGAATTATTCTTAAAACTAAACTCCAGGGAAGAAGCTGAAACTGGTAAATGAACTCAGTTAAGTGTCAGATTTCAGGAACATGAGTTCACTCACAGGGCAATTATAAAACTTTGCTTGATAAACTTCTTTAGTTGGCTCTCTTAATACATCACACATATTTGACTACACATTGCAGATTTTAACCAAATATAGCCAGGTGTTTTGGTGAAGAACCTTGGATGACCTGAGGCACTTGGGTCCTTTGCAGCTAGGTTAAGAGAAGTAGTTAGAGCTGTCAGGCATAAAAGAGATGGGGTGAAAGAAGGAAGAAGTGCTGCAGAAGCAAAATCTACTGATTTTGCTGAGGGTCAGCCCTGCCTTTATGTAAATGAGCCTGGTAATTAGAAAGACAATGGACTCTTAGTTTAGGGGAATCTCTTAAAGGTGTGTGTTTTTCTTAACAAGACTTGAGTTCTGGCCAATAAGGAGATGAGGTATTTACTATTGTTGCCTGTAATTGTAGCTGTAGGATGGAGTTGAAGTTTTTGAGAAAGGCAATTTTCAGGTCAACCCTGCTATCTATTGCCATGTTCTTCTATCTTTTTGTCTGAATACACAGAAAGCAGCTCTTGCTGGTGATCTTGGATGGAGGAGCCATGGAAGAGGAAGAATTTTCCAATTGCTTTCATGTGCAGCCTTCTTACTTCTCAAGACCCATTTATTCACATGCTACCACAGTATGTGAAAATTACTTGACTTTTTCTAGAGCTTTTATACTATATTCTGCCTCTCTTGGCAGCTCTCCTTAGATTTTGGCATGTCTTTTTTATCCTCTTAAAAGATGTTTCTCCTCCATCAGATATTTGCTAGTCATCTCCAGTTGATTTCTTTACTAACCTATAGGTCCCAAGATCCCCAGTGGATACCTGAAACCATAGATAGCACCAAATCCTATATATACTATACTTTTTCCTATTCATACCTACCTATAATAAAGTTTAATTTATAAATTAGTCACAGTGAGAGATTAACAATAACAATAAAATAGGACAATTAAAACGATTGATGGGGACGGAGAAACATTCTCCTTTCCCTCTTAGTAATTCTGGCTGGTAGAATAATTAAAATGACATAAGGCAGATTAACAGAGAAAATCAAGTTTTAATATGTGTGTTTGGAGAATTCACATAATGAAAATTCCAAAGACAGTAAGACAAAATGACTTATATGTTATTCTGGACTAAAGAGGGGGAAATAGGGGTTTAGGATTTCAAAGGGAAATATGGCAAATTTACAAGGGGATAAAAAGAGTTAATGTTTAGTAAACAAATGTTTACTGGGCCATCTTGAAACAATGGGGCACAGGGAGGACTTTGATCAAACGGGCTCTGCTCCCTGTCAACCATACCTAGTTCAGATTAAACTATAGTTATCTGTGATAATGTCCTTCTTGGAACAGGCCCTCTATTTTAAATTCTCTTAGGCAGTTAGGGGGAATGCCAAAGATAACTAGAGTCCTCTGAGCCTTAATTGTTTTCAGATTGAAATAATCTCATTATTCAGAGTGGCACATCTTAGAGCTTTCTGAACCTATTATCCCTGGGGTATTGTGAAATCCTGAGTCACCCCAGTGACATGGGGAAGGGAGAGGGATAATGGGCACAGAAAGGTGGTTCGTATTTTTCCTTGGTTCTTCCTCATTGATGCACTGAAGAATCACAGGTCAATGAGATTCAGAAAAAAATTATTAAAAGTATATTTTAGAAAGACAAACCATGCCCTAAGGAGGCACACAGTTTCAATAAAGAGCTATAACAGAGTACTGTCACAACCACTAAGATAATCAACACAAAAACAGACCCAGAAGTGGGAATGTCTGCATTATATTTGGACCTTGATGGGTTGTTCCAAAGGCATTCCTATGTGATTGGCAAGTGAGATCACTTTGATTGACACTTGGCTGCTATATAACTTTGCCTAGTCTGTATATGTGGACTCAGAATTCTACTACCATTGGGGTATTCTTTGGGTGGTCTCTAGGCTGGGCCCCTATTCTTTTGTTCCCCTGTCGCTCATGTCTGACTAGCTACCTAATGAACCCCCACACAATATACTGTAATTAGTTATGTGAATATGGTCTTTCTCTCTCAATGTATCTTATTGTTTGTACTCACCCTTCTTCTTTAGATAATGTGAGATGATACAACACCTACGTGATGAGATAAAGTTAGGTGAATGATATAACCATTGTGACATGGCATATGGATTACTTGAACACAAGCACTGTGATACCTCAACAGTAGATCTGACAACCTAGATGGCTACTAAGTGACTAATAAGCAAGTAGCATATATAGCATGGATAGACTAGACAAAGGGATGATTCACATTCCAGGTGGGATGGAGCAGGACAACGTGAGATTTCATCATGCTATTCAGAATAGGGTGCGATTTAAAATTTATGAATTGTTTATTTATGGAATTTTCTATTTAATATTATCAGACTGCAGTTGACCTTGGGTAACTGAAACTGCAAAAAGCAAAACCTCAGATAAAGGGGGACTACTATAATATTCTGATCTGTGACACAGGCCTTTTTTCCATAATGCCTTTTTCCGGAACTACTTTTTAAAAATACTTTCTACTAGATGAGATCAGATAAAAAAATTTTCTGGGGACAACCTAAATAAGAAAAAAAAATTATAAGCTTTTAAAAGGGCATCCAAAAGATGTGTGCAAGGAAGACAGACCATTTATTCTTGTAGGTTGCAAAGAAGTATATGGATTGATCTCATGTACAAGCAACCTCAAATTTTATAAACAGATTTTATTTTAGAACTTTTTTTTAGAATTTGGAAAACATTTTCTTATAGGAACAATATATTTGGGGGAATTAGGGTATCAGGCTTACCCACAAAATCTTATTTAATTTATGTAGTAGAACCACAAGGATGCATTGTCAGACCACCTGGGAGTAGGAATCAGTCAGCCTTGAGAGGTGATGGAAGAAAAATGGCTTTTCCCATTTCCTAAAGAGGGCCTTAAGCAAAAATTTGAAACCTGAAAGATTTGCCCTGGGCAGACTTCCACAACCCTCTGTTTTCTCTCCCTCTACTCAGTGCCACTTTGGCAGTCCTAGCACACACTTAACTTACCCTAAGGCATTTGTACTCAGGCGTCTCAGCCACTATTCTCTCACTATTCTAAGGGTCTACCTTCCTTCATCCTCCAGTTTCCAATTTTCTCAGTGTATTTACTCTCAGTTAGGTGCTAAGAACAATTTAATCAGAACTAACTAAATCACACTATGTTGTGAAAAAACCAACAATTTCTCCACAAGTATTTTTTTTTTTAATTTTTTTTAATAGTTTCAAGTATACAGTGCATTGGTTAGACATTTATATAGTTTATAAAACAATCCCCCTGATTGGTCCTTCTCTCCTCTAGTTTTCTACCTAGCCAATATATTAACGCTAATTGCATTCCCTATGCAGTGCTCCTCATCTCCATGACCATCTATCAACTAATTTGTACTTCTTTAACCCTTCACCCCATTCTCCCAGCCTCCCAAACCCTCATCCACTATGTCCATCACCAAATTGTCCTGTGAGTCAGTTTTTGATTAGTTTGTTCTTTTTGTTCCTTAGATTCTGCATATAAGTGACATTGTATGGTATTTATCTTTCTCTGTCTAACTTATTTCATTCAGCATAATAACCTTGAGGTCCATTTATGTCATTACAAATGATAGAATTTCATTTTTTTTTTTTAATGGCTGAGTAATTTCCATTGTATATATGAACCATAACTTCTTTATCCAATAGGTTGCTTCCATATCTTGGCTATTGTAAATTGTGCTGCCATGAATATTGGGGTGCATAGATCTTTACGAATGATTGTTTTGGTTTTCTTTGGATAAATATGCAGAAATGAAATTGCTGGGTCAAAAGGTAGATCAATTTTTAATTTTTTGAGAAACTGCCAGACTGTTTTCCATAGCGACTCTACCAATTTGCAATCCTACCAACAATGTATGAGGGTTCCTTTTTTTCAGCATCCTCACCAACACTTGTTGTTCTTTGATTTATTGATGATAGCCATTCTGACAGGTGTGAGGTGATATCTCATTGTGGTTTTAATTTGTATTTCTCTAATGATTAGTGACCTTGAGCATCTTATCATATGTCTATTGGCCATCTGTATTTCCTCTTTGGAGAAGTATCTGTTCAGATCTTCTGCCCATTTTTAATTAGATTGTTTGATTTTTTGTTGTTGAGTTGTATGAGTTCTTTTTATATTTTGGAAATTAACCTCTTATCAGATGTATCATTAGTGAATGTCTTTTCCCAATCAGTCGGTTGTCTTTTGGTTTTGTTGATGATTTCCTTTGTTGTACAATAACTTTTTAGTTTGATTTAGTCTCATTTGATTATTTTTTCTTTTGTTTCCCTAGCCCAAGGAGATATATCCAAAAAGAAATTGCTGTTAGCAATATCAGAGAGTTTACTGCCTAAGTATTTTTCTAGAAGTTTTATGGTTTCGGGTCTTACATTTAGGTCTTTAATCCATTTTGAGACTATTCTTGTATATGGTATAGGAAAGTGGTCCAGTTTCTTTCTTGCTTTCTTTTTTTTTTTTTTGCATGTATCGATCCAGTTTTCCTAACACAATTTATCGAAGAGAATGTCTTTACCTCATTGTATATTCTTAATTTCTTTGTCATATATTAAGTGAGCGTATAGGTGTGGGTTTATTTCTGAGATCTCTATTCTGTTCCATTGATCAGTGTATCTGTTTTTATGCCAGCACCATGCTGTTTTGATTACTGTAGACTTGTAGTATGGTTTGATATCAGGTAGTGTGATATCTCCAATTTTGTTCTTTCTCAAGATTGCCATGACTATTCGGAGTCTTTTATGGTTCCATATAAATTTTAGGATTATTTGTTCTAGCTGGCTGAAAAATGCCATTGGTATTTTAATAGAGATTGCATTGAATCTATAGATTGCTTTGGGTGGTATGGACATTTTAATGATGCTAATTCTTTCTACCCATGAACACGATATATGCTTCCATTTATTTGTACCTTCTTCAATTTCTTTTTTCAATGACTTATAATTTTTTTGAAAACAGGTCTTTTACCTCCTTGGTCAATTTGATTCCCATGTATTTTATAGTTTTCATGCAATTGTAAATGGGATTGTTTAATAAATTTCTCTTTCCGAAAGTTCATCATTGGTGTATAAAAGTGCCATTGACTTCTGAATATTTATTTTGTAACCTGCTACTTTATTGAATTTATCAATCAGTTCTAACAGTTTCTTGGTGGAGTCTTTAGGGTTCTCTATATATAGTATTATGGCATCAGCAAATAACGAAAATTTTACTTCTTTCTTTCCAATTCAGATACCTTTTATTTCTCTTTCTTATCTTATTGCTATGGCTAAGACTTCCAATACAAAGTTGAAGAAGAGTGGTGAAAGTGGTCATCGTTGTCTTGTTCCTGATCTTAAGGAAAACACTTTTAGCTTTTCCCAATTGAGTATGATGTTAGCTGTAGGTTTGTCATATATGGACTTTATTGTGTTGAGTTATGTTTCCTCTATTCTAACTTTGCAGAGAGTTCATAACATAAATGGACGCTGGATTTTATTGAATGCTTTTTCTGCGTCTATTGATATGATCATATGGTTTTTATCTTTCGATTTGTTAATGTGGAGTATCATATTAATTGATTTGCAGATATTGTACCAGCCTTGCATCCCAGGATTAAATCTAATTTGATCATGGTGTATAATATTTTTAACGTATTTTTAACGTATTTTTAACGTAATTCGATTTGCTAACATTCTATTGAGGTTTTTTACATCAATGTTCATAAGAGATATCGGCCTATAGTTTTCTTTTTTCGTAATGTCTTTGTCTGGTTTTGGAATCAAAGTAATTGTGGCCTCATGAAAGGAGGGAGCCTTCCCTCTTCTTGAATTTTTTGGTATAGTTCAAGAAGAATAGGTGTTAATTCTTTTTTGAATATTTGGTAAAATTCACCTATGAAGCCATCTGGTCCAGGACTTTTGTTTTTTGGGAGGTTTTTGATTACTGATTATATTTCATTGGTGGTAATCGATTGGTTCAGATTTTCTATTTCTTCTGGACCCAGTCTTGAGAGATTGTATGTTTCTAGAAATGTGTCCATTTCTTCCAGATTGTCCAATTTGTTCACATATAATTGCTCATAGTATTTTCTTATGATCCTTTGTATTTCTGTGGAGTCTGTAGTTATTTCTCTGCTTTCATTACTGATTTTATTTATTTGAGTCCTCTCTCCTTTTTCTTTGATGAGTTTACTAAAGGTCTATTAATTTTGTTTATCCTTTCAAAGAATCAGCTCTTGGTTTCATTAATCTTTTGTATTGTTTTTCTAGACTCCATTTCATTTATTTCCACTCTGATCTTTATTGTTTCCTTCCTTCTGTTCACTTTGGGCTGTGTTTGCTGTTCTTTTTCTCATTCTTTTAAGGGTAAAGTTAGATTGTTTACTTGAGCTTTTTCTTGTTTCTTGAGGTAGTCTCGTACTGCTGTGAATTTCCCTTTTAGGACTACTTTTGCTGTGTTCCATAGATTTTGAGTTGTTGTGTTTTCATTTTCATTTGTCTCTAGGTAACTTTTGATTTCTTCCTTGATCTTATTAATAACTCATTCATTGTTTAGTAGCATGTTATTTAGCCTCCATGTGTTTGTGTATTTTCCAGTTTTTTTCTTGTAGTTGATTTCTAATTTCACACCATTGTCATTGGAGAAGATAGTTGATATAATTTCAATCTTCTTAAATTTATTGAGACTTGTTTTGTGTCTTAACATGTGGTCTATCCTAGAAAATGTTCCATGTGCACTTCAAAAGAATATATATTTTGCTGCTTTGGGGTAAAATGCTCTGAGAATATCTATTAAATCCATCTGGTCTAGTGTGTCTTTTAGGCCCATTGTTTCCTTGTTGATTCTTTGCCTGGAAGATCTGTCCATTGGTGTCAGTGGGGTGTTAAAGTCTCTTACTATGAGTGTATTATTATTGATCTCTCCTTTTATGTTGTTGTGTTTGAGTTGTTGTGTTTTCACAACAATTGCTTTATGTGTGTAGGTGCTCCTATGTTGGGTGCGTATACGTTTACTAGGGTTATGTCCTCTTGATTTATCAATTCCTTTATCATTATGTAATGCCTTCTTTGTTTCTTACTACAGCCTTTGTTTTAAAGTCTATTTTATCTGAAATAATATTGCTACGCCAGCTTTTTGTCATTTCCATTTGTGTGAAATCCCTTTTTTCATCCCTTCACTGTCAGTCTGTGAGTGTCATTTGACCTGAAGTGGAATCTCTTAATAGACAGCATATGCATGGGTCTTGTTTTCTTATTCATTTGGCTACACTATATCTTTTGATTGGAGCATTTAATCTTTTTATATTTAAAGTGGTTACTGATAGGTACATAGTTACTGCCATTTTATTATTTGTATTTGTTATTTCTATTTTCTTTTTCATCCCTTCTCTTTTTACAGAAGTCCCTTTAACATTTCTTGTAATACTGGCTTGTTGGTGATGAATTCCTTAAACTTTTTCCCATCTGGGAAGCTCTTTATCTCACCTTCCATTTTTATCAAAAGCCTTGCTAGGTAGAGTATTCATGGTTGTAGATTCTTGTTTTTCATAACTGTGAATATTTCTTGCCAGTCCCTTCTGGCCTGCAAAGTTGAAAAATCAGCAGACATTCTTATGGGGGCACCCTTGTAAGTAACTAGGTGACTTTCTCTTGCTACTTTTAAGATTCTCTCTTTGTCTTTGACCTTTGACATTTTAATTATTATTTGTCTTTGTGTAGGTCTCTTTGAATTCCTCTTGTTTGGGAGTCTTTGTGCTTCCTGAACTTGTATGTCGAATTCCTTTGCCAGGTTAGGAAAGTTTTCTTTCATTTCTTCAAATAGATTCTCAATCCCTTGTTCTCTCTCTTCCTCTTCAGGTACTCCTATGATCCAGATATTGTTACATTTCACATTGTCTCAGAGGTCTCTTTAAACTATCCTCATTTTTTAAAATTCTTTTTTTCTTTTTGTTCTGATTGGGTGTAGTCTGCTACTTTATCTTCCAGTTCACTGATTTGATCTTCTGCTTCATCCAATCTACTGTTGAATCCTTCTAGTGTAGTCCTGATTTCAGTTATTGTATTCTTCATTTCTGTCTGGTTCTTTTTTATGGTTTCTATGTTCTTTTTTATGCTTTCTATCTCTCTGTTGATGTTCTCATTGTGCTCATCTATTCTCCCC
Organism: Pteropus medius; assembly: GCF_902729225.1. Taxonomy (NCBI): domain Eukaryota; kingdom Metazoa; phylum Chordata; class Mammalia; order Chiroptera; family Pteropodidae; genus Pteropus; species Pteropus medius. The sequence continues at coordinate 13,621,903 of NW_024354875.1, read as the reverse complement.
ATAAGTTCATTGAACATCCTTATAACCACTATTTTGAACTCTGTCTCTGGTAGGTTGCTTACCTCCATTTCATTTAGCTTATTTTCTGGAGTTTTCTCCTGTTGGTTCATTTGTGGTATGTTTCTTTGTATTCTCATTTTATTAGCCTCTCTGTGTTTGTTTCATGTGCCAAGAATATTTGTTTCGTTTCTCAGCTTTGGCCAGATGGCCTAACGTAAAAGGTGTCCTGTGTGGCCCAGTGACACACTCTCCATGATCCCTTATGCCGGGGGCTCTGGACGTGATCTTTGTGTAGGTTGTGTGTGATCTGTTGTCACCAATCTTTTATTGTTGTTAGGACATCAGTGGATGGGATTAACACTCACGCTGACTAATTGTGGGAATTGGCTGCACCCACAGGGTAAGTAAGAATTGCTGTGTGGGGGCTGACCCCACTGAGTGAGATTTGCCCTAGCAGGCTTGTGTACTTGTTGCAACCACCTTTTGTGTGTACCACTAATGGGACTAGTCAGGAGTTGCTCTGTTGTGGTCTGGTGCCAGCCTCCAGATGCATTGGTTTTGTGGCCCCTTGGGAGGGGCTCCCCAGTAGGCCAAAGTCAGCTACTGCTTTTGATTGCTCAGGGCTACCCAGTGGGAACTACAAAGCGGTCCGCAGATGGTTGTTGCGTATGCTGGATCTATAGGTAAGTGGAAGAGACAATGCTGTAGGCAGCAGTCTGGTTATCCCCCGTCCCTGACCTAGGGCAGTGTAGCAGAGGGACCAGTGCTCCTCCAGGTCTGATACTGCCTGTCAGTTGCCCGTAAGTCTCTGAAACTGGAAAAGCCTCTGGGTGATATGCGTATCGGGTGGTGCAGGGACCCTGGGAATTTTCTGGGTCTGTTGAGTAAATTTCTCCCTGCCACTGCAGTGCCAGTTTACATGCCAGTGATGTCTCTGTGGCTCCTGTACAAGTTTCCAATCATAGCAAGGTCAGCTGCTGCCCACCTTTGGCCTGAATGCACCACCCTGGGGCAGGGGCAGCTGTCTATCAATGTGCAGTGGGGACTTTGTGTATTGGATGGGGCAAGAGCTTAAGGAGTCAAGGGCCATCAGGCAAATACAGATCCTGAGATCCCCTCAAGAGATATTGCAGCTCGTATAGGCAGCAGTGATCTGTCCACAACTGTTTTCCCGGACATGCGCTGACTGCGCTAACCAAGGTCTGTTGCCTGCACAGACTGCAACTCCAGAGCCAAGCAGGGCAGGGGAGGCTGCCTGTCAATGAACTGCAGGCACTTTGTGGGGCTTGGGTGAAGAGGGATCTCAGGGAGACAAGGGCCATTTGGCCAATACAGCTTCAGTTTTAATGCAACTTCTGTGCCCGGGCATTCCTACTGTTATCACAGATCACAGTGAGACCTGCTGCCATCTGGGAGGTCCCACAGACCTCTGTGCTCCCTGAACACTATATTGCAACTCTTGAAGGCAGCAGAGGTCTGCCTGCCACTGATTTCCCTGAAGTGCCTACCCTGTGCTAGCCAAAATTTGTTGCCTGTGTGAATTGTGAGACCCGGGTTGGTTGGGGGGTGGGAGGGACAGGACAGTGGCAGTTCACTCTCAATGAGCTTCCTAGGGCAATTTGTAGGTAGGGTGGACAGGGTTTCCAGGGAGATAATGGCGGTCAGATCAATTCAGCCTCAGTCTTGCTGCAAGTTTGGTAACTTTTTGCACGTTTGCACAGAAGTCCCAGATCATAGCAAGGCCAGCTGCTGTCTGGGACTTGCTCACTGATTCCCGAGATCTGCCCAAGTTCATGCTGGCAGCAGCAATCTGCCTGAAACTATCTTGGAAATGCATGCTTTCAGCACTGGCGACCAGTTGCAAATGGTTGGCCCTGAACGAGTGCAGGGCATGGCAGCTATCAAGCAAGAAAAGCCCCATGAGATCTGTAGGTTGGGAGGGGTGGGCCGATCCCATTAGGCCAGTGCTTCCTAATGGCCCTGTGAGAGGAGTCTACACAGTCAAGCTGGTGTAGTCTGTAGCTTGCCCTGTAGTGGGGCCGGACTAAGGCACAATGGTGGCTGCCCTTCCAGCCCTCGTTCTGGCACCAGGTAATGCAGACTGTCTCAGTATGAATCCCGTGCGAGCCTCTGACCCACCGCTGGTGTCCCGGGTGAGTGTCCATGGGTCAGAAAGCCTGTGCACAGGTCCTTCAAAGGAGCATCTAGGGTTTTAGTCTCCTTCCATCTCACCTGGATGGCCAGAATCCCCTCTGGTTTTTACAGTCAGAGTTATTGGAATCTCCTTTTCCCTGTGCTGGGACCCTGGGTTGGCCAGCCCCTGAATGAGGCCAGGACCCCTCTCTCCTTCAGGGGAGCCTTTGCAGCCTTGCTCTCCCTCTAGGTGATCCTCCACCACCTGCATGTGTGGGTCGAGCCCGATTAGCGACTTTGCCCTTCCTACTGGCTTCCGTGTGGCTCCTTCTTTATATTAAGCATAAGTGTTTCGATCAGCTGGACTTTAGGTGATTCTCCACATTGATTATTTTATAATTTGGTTGTAATTTCAATGTGGACCTGGGAGGACACAAACCCTGCTTTTACCTAGTCCACCATCTTCTCAGTACTCTCCACAATTTTTTTAAAAGCCTCGTTGACTCAAATATATAAATTCATATAAAATGATATTCTGACAGCAGTTGGAGGAGGTTTTGGTTTGTGGGGGTGTGGAAAGCATCATAGAAGCTGGTCAGCTGTCAATTCCTGCTATATAACTAATGATATCTACCTATCTAATCATTTTTCTATCTATATCATACCCTGAACTTTTTGAGTTTACACTATAGATTCATATGCTTCAGCTCTCAGTTCTGGTTCTGACACCACAAGATAACTTGTATTTTATCATCAAAAACATTTGTCTTGGAGTAATTACCACTACCTACCAAAACAAGGAGGTTCACAATCTCAGTGGATTTATAAAATTAAAGCTTATTTCTGTTCACATAAAGTCCTGTATAACTTGGGCAGCTCTTCTCCAATAGGGGGAACCAGGTCACTCCATCATTTCATAGTTCTTCAGTTCTAGCTGCTAAAGAAAGAACGTGGAAGACTGAGCCAGATGTTCCAGAGGCAGACTGGACACAAGACACATAGCTTCTTTACCCATTCTTTCATTGGCCACACTCCAACACATGGTCCAATTCAACTTCAAGGGAACTGGGAAATGGCGAGGAGCACAGGGACATGGTGAACATTAGCACTTTCTGTCACACTCTTAGCAGTGGGAATTTGTAAATAAGCTGCTTATGTTTTTCATGGTTCTTTCCTACCTGAAACCAAAACTTATTTGAAGCTTCAAAGTTTTTTCGCTTTAATTTATGATATCGTGACACCTATGTCATGTGTATGTGTGTGTTATCCTGGCTACTATAATATGTAACTTATGGCAATGAAATGAGCAGGAAGGCAGGTAAAAGAGGTAAGTGGGGGTAGTGTGGGAAATGAAAGAAATAAGGAACAGAGAGAGAAGCAGGAAAGGCATGGAAATATTATTTGTATATCATGGTTCATAAATCGGGTCCAATGTGTTTATTTGTTTGTTTGTTTAATCACAGCTAGTAAAATCATTCCTTTTTGTTCTGCTAGTTACTTTTCCATATAATTGTTAAGACACAGTTTGTCTAAAGGTACAGGGTCCAGTATTAATTTCTTCCCTTTAAATTTCAGGGTGACTATACTGATGAACTCCAAATATGCAGGCCAACTGTTTATATAGTGCAAGTCTTAATAAGAAGGGTACAGCACTGAGAATTATGGAGGAGAAAGTCACTTCCACTTGACTTATGGCTGGTGTATTTGTCCTGGGAATTACTATGAATGTCAGTTACTTGTGGAATGGAAAGTGAACAGTATTTGATACCTTACTAGGTTTACACAGTAGATTCTGAGTTTGATTTTGTAAATCAGGAGACACTCAGATTTCTTTCTGAAGACATTAGTCTGCTGTCTAATGTGTTCTCACTGTGGAATTACCTGGCCCCATTGTTCTTTGAATATGGAGGCTGTAATTCCTTAAATTCACGTAAAACTTCTAACTTTACTTTTAAAGTTAAAACATTTTATGTTTTCTGTTTATTTTACCTCTCTTTGCATTGTAATTTTTAGTTTTAATTTTCCAACTATATTTTTCATATAAGTAAAAATAATTGCGTGCTACAAGGAAGATAGAACTGATGTTAGAACACAGAACAATTAACCTGGCATGGAAAGGGAAAGTTACATGTATAGGGAGAATACTAGTATAAATTTTCTTTCCATAGTTGAGAGGACTTGTAGACAAGTCCCAATCACAGGTATGTTAAAACTCAGATTATGTTACAAAAGTTAACCTCATACTAATAATATGTAGACATGCCAGCTCAGGGAAGAAAAAATTCTTATTATATATTGCCATTTGCTACACTTTAGAATTTTTAGGATATTTTTATTGACTTTATTTCTCCTCATGAGTATGTCAGATATGAATTATAGTTAAAGCAATTTCATGGTTAAAGCAAATGAAATCAGAGAGCTTGGGCACCTTGCTGGGGTCACACTCTCCTTAAGCGATTGAGGCAGAAATGGGGCCCACTTCTGCCAACACTTATTTTCTTTGTGCTGTAAAAACCTGGAGTTTTCTTACCACCATGCTAAGATCCAACTACTAAGAAAGCTACTCATTTTATGGTTTTTCTAGAGACAGTCTGCTCATCTCTAGGGAAGGTCTTTCTCTTGATTCTCATTCTCTTTTTTCTGGAAGGTAGAAACAATAATATTTATTCATCTTTGCTAAGCACGTGGAGGGAATATATCAAAATAATTAAAAAGCATCATTGTCATCATTGACTCACACCTCATACATACATTCTAAATTCAACCACTGCCACATGTGTACAGAAACTTGGATCTCAATTTTTGGATATTACATAATTGCCTTTCAATAGAAAATGTGACAAAAACATGTAAGGTTATGTAGGCTGATTTTGTTTTCACTGTCTCTGCCAATAATGTGACTTCTTTTTCAGAGATCTGACTGGAAGCTGTTTAATCTCCATTTCACTGTATGTAACACCTCATGCCGGGAGGGCCTTATGTTAGATTTTTGGAGAGAGTTTTTGTGAAAGTAGGATTACACCCATTTGAGTGAAGAGCTGAGACTGAGCATGAAGCCAGGTGTCCTGGGCAAAATGATCCACTTTGCTTTCCTAAGCTCTTGGCTTTATGACCTTTCTTAAAAAGTCCGAATCACCTCACAATTCTGTGACTAGGCCTGGTCCTGGGCCGCCCTCTGATGCTCAGCCTGGTGGTCCTGTTGACTCACTCTGAGGCCAAGGCTGAATGGCTCCTGACCCTGCCCTGCCTGGGCTTTCCTTTTGATGGAAGCACTCCTGTCACAGGTGTTTCAGGTACGTAATGGGCTGTGGCTGCTCCTTGAGCAATGCTATAAATAGTACTAGCTTCATGGCCAAAGGAAGAAGTTCTCCAGAAACTTCATCATCACAGCAACATTTATGGGAAGTCAAGAAAGATATATCGGAGAGGATCTGAGCTTGAGGGGTTTGTAATCCATATAGGAGATAGAATATACCTTTTAAAAAAATATGCAAGTCAGGGTTAAAAATATACGAGAATTTTTTGAATGATTTGATAGAAAGTGTTTCAGGAGACCCGAGGCTGGAGGACTCCTGAAGGAAAGGTCTGAGACACAGACGGTCCTGTTTGACCCACTGAAACCAGTATTTTCTTTAGCTGTGCGAACAGTGATGTCGGACAATACAAGTTAAGAGCCTTGAGTTCACCAGGATCCTTTAGAACATGCAGATTCCTGAATCCTACTCTCAGAACTTCTTATTTAATAGATCTGAAGTCAGGCCCAGACACCTGCTGCCACCATTGTTTCCTCCTCACCTCCTTTTTTTTTTCTTTTAATATATTTTATTGACATACAGTTAACATACGTGAATACACATATCCTGGGACTCAGTTCAATGAATTTTAACAGTTGTGTACATCTATATAACTACTTTTCAAAATGAAATATAAAATATTTTCATCACCACAGAGAGTTCCTTCGTGCCTCTTTCTAGAAAATTCCATTTTCCTAACCTCCACTCCAATTTCTGATTTCTAGCCAAAGATTACCTCAGTCCATTTGTAGACTGCATATAAATGCAATTATATAGTTCAGTTTCATATCTAGTTTCTTTCATTCAAAATAATTTTAGAAGATTCACCCACTTTGTTGCATGAATTAACATAATTTTGGGGGAGAGTCACCCACATTGTATCAGTAGTTCCTTTTTTAAATTACTGTCTGATATCTCATTATTTGAATAAACTACAAATTGCTTATTATATTCTCTTCGATGGATATTTAGATTATTTTCAATTTTAGACTAATGAATGTCTCTTACAAAACATCCTTTTAAGTTTCTTTTTTGTGAACATAAGTTTTTATTTTCCTTGGGTACATACCTTGGAGAGCAATTCCCGTCTCACAGGATAGATACATGTTTAAATTTATAAGAAACCATAGGCACTTCTCCAAAATGGGTGCATCATTTTATATTCTTAAAGTAATGCAGGAACATTTTAGTTGTTTCACAGTATCACCAACATTTGGTGGTGTTAGATTTTTTAAAATTTAATTTAAAATGTTGAGTATTTTTTTATGTATTTATTGGTCATTTGTAATATCTTCTTCATTGACATGTCTGTTCAAGTAGTTCGGACATTTTTAATATTATTGACCCATATTATGGGTCCTTCAATATTTTGGATACAAGAATTTTTTCAGATATATGTGTTACAAACATTTTTCTCAGTCTGTAACCTATCATTTTTAAAAGATTTATTTTAATAAGTAGATATTCTAATTTTTTTATTGTTTAATAAGTCAATTTTTCTTTTACGTTAGTACTTTTTGGGGGATTGTTTCAAGAAACTTTTCCATGGAATCGCAAAGATATTTTTCTATATACTGTTTTAGAAGCTTTACGGTTTAGGACTCTGATCAATTTGAGCATGTATGGGGGTGTGTGTGGGGGTGTGTGTGTGCATGTGCATGTATGTGGATGTGTGTGATGAGGTAGGAAGTTAAGATTAATGTTTTTCCGTACAGATATTTACTTCTTCCAGAAGCATTTGATAGACTTAAATTAACCTGATACCTTGGTTTTCCGCATTTTTAATAAGTACTTTAGGTGGTTCTGATGCAGAGCACTCAAGGATTATTTGATATATACTGCTGTGGATGAAAAGTAAGTGGGAGTTTATTTTGCTTTCCTATGGCAGAAAATTACTAGCAGTATAATAATAATATTATAAATAATCACTAGGAGAGACTAAACCTTTTATTAAGCTTTTGCTACTTCACCTTGATTATAATGAATACTATATATCTGATTTATCTTTACGACAGTCTTATGGAGCAGATATTATCATCTACATTTGAAGATACAGAGTCTCATAGAGCTTAATTCAACTTGTTCAAAGATGTTCTTTAGTGAATATTGAAGCCCAAATCCAGACTCTGGTTTTCTGACTCCAGAGCCTCTCACTTAACCACTGTGTTCTCTTCCTTCTCCATGGTGTGCTAACTTTGTTTCAGTGCTCATACATTAATGTAATGATTGCTTAATACAGTGGTCCTCAAACATTTTCTTCTCAGGTCCACCGTATACTCTTAAAAATTATGGAGGACCTAAAAGAGCTTTTGTAACATGGATAATATCCATTTATATTTATTGTACTAAGAATTAAACCTGAGAAACTTTCAGAATATCGATCAATTGATTTAAAAAATAGCAATAATGCATCCGTTGCACGTTAACATAAATAACATATTTTAATGAAAAGTATTTTTCAGAAAAATAACTAGTGAGTACCATTGTTTTACATTTTTGCAGATCTCTTTAATATCTGGCTTAATAGAAGATATCTGTATTCTCACATCTGCTTCTTATTCAGTGTATTGAGATATGTTATTTTTCTTAAAATGTAATATATGAAGAAAACCTGGCCACACATGGATACATGGTTGGAAAAAGGAGCAGCATTTTAATAGCCTCTTTAGTTAATTATGGTTATTCTTTGATACTACATCAAACCTCATCAAATGGTGGTTTCTTAACTATTAAATGATGCTTAAATTTGTTGTAATATAGAATCTGAAACCGTAGTTCATATCAATGAGCTTTCGTACTCAGTTTAGGTGAATATTTTATCCATGCATGATTGTGTAACAACGTGCATTGGTTGTTTGAAAAATATCATTTCAATGAGTTATATAGATTCTGGTAGACATGAAAATACACTGCTGAGATCTAGTGTAGAGAATATAATTGACCTACAGTATCTGTTGCTACCTTTCTAGATCCACCACAAGATTGTACAACGGTTATGCTTTCCCTTGCTGCTCCCAGATGAGAAATGAGCATAACAGAAGCATGAATGCTGTCCCGTCCCTGTGAGATGCAGTCCTCCTTAAACTAGTGACTTTGGCTCTAGAACTTGTCCTTGGCTCGACAAACATTTCTGGAACTGCATAGCAGTCTGAAACTCTTTCTACCCCATCCACTTTTCTTCCTCTCTCCTTCACAGGTGTCAGAACTCCATTGTAGTCTGAGGGCTTTTCGTGCCTTCTCTGCCTCTTCTACCCTTCAGGGATCTTCCCACCAATAAGTCTCTTCAACATCTAATCTTATTTTTGCATCTGCTTTTCAGGTGACTAAAACTAATACACAGATCTCTAAACGTTGTTGTGTTTTATCATAGAATATCAAAACTCACATTCATAAATATTGCCACTAATCTTATTAGGAAACTCTAAGTATTGGGAAGATGTCAGGTACAAAATGGAACATAGGAGTATTCCAAAATTATAATTTTCACTTGAAAACTTGAATCTTATCATTAGTAACATGTACTGTCTGTTGTTTTCCTTGAAATAGCAGTCTCAGTCTATTCAATTATGTGAAAATTTTTACCAACTTCCCAAGTCTGAATAACGATAGTTTACCTATCAGTGGTTCTTTCTAGCATAAAAGAGCTGCTAGTTGAGGTCACAACCCACACAATCAAACCAGGTCTTTTTCTTGAGAAAAATCAATGGACTGCAGAATGCAGCAGAAGGGCTTTTAGTCCATTTGTGCCATTTCATCATGCAGAGTATGAGAAAAATATGTCCTGAGGGTCAAGATTTGATAAAATTAATATTTCTTTACTACTTTTTAAAAGACATTCCTAAGCAGAACTGTCATTATGTTTCCTGCAAGTGTGTGGCAGTGAAGAATATAATGACCACTAATAGTGCTTTTTGCCATTGACTTGACTTTTACTCTGACCCCAGATGTTTTACCCATCATTGTTTTTGCTCTAGCCATGCAAAAGTCAACACAGCAAGAAGGGCACATGAATCCTTAGTTTAATATAAAAATAGATTTGACCTCAGAGACCCTCTGAAAGTTCCATGGAACCCCTAGGTGCTCATAAATTATACTTTGAGAACCACTTCTTGGAGGCATCAAACATTTATTGAGCACTCAGTAACTATAATACATCTTTCTAGGACCTGCAGATGCAAAGATGGACAGTGCCAACTACCTGTCCTCAAAGAGCTCTGGTTTTTGAAACGGGGACACAAGTTATTAAATTAGTAGGTTAGAGTTAGTAGAATTGCTGTGGAACAGAAACAAAGGATATTTTGGTTCTGTCTGTAGGGGTCCAAGGATTCCACATCAGTGGGGTGATTCTTGAAGCAAGACCGGAAGATTGAGAAAAGGGGCGTTCAAAAAATAAAGGAAGCAGGCATGCCAGGAGGAGGAAACAACATAATGCGAAGATATGAAGGTATTGGCAGAGTGTGATATGTGTTTACCATCATCAATCTGAGAAACAGTAAAAAATTTATTTTAATCTACCTCAAAGATTCCAAAAGTTTTAGTTATATATTTACCCAGAATTTTGATTTCCGTGTTATTACTCAACCAAGTATACCATTGGATGCACCTCTTCTTTGTGCCAGGTTCAGTGGCAGACATAGACTTACATTGTGACCCTTGTATTTCCCCTCATGGCAGCTAGTTCTTAATCAATTTTTAGAACATGGTTTTTGTTTTTGTGTTTCAATAGGACCAAAAAATAAGACGCATCTAAATATCTTCCTAGCCATTCAGATAGAGCTGTGACTAATGTAATCATTGATTGAAAATTATATTGTCTTCACATATATGAAGCTCAAAGGTCTACATTCTCCAGTAGCTCAGATCTGGGTTATTTGATATGTGTAAGATCATGAATCTTGAAGTCCAGCACTTTGTTTTTTTCAAACATGCTTACGATTTGCTAAACCATTAAGAAAATGGATACTTTAGATCAGAAACCAGTAATGCAAATAAATGTATTAGTGTGGCGTGTATTGAATGTTTATTTATGTAAACTCAAGATTGCTAGGGAGAGTTCACCAAACGAATCACTATGATTCGATGTTTCCTAACAACCACCTGGGAGAGGAGTGTGATCTTCTCATTTAGTCTTAATCACTGGCAATCAGGGACATTTGACAACTGGGAAATATCACACAACTTATTAGAAGAGCAATCATAAAATATAAAAAGGATAGAAATAAATACAATCTTCCTTATGCACAATTGCATAAAATAATTTAAAGATATTTTTACATCCCCTCTCAAGCCATCAGGTTTAAATCTGAATTACCTTTTTAATTAAAGTTCTCTCTAAAGAAACCAGTATCTTATACAGTAAGTATTTTTATATGCAAAATAAGACTAATGAATTTGAATACTGAGATTCACATGTCTGATTTTGTATATCTTCTCAACATTTGGTGCTTGGGTGGAAGTTGTAGCTTTGTAGTCTCTCTTTTTAACAACCGGTAAATATTTTTGGACCAAGAAGCTTCCAAGTGTTGTGTCACCTTAGCTTTTATGTGAGAGAAGATCAGAAATCATATCCTATGGTTCTGAATTTCACCACTCGAATCTGGGCTGGCAGGAGAAAGAAGAAAGAGAATCAATCACTTGTGAGTTTTGGGGGGCCAGGCCTAAAGATGGTTAGCTCAGTTTCGCTCCTATTCCTTTGATTGGATCTAACTTGCAGGACCCCACCTAACTGCAGGAGAAGTTTGGAAATATGGTCTGGTCGTATGTCCCAGAGGAAACAGAACTGAAGTTTGTGAGCACATTGCATTGTCTTGGCCACATTTGTCAATTTGTTCTCAGTGATAATTGTCAACATCATAGGTGGGTTGCATGTAGAAAAACCTCAAATTTGTCCTAATGTGCATATATTCACAATTTTGTCAATTTACTTAAATATTATTGAATATCACTCTGAGCAGGACATTGGGCAAGACACTCAGTAAGTAACACTAAGCAGAACATGTAACAGAGATATATGACAGTCCCTGCCTTTAGGAGCTTATAGTCTCCTGTTAGCAAACACATCTACTTTCTCATTAGCTTTCTTCCTTCATCCATAAGCTGTTGATGGTGTAGGGATAGGACAGAAGGGAAGGCAAGCAGTTTTAATTTACTATCCCAGAAGTGATTATAGCAGTGAGCAAGTATATTAATTTATCCACTATAGCCATCTTAGGGACAATCCAGAATAACATGTAATTTATATTTTATAGTGCTTCATATTTTAAAAAGTGCATATATATACTGGTGAGGAGAACCTGAAATTAGCTATGTGATCTCAGGCAAATGACTTATGCATTCAGAGTTCATTCTTGATCTATAAAATGGGAATAATAATAGAATCGACCTCTTGCGGTGATTGTGAGATTTAAATTAAATGAAATTTGTAAAGTGGTTAGCAGAATGCATAAACCACCATAATCAAAAAAGTGATATTGACTAGCGTTGTCATTTTTATCTGACTTTAAAAATAACCTTGTGGACTACATAACAAAAGAAACCATCAACAAGTAAAGATACAGCCATCTGAATGGGAAAATATATTTGCAAGCAACGCTTTCGATAAGGGTGTAATATCCAAAATATACAAAGAACTCACATGACTCAATAACAACAAAAAAAACAAACGATCCAATCAAAAAATGGGCAGAGGACATGAACAGACACTTCTCCCTAGAGGACATACAAATGGCCAAAAAATATATGAAAAGATACTCAACATCGCGAGCTATTAGGGAAATGCAAATCAAACCCACAATGAAATACCATCTCACACCTGTTAGAATAACTATAATCAATAAGAGAAGTAATAACAAATGCTGGAGAGGATGAAGAGAAAAAGGAACTCTCACACACTGCTGGCGGGACTGCAAATTGGTACCGTCACTATGGAAAACAGTATGGAGGTTCCTCAAAAAAACTAAGAATTGATCTATCATATGATCCAGGAATCCCTCTACAGGGTATTTACCCCAAAGACTTGAAAACTCAATCCGAAAAGATATTTGCACACCTATGTTCATAGCAGCATTATTCACAGTGGCCAGGACATGGAAGCAACCGAAGTGTCATGCAATAGATGATTGGCTAAAGAAATGTGCTACATATATACAATGGAATATTACTCAGCCGTAAGAAGAGATAAAATACTGACATTTGCGATGTGGATGGACCTCGAGATAATCATGCTAAGTAAAATAAGTCAGACAGAAAAAGTCGAAAACCACATGATATCATTTATATGTGGGATATAAACCTAAAAGCAACAAATGAACAAGACGAATAAACAAAGACTCATAGACATGGACAATAGACTAGTGGTTATCAGAGAGTAGGGGGTGAGGGGAAGGGGGAAGTAGATGGGATAAAGGGGGTCAATATGTGGTGATGGAAAGAAATCTAACTATGGGAGGTAAACACCTAGTGTAAATATGTATATGCCTTACTGTTAAAATGTACTGCTGAAACTTATTGGATTTCATTAACCAATGTCACTATAAAAATAAAAAAAAAAAGTTTTCTCGGACCATTGGTCTGTTATTTACATTGTTAAATAGTTTTCTGACTGGGAAGCAAAAATTCTGTGTTTTATTAAAATAATTTTCTGTTTAATAAATAAATAAATAAATAAATAAAATAAAAACAATGCTGTGGATTATTTGTCGTTTTATAGATGAGACAGACTAAAATTCAGAAAAGTCAAGTATCTAGAAAGAGGTTGCACAGCTTAATAATCACAGAGTCAGGATGATTCCTAGGTTTATGCCTTTTCATTAATCTATGATTCCTTGCAAGTCCTAAAAGATAAAGACTACTTATGAGGGCAATTTACTTTTCTCTACATTAAGAAGATAGTGAGATAACCTCTTTAATAAAATGGAAAGACAAATACTACTTCCTCTGGGTAACCAGTCATGAGAGTTTTTATAAGCATGAAATTTTAGGTTACAGGCGGCATATTATCAAAACACCTGCACCTTGCTGCCTTTATGTAAAGGTTGCTATAGTTTGCAGATGGTGTGGGAAGAGAAGAGTGGGTGTAAGATTTAGAATGCCTAAATTTTAATATTTGTTCTACAGGTGGCCAGCTGTATGACTAGAGATAAGTCACCTTACCTCTCTTCATTTTTCCATCTATAAAAGAGGTTTTGGAACATCATGTAGTTACTAAGCACCCTGCTCATATAGCAGAGAGCAAATTAACTGATGAGAAAGAAGACAATAAAAATATATTATTTTGAAGTTCGAAGTGACCTCAAGTAATCTTTACATCCAGACTGCTGAATCTAAGTCCCCTGATCCTAGGCTGCTTTACTGTTGCTGTTTGGAGAGTTTCAATTCCTCAGCCCCCCTAGAAAGTAAGAAGAGTCTGAATAGCTCTGTTGCCGTGGTAGAGAATATGCTACAGAAATGCATTGTGTCTATGTTGAGGGTCTAATTATGAACAAACCGAGATTTATATCCCATGACTATCTCTGTGCCCCACAGAGACAGACATGTTGTAAGTCTGTGAATAAACTTTTATAATCAATCAGCTTGTTATCTTCTAACCATGTCTTTGTGATCATCATAGAGACTTTTACTTCATTTACTGTAAAGACCAGGGAAGAGCATTCTTTTAATTTCCTCAAACTTTTATTAATGTATCTTTTTAAAGAGAAAAAACTTACTGATTCTAAGATTATGATGGAAATTCTATTATTTTATTGAAATAATAAAGTTACATTTCAATCAAAATGTTATAATTCAGTAAGAATTCATAGTCTTTTTTATCCTGCAAAATTAACTTGGCAAAAAATTGCTGTTGAATCTTAAGACCTTAAGTAAAAAATAATTGATTAAAAATTCTACTATTAGATTTGTTTAGGAAAAAAGATGTTTATCTCATAATTAATCCTTCAACCAATTTATATTTATCTATGAAGAAACTGAGGCACAGAGAATTCCATGACTAATTTGTCACAAAGGAGGGGGTGAGGATCCAGGTTTGCCAGATTCCTGATACTGAATTATTTTCTCCAACCACATTTGGTACATTCATGTTGAACTTGCTTTGGCTTGAAAAAAAAAATCGTGAAGGATTTTATTGTCAGAGTGTCAATACAGAGACAGTGAGTGCTGAAGGATAGACTAATAACCAATTACACAAGTGATTTAATTTTAATCTGAATCTCTGTTGCTTAATTTGTAAAATATCTAGAACAGAAATACTTGTCTTCCAAGATTGTCCTGGGACTTAAATAAGATAGGAGTCAAAAAACTGAGACTAGTTGTATTCAATAGTCACCAGTTCCTTACCTTCCTAATAATATTAGCTTCCATTAGTTGTACATATTGTATCATAATATGTGCTTAACCTCTTGCCATGAATCATCTCATTAATTGCTCCAAACATGAAGAAGCTGAAGCTTCTGCAGATTAAATCTGGTCCCAAGGTCACCAGGTCAGTAAGTGACAATTTCTAATTTAGATGTCCCTGACACTGGAGACCTTATTCTTGAGCACCGTGTGTATTTATTTCCTATCGCTGCTATAACAAATTACTGCCAATTTAGTGGCTTCCTCAGCACAAATTTATTCTCTTACAGTTTTGGAGGTCCGAAATCCCAAGTCCTTTCAGTGGGCTAAAGTCAAGCGGTTAGCAAAGCTGGTTCTTTTTGGAGGCTCTAGGACAGAATTCATTCCTTGCCTCATCCAGCTTCTGGAGGCTGCCTGCCAACTTCACTTATGGCTCCTCCTCTATCTTCAAAGCCAGGGGTGCATCTTGCTTTCATCATCACATTGCCTTCTTCAACTGTGGTCAGATTTTCTTCTACCTCCCTTTTTGAGGATATTTGTGATTACAGTTAGGGCCCACACATAATTCAGAATAATCTTATCTCAAAATCCTTAATTTAACCACATCTCCAAAGTCTCTTTTGCCACATAAGGTAACATTCACAAATTTTAGGGATTAGGAACTGGGTCTTCACCACACCATTACTTTATTTCTCTTTCCTTTCCTGTCATACCAACTAAGCTTTAGTTTGTTCTCCTAATTGCCATGTCCTTGGGGTTAAAATTCAGTCCTTGATAGGTTTGTTAAACAAATTTGGCTTCCTTGCAGGTGTCAAGATCACCATACTGAGAAAATTTAGATATAACAGGTGGATTCTTGATGGTCTGTAGGGTTAAAGAATTTCTGGGCAACACTTACCCTTGCTCATATCTAAACAAGCTGAGAGCACCAGCTTTGACTAAGCTCAACCCTCAAAAAGGCTAAATATATGGCTTCTCCCTGACCCATGATATAAACTGACCCAGGTTAATTTAAATATCTAGAGACATGGCTAGGACAGAATCTAAAGTTTTTTTTTTCTTTTCCTGAAACTTATTTCCTCTGCGATTCTAAGGTCTGTTCATATTTCCAGAAAGCTTTTGGTATAAGTTTTATTAACAGGGGAGCAGGGGGAGTCCTTTTGTGATTCACTTAATACATATCTTTCTGTCATTTTTCTGTTTCCATCTTTCTATTTATTCACAATTAAACATTAACACAGGCGTTTCATGAAATTTCTAATTCTTGATGTTAGAGGAGGCAAGGCAAACTACCTACACTCTTCCTTTATTTTTCATTACTTTATAACCTCATTACTACACTCTTTTTAATTTTTACCATAGATGATAATCCGAAAGATTTTTAGTAATTTTTAAAATAATAATTAAAGTATTTTTAAAAAATATCCGTAAGCCTGCCATTCTCTAAGAGAATCAATAAGTTTAGTTCTTCCTCTTGTTTTTCCTGTCAATTCAATAAATAATTTCTGACCATTCCCATTTGTTCCTTTTGAAAACCCATACTGTTCTCTGTAGATTGCAGACAAAATACGGTCATTTCCCTCCAGGAGACTTCTTAGGAGTAAAACTTTGAATTTATTGCAGCTCATCTCTTTGTTGAAACATAGTTGAAAGAAACCATATTAATGGAGACATTCCAGAAAGATATTATTTTAAATATTCCTTATTTTAAAGTCAATTCTTGGTTTAAGCAGTTTAGTAGAGGGATTTGCATAAATGATCTTTTGCTCCGCTGCAAAATTACTTGAACTGCATTGTGCTTGGATCTTAGATCACCAGCTTACATTTAAGGATAGTATAGGAAATAGCCCAGGGAGGATAGCCCAGGTCAAGGGTCGGTATTAGAACCTAGTCGAATGGGACATTATTTCCTTTTCCTTGAGCCTCAGGGTTAGTCAGGGACCTGGATTCCTGCCTTTTCCCATCTAACTTTTTCCTGCCAAACTTATAGGTTTGAGAAACCAAACCTCTGCTTTGAAGATATTGTCTTTCATGGCCTCTGTTGGTCATAAAATGACAAAATTCTACTTTTCCTCCCCAGAATAGAGCAGCATGTATTCTTACAGGTGGTTGCAGCATATTTATCCCATTTGCAATCCTTACATCTGTTGACGCTCTGTTATATTGCCAGCATTGATTTTAGAATTCCTTTTTCTGATATCTTAAAGTCTCTTGGCACTGTCTTTGTCCATTTGGTTTAATTGGTTTTGCCTCAATCAGATATATTAGCATGACTACATTCATTTGTTTAGCATCAAGTAGGCCTGCGACTCTTGAATTGGTGACTTGTACCTGGAGATCATGCTCAATTTCATTCATTTATAATTTTGTGTCAGTAGATTCAAGAGGTCATTGGCTTTTTATGGGCTTTTCTTTTCTTTTCTTTTCTTTCCTTTTCTTTTTTCTTTCCTTCCTTCCTTCCTTCCTTCCTTCCTTCTTTCCTTCTTCCTTCTTCCTTCCTTCCTTCCTTCTTCCTTCCTTCTTCCTTCCTTCTTCCTCCCTCCTCTCTCTCTCTCTCTCTCTCTCTCTTTCTTTCTTTCTTTCTTTCTTTCTTTCTTTCTTTCTTTCTTTCTTTCTTTCTTTCTTTTTCCCCTGAGAGTTTGCATTGTTCCTTTGAAAAAACTGTGTGATTCAGAATATAGAGATATAGTTTGTAGTTAGTTACTGATTTTTATGGATGATTTTGGGACTCTTCACATTTTCCTATTGTTTATGGCCTTGTGAACCTCATGGCTACTTTGAGGATTAATGCTTGTGTAGCAGTTGTTAGAGTGCAGGGCTCTGGAAGGGGGGGACAGGACATTTTATTAATAGTAACATAAAAACTTGTATAGAGGTGACAATATAACCTACCAAAGAAAGCTACAAAGTCTAAGGTAGTTTTGACTGGAAAAAAAGCTCATGAGAGAAGTCAAGGAATTGAAGACTTGTCACTCTTGAGAAGAGTCACACATTATGATCCAGGTCCCTTGGAAAGAAGATAAGATGGAAGTGATCCATGGACAGGTTACATTCAAGTGAGGTTTTGAAGTCCCATGGTATGTATTAGAATCTACCTCTTCACTGTAGGCTTGATTAGAATCTACCTCTTCACTGTAGGCTTGATTCCCATCAGTATGTGAACATTTAAAGAGAAGGCAGAGGAGTGTTCTGCATCCTTTCCCAATTCCATCAAGTTTTATGACCTCATTAAATTCATGATAGAAATATATTTCAGTTTTATGTGGTTAAAGCTATGAGTCATAACGGCCATGAGTATGTGATAAGGATACTCTTTAAATTCTCTGAAATATGTTTATTTAAGTAAAGTTCATCCATTTTTAATATCACAGCACTGAAGCAACAACAGAACAAAGAGCATTTCACTGGTCTTTAACGGCAGTTTGAGGGTAGCTAAATTTTCTGGGAGGCAGGTATTATCATTTTTTCAATTTGTTAATAAGCTGTGAATTATTTGAGTTTTTGTCTTCTTTGGGGGAAATATAGACAAAGGAAAAAGAGCTAGAAAAGAAGGAAATCTCTGTAAAATGGGGGTCAATAGGATGCTGGTTTAAAATTTTCTACTTTAATACAACTCTTCCAAACTGCTTTTTAAATTTATATCTTTTCTCTGTTCATTTTTAGTAAAAAGAAACATATAATCTGAAAGTTTTTGTCAATAGTGGCCAGAAACTTAGATTCCTAGTTTTAGAAGGTACATTCAAAGAAGAAAGCAACCTTGAGGAAAAGAAAATATGAAAAAAGTTAAAGGACTTGTGATAAGGTAGTTAATTTGGTAGAGATCGAGTTATAAGAGATGCTGGTAGAAGATAGAAAAGGTATGGGTACATGAAGTATGAATTATAATAGGCTTTATGCTCTCTGGTGGGGGTACATGAAGTATGAATTATAATAGGCTTTATGCTCTCTGTTCAAGAATAGCTAAAAGATCTTAAATTTCCCTAAGAGAGGTTCCTTAAAAGGCTTAGATGTATTTACTAGTAATTACTAATTTTTTCCTTCTTAATAGTGTTCCATCATACCCTTGATTTCTCACCTCTTTGCTGGTAAACTGTGATTGAGCTGTAGGATATGAAACGGACAAAGTTGTACTTTTAAATCTAGAGTCAGGGCAGAATAGTGGTTAGGAACAGAGCTTTTGCAGTCAGAGATCCCTGTCTCTTCCATTTCCCTTGGAAAATTTGCTGAAGCTCTCTGAAACTGTTTCTTCATCTGTAAATCAGTTTTAATAATACCTGCCTCATAGTGTGTCTTAAAGAATTAGATGACAAGATGTGAAAGTGGCCTGACACCTAATAAGTGCTCAAAATATTGTAGCCGTTACTGTTTTTATTGTTGCAATTTCGAAGCATTTAAGTGAAATTATTATTGTGTGGAATATCTGAGTAGTATGTGGTGAGGTGACACATCGAAGGTGTTAAATGAACATTAAATAATGATTTCAAGTGGAACAGGTGAACAAAATGTCCAGAGGAAAAGTGTGACTCAAAGGCCAACCTTTTAGAATGCTTACCAGATAAGCACATTTTTGGCTGCAACAAACAAAGCAAATATGCCCATGATCAGAGCCCTTCATCAAGTTCATGGAGCCAAAGTTCTGGGAACCAACCACCTGTAGCCCAGGTCATCAAAACCATTCCAGATATTTGAGATGCCAGCAGTGAGAGCGTGTGCTTTCCAAGTCAGGAAATATGAATCGGAAAAAGGATGTGATCCTGGCAGAAAACACCCTCATTAGGATGATCATTTATGGTGTTTGTTTCAAACAAGAAGAAGCTTGGTACCTGCTTATAGGTGACAATGCACCCGAAGCAGTGAGAGGGAATAGTTCTGGGCAGGTAGGCAGGAAATCCTAGTCTAGTTTTATGTTGTCACTAATATGCTAGAAAGTTATTGGCAAGACATATAAATTCTCATAAACTATAGGATCCTCGATTTTTTCTTCTGAGAAAATGGATTAGATGAGATGACCTTTGAGATTTCTTTCAACTTCTCAACTTAATTTTTCTATATTCTTTTCTTTCAACTTTCTAGTCTATAGTCTATTTAGTCCATTAGACTACAATTAGTCTACTTATTTATCCCTGTGATTCCACATGTGCAGTTTATAAATTTTTACAAGAGATTTATACCATGTTAATGGTAAATAGAGCATATTTCCTTTTTTTTTTTTTGCCTTTTTTATTGGTTGGTCTACATTTTAGGAGTATGAATAGGAAACTCACCATATGCTTTTCCAAATTAACTGATTATTGGCTACCGGGTCAACAGAGTTCAAAAAGTTAGTATATGGGGTTTAAAATTTACAAATCATTTACATTTATATAAGGAATATTTTCAAGAAGATAGATATTTATGATGAGTGAGGCAGAGTGAAAATATTTGCATATAGCAGTCTCTAGACAACTGGGTAAAGTTTAAAATTTTAAAACCAGAAGCCACAATGATTAATTAATTATGTCCCAGGCTATTTACTAAGGAAATGAGATCCTTTTTTCTTTAATAGTCAAAATTTTTGTTATTTTTTAATCAACGACAAAACTGAGGATTGAAAGTGAACATCTACATGGTTTATGAAGGGAGTGTTCTGAGGTTGGTCTTAGTTGCAATCCCTCTTCCTCATACTGAATTGTTAAATAATAACACAGACTACTTTTATTTTGCAATGCCTTTCAAAATCTCTGGAGAGCATCTCTGAGGAAGATACTTTCAATTCTTTACATTTTATTTATTTTTCCTTGGAAGAATCACAATTTCCAAGAATTTGTGTGAGTTGCATTCCATATCTTCCTCAGTATTAGATGTAAGACTTGACTTTTTAAATTTTCGTATAGAAAAAATCATGCTTATGTGCATACTGTCTTGGGTCACCCATAAAGACAGTGGCACAGTGGTAGTCAAGGTGCCTCCTAGAGCACTAGTAGGAAACATTCAGGCAGAAAGACGTATTTTTGTTTTTTACTTATTCCACAGATATTTCACTCTATCTTAAGAAATACAGCACAATGAGAAGGATAATCTCTTGTTTAAATTTTCTTTAGCCGTGTATTATTTGCAGTATTAAGAAAATAAAGATCTATGGTCACCTCCCCCTTATCTCTCCAATTTCTCCAGACTGTGGAATATTGGGATTCATACTGTGAACGCTCTAAAAATCAATTATTGTCAGATTCTGTTTTCAGGGCTGCCAGACAATATTTTGGCTCAACTTCAGTCCATTTGGAACACAGCTGTTAAGTTGTTGACAAAAACTAAGGAAATATGAACATGTTCCACCCTTTCAAAAAAAATCCATTTGCTGGCAACCAACACGATGGATTTGAAATTTTCTTATTGGAGACCAAGTTAGTACCACTCTCTGGCATCCTTTTAGGCTGAACTGGTCGTTCCTATGTTCCAACACACATGGCACCCTTCATTCACCACTTAGGATATTCAAAATTTATTTTCAATCATGAACTTGAGCTTTAAATTATTCTATTAAAAACTGCCACATAACTTTAAGTTTTCCTGGGATTTAGTGTCTCTATGGTTTCATCACTCTCCAGGTGTATTTTTAAAAAAGGAGTACTATGACAAGTAGCAATGATTTACTTCAAAAGGATTCATAGTTATATTACTCTGCATGCTTTTCACTGCAAGTAACAGAAACTTTTGTTCAACTAAACAATAAATGCTGTGTGACCATTTATATAAGAAAATGCTATGTGACCATTTATATAAGAAAATAGAATCATAATTATATATGTGTGTTTACATTAAAATATATGTATATGAATATGTGTATATTTGTAAATAAAACCAATGAAAAGATAAAACTTAATTTAAAAAAAAAGTTTACCTATAGGAAGAGGGAGAGAACAGGTTGGAGGGGACAGGAAGAGAAACTAGACTTCCTTGAATATATCTTGTGTATAGATTTGTCTTTAGCATTATGTAAGTATTCACTTAATAACAAAACAAAATGAAATAAATATAAACAAATTTCTAAAATTTAAAATAAAAAGACAGTAAATGAATTTAACCTTATACTAGTAATCAGCGCTGCCTAACAGAATTTTCTGTGGTAATGAAAATGTTCTGCATGTGGACTGTCCAGTATGGTGGGCTCTAGCCACATATTGCTACTGAACACTTGAAATGTGGCTAGTGTTACTGAAAAACTGAATTTTAAATTATATTTAATTAATTTAAATTATGCTTTCAATAGTCATGTTTGGCTAATGGCTACCATACTAGACAGCTCACAAACGAAATAATTGCACTGAGAGGAAGCACTGAAAGTGATTTTAAAATGCAATAATTTGGTTGTATTCCTAGTGGGATAATATCCTAAAGACAAAATAAATTAAACCATTTTTGGTAATGACATTTTTGTAGTAATGTTGGTGTTATTTTGAGTTTCTTAGGTGTATATTGTGAATAAATCAATTGAGTGATTACATTGTTGTCCTTGTGAACTCAAATTTTGAGCACAATTGAAAGGAGATACAGACTGAAAGTTGATATGTTTAACTTAAACAAGATTGAATCATCTATATGAACTCATGTATGTTTTCTTAGGAAATATTTCCCAAGTCTATCCACCAAAAAGGCCCAAAACAATGACCAACCCAGGAGCAATGACATCTTCGTTGCTCAGATTTTGTTCTGTAAATGCCTTTTCCTGATGAAAGGAATCCTTAGAGAAATGGGTGATTTAGAGTTTGGGGCAGGACATTTATAAGATAAATCTGAAACATCTTGCTATAATAAAAAACAGTGATTCTTTCAAAGACTGATAGAATTATGCCAGAAGACTCAGAGGCAATTTGAAAAGCTCCCACTCACAAAAGATGGAAAGATTTATACGCCAGTATAGATAACAACTGCAATGAATTGAAAAACTTCATATATGCACATCATTATAATAATATTTAAAAAACTCAGTTCTCTTTTGGGGTGCTAGAGAATAAACTCATTACTTTGAAAAGCTAAATAACCAAATGTTTATTCTCCCTTTTCTATATGGACTATACTTTAGGGAGAACAAAGAGTTGGCGAAAAAAAATTTGTCTTTAGGACACTATCCTATTTAATAAACGAAGAAGTAATGATAAAATTAAAATATCTCTATCTTCCAATTCATGATGAATTAATGGATCTAAGTAATACTCACCAATGGATAATGATATCTTAAAAAGGTGATGAATATACACTGCTTTTTTGTGTGTGTGACATTGGTTAATGAAATCCAGTAAGTTTCAGATGTACAATTTAACAGTAAAGCATGTATATATTGCATAGTGTGTTCCCCTCCCATAGTTAGATTTCTTTCTGTCACCATCCCTTTTACCCCATTTACCTCCCTCCTCCCACCTCCACACCTACCCTCAGGTAACCACTGGTCTATAGCTTTTTATTTGATTTTATTTTTGGTTTTGTTGTTTGCTGATGAAAATGTGAAAAACTATATATAAAGTTGTCTCACAAAATAAAAACAAAACAAACAAAACAATCCACAATTAAACCTGAATCTGATCTAGAGCTAATTACCAATTTACAGAAACTATAAGAAACAGAAGACCTGATAAAGAACCCCATGGGTGTGCAATTAATGAAATCAGACTATGGAATACCACAGCAAGGATCAGCAGACTGTGGCCTGTGGGTCAATTTGGATACTGATTGAAATAGACATATTGTAAATAACTTTTAAGAAAATCAGAAAAACCTAAGTACTACTTGGATATTGATTTAAAAAAAAATTTAAAGCTTTTAAAGAAGATTTTTAGCTATGAAATTAGATATTTTTAGGGAGTCCTATCTTTTAGATATGTACTCTGAAATGTTTATAGAAGAAATATGATGTGTAGGATTTGCTTCAAAATAATCCAGGAGGTAGGGAGTGAGTGGGTGTATAGGGAAAACAAGATTGGCCATTAAATGGTATTTGTTGAATGTGAAGATGGATAATTTGGGTTAATTATACTATTTTTTGTATAAGTTTAAGAATTTCCATGGTAAACATTTTTTCCGATGCTTCTTTTCATAGAACTTGTATTCTAATGGAAAATAAATATGATAAATAACTAATTATATATCATAAGTTAGATGGTAAAAAGAGTTCAGTAGAAAAAAAACAGTAAGATTTTGAGGAAAAAAAGAAAATGAAGCTTTGACAGGAAGCCACTGAAATTTTTGAGAGGGAGACTTGGACTATGCGGTATACAAACCACATATCCCATCCCTAAGTCTAGGGATGGAGTCAACTTCGGAGCAGCACATGGGAAAACTTGTGGGCATGCTCTCTGGAACTCAACTTTCTGGGTCCAAATCCCAGCTCTGCCACTTAGTAGTTGTGTGAACTCAGGCAAATTTCTTAGCCTCTCTGTTTTTCAGTTTCCTCTAGTTGTTTAAACATTTGATAAATGTTAAAAGATATGTATTACTGACATGGGAATTAATGCTGAAAGGTTTTTTTTTTTAACCAACAATCTTCTTATCAGTACAGTGAGTTTTCAATATTCTAAGACAGTGATTTTCAAACTTTAGTGTACATCGGAATTACCTAGAGTGCTTGTTAAAATAAATAATACTGAGCCCTACTGCCTTTTCCCCCAGTTTTTTAATTCAATAGGTCTAGGGCAAGGCCTGTGACTGCATTTCTAACAGGTTCCCAAGTGATAATGATGATTCTGGACTGGAAATGTCCGTTTCAAAGAAAAAAAAAAAGAGAGAGAAGAAACATATATGACTTACAAAATTTTTTTAAAAGAAATCATCTGCTAACTCTAACTTCATATCACAGAAGAAACAACAGTCTTAGTTTTACCCCAAATTGAGAATTTGAGTTTTCTACTCTTGGTTTTTATGACTGAATGAAAGATAACCATGCTTATGGGGTAAAAATGACATACCAGCTGCAGATTATTTTTCCTATTCTTTTTTTTAATAAAAAAATTCAGTGTAGCCAGACAATTTCTCACCTACTCATCTCCATCTAAAACAAGACACCATCTGTTATATATCCACTTAATCAGTACCATGACAAATTGAAGCACACTCAGGCCTCTGATACCATATACCACTCACCAGGAGTTTCTGACTAGACCTTTGGAAGGCTCTGATCAGAGGCTGAGAGGACAGCTGGACATTTTACTACAGCTGGATACAGTCAGAGAAGATGCCCCCAAGAACTCCAATCACATAAGCAGGGTCAAATGGCTTGGCCAGAATGGCATTTGGAAAATGAGTTATCTGGGGTCTGGGAGAATTCTGAGTTTGATTTACTTATCAAGAAGGTTAAGTTATCTTTGAAAGCTAGTCTCTCTTCTCTTTGTGTCCATCAAGCATAAAGTGGGTATGCCTGGGCTATCACTGGGGTGCTGGCTTGCAGACAAAATTCCTCTATGTGTGGAATGGAAGGTCTAATTTCTTTTCCTGCTGGTCTGAGGTGATCTGTAGAGTGAAGCCAGACAATCCACACCACTTCAGAACTCCCTCCTGCAACTAAAAAGGTCTCTCATCTCTTTGCTTGCTAACAGCCTATTTGAGTTTGAGAGCAGAGAAAGCAGGTGGCATTTGAAATGAGAAGGGGAAAAAAATCAGTTAGAAAAAAGGAAACAGATAAAAAGCAATGTTACAAGAAGGGAAAAATTGGAGTTGGAATTTGGAGACTGTAGTCAGGGGCCACGAAGTTAGCAACTGAAGTTTCAAGAAATATTGCAGGTGATTTTTTCTTTTTAATATAGGGTAGAAGGGATGAAGAATGAACATAAAGATACAAAATAGTAAAAGCTATGCAGATGACAACTATAGCCTTAAAAGGAATTTTGAGTGTTCACGATCCATTTTGTCTCTAAATATTTAGCCATTAAAAAGTAAAAATAATGTATATAATGTAAAACAGCTCCATAAGGGGTATTCCACAATTTCCTTAGTAATCCACAAGTAATACCAAGAAAAGAGGGGAAAAAAATGCTTAATTTTGTAATGAAAAGAATACATGGAACAAAACAAGCCTGTAAAGATATATTTCTAAAATGCAATAGAAAAATTATTTATTTAAGGAATAATAAGAGCTAAGAAGTATTTAAAATATTATTAGCTCTTTACTTTTTTCTTTCTTTCTTTCAGCAAATATTTATGAGAACCTGCTATAATCCAGGTGCTCTTTCAAGCAATGGGGAATTCGACAATGAACAAAAGAGTCAAAAATCTATGCTATCAACTTTTAGTAAGCAAGAGAATACCTTGAAAATTTTGTTGACATGAGGATTCTTGGGCCCAAACTCAAGATTCTGATCCAGTGAATTTGTGAAAGTGTCTGGAGATATAAATTTTAAATACTATAAATTTAGGTAGTTCTGAACAAAGAAATTTTTCCCACAGGTATCTCACTCACTCTTAAGGTATCAATTGTTTCTCACAGAGTACTGAGTCCATCTCTCTCTTAGCTCCTGGGCTCCAGACCTGTTTATTCAAATTTTTGTCTGCATTTTTACACCCTGGCCTAAGGAAGTCAAATGCTACATGGAAAAGAAGGAAAGAAAGGAAGGAAGGAAGGGAGGAAGGGAGGAAGGGAGGAAGGATTGAAGGGAGAAAGGAAGGAAAGAAGGAAAGAAGGAAAGAAAGGGAAAGGGAAAGGGAGAAATTACCTATAAGTATAAACCTATACTTCTTCATACCTTTCCATTTCAATGAACAGCATCACCCTCTAAGTACCAAATAATGAATTGGAAGTTCATCCTAAAATCGCACTCTTCTCCTTCCTTCCACAAATCTAGGCACCCATGCTTTAGGGACTACCTCTTTAATATTGAGTATATTCATCTCTATTGCTTCTGCTTTAGATCAACCCCCTTAACCGTCATCTTGCTTATTTTTAGAGCCTTCTAACTGAATCTGTCCTTCTAGTCTATCCTCCATGCTGTTTCCAGTGTGATCATTCTAAACTGAAAAACTAATCATGTAACTCTCCTGCTGATGGCCCTTAATTACTTAAAATTGCCCAGTGAACAAAATCTAAGTTTTTTGAAAAGGTTAAATTAATTCATGATCTGGTGGCCTCTCCAGCATTTTCCTCTTATGGAAACTTCTCCAATGTTCCAGCATCCTATAACAATCATTATATCAATCATACTTTTCAATTCGTGATTTCTTTGCTCTTGCTTTTCCATATGTCTAGAATAGCCTTCTTCTTATTCACATTCACTTGATGAATGCCTACTTATTATTCAATACTCACTTCACTATAAAATTTCCTGAACACTCCTTCACATCTTCCCACTCCCCAAAGAATTGAACTCTTTTCTTTATGCCTCTATATAACCATACGCTTAAAATATAGCATATGTAACCCCCTAGCACACATATTTCTTCACTGTGAGTCTCACTCAGGTGTATCTGTGAGCCTCTTGAGGACTCTCAAGCCTCTGTGTGAGAACTTTTATCACAGTGTATGTCTAGTCTTAAGTGAATGAATGAATGAATTGAGTGAGTGAATGAAAACAATGACTCATCAGGAAATGTAACTGTAAGTTTTGTGTCATGTGGACTTTTTAATATTCTATATTCTGCTCTAGTAAACTATTTTTATTTGCTTGTCCTGTCATACCAAATCTGAATCAAAATTAAAGCATAGTGCCTCCTTTAGTTGCATGATACTTAAGGTAAGTCTGTAGTTTGATCTTTAACAGTTAAGTCTCAAACTGAGTTCTCTTGTACACCCTTAGTCTAAGTATCACAGATCTTAGATTTCCATTGGTGGGCAGAAAAAGATTCTTTAAGCTCCTCAGCTCCCTCCTTGCATATACATTTTGATTTACAATTGTTTCAAGCTTTGTTTATATCTAAGAAAAGTAACTAATCATTAGCCATATTTTATAATAATAAAGGAATGTCTTGAATTTATTGGTTTTATCTAAAACTATTTTCACAGCATCTGGATAAGGAGGAAAATTTTTTTTTTTTTTTTTTTTAGGGTCAGACTCCAATATTTTTTACCATGTCTGAGTAGGTCAGCTATTGTTCTCTATATCTCAGAATCTCAGATATTATTTTTTAACCCAACACCAAATGAGACTTAACATATATCCCAGGTCTTGTGATTTGCTCAATTAATGCAGAGATGAATTCACCACTGACCTTGTTCAGGAACTACTTGGAGGATAGTACTGTGTTGTTTATTTGTTGTCGTGATTTATATTTTTAAACAAATGGGTCATTGCTTATTCAATGTCCTGATGTACTCTGAGTCGTTCTTCAGTTAGTAGTGATAGGTTCATAGGTTTTCATCTGCACTCAACCGAGCTTCCATGAAGTTAACGTGGGGTATTTGGCAGATGATGGTAACTCTATATTTCTGTGGTCCTTTATATTTACAATTCACTTTGCCATGTATAATCATCTTTGTTTGATTCCTGTCAGTTTTATGAGAATAGAGAGAAATTTACTGGCCAGTAAATAGCAGTCTCTTGTGTGTGTCCTTGAAAGGATTGCTTCCTAACAAACTGGAATAAGTGGCACCCTTATACTTTAGAAGGGAAAAAATATAGATTATTTTCCTATGTTCCTTTCTTTATACATACCACTTTGCCATGGTTAAAAAATAATAAGAGAAGCAAAGCATTAACTTCAGGTAAAAGTGTCTTTGAATAAGTCTAGAGATTCCAGATGCTTAAATGTACATTTAGAGCAGTAGATAGAAAAAAAAAAAAAAAAACATTTCAAGCAGAACTGTTTGCCCTTGATTTGTTCCTCAAAATAATTCTCACACTAAAAAAATAAAGCTTGCCAATTACCTGAATAACAAGAGAAATCTGCCTGTGGTTAATTGTCAGTGGAGAGAAATATAATGGTGTAAATAGCACTTTAAAAAAATATTTGCCTTTTCTTTATCTTAAGGTTCAAAATGATATCTCCTGCTTTTTGAAGCACCAATCTTGAGTTGTTTAAATTCAAGGACCTCATCTGTATAGAGCTGGGAATTGCCAAGATATATTTAATACCTGCATTTTTATGACACATTCTAAAGTCAATAGGAAAGAGGTTTCTGAATAAAAGACTTAAAATTACCTTATGAATTATTAATTACAGGGCATATTACCTTTGAATTATAAAAGCCCACAAAAATGGAAAGGAGAATTGAAAAACATCAATCTCGGGTTCTTTAAAAATGTAATATCAATCATTGGAGCAGTGTACAAATCTTTTATTAAAGATAAAAAGGAGGTGATACGTTTTTTATTAACTGGAGGATATGTTCGATTCACATGATTAAAAATCTTATTACTAACTCAAGTCAGGAAAGTAATTTGTTACTGAAACAGAATGGGAGGCATTCGGTTGTCCATAGCAGCGTTTATCAGGAGGAGAACTATCAGTTTGTATCTATTTTAGCATGCTTAATATTTTTTAAAGGTGGCCTTGCCATCTGTTCGAAGAATTGAAGATATTTTTCTCAAGTTGGCAAGCTACCTTAAAGCAAAAACATTAGCTGTTTTTCATTTAGCTTAAAGTTTTAGAAGAAAAGATTCTATCTGTGCTCTAATGAAGGTAAAGTTTTCCATAGAAAAGAGGGGAAAATACAGAGCCTGTCCTCAATATTATTAAAAGGTTCTAGTTAGTAAATATTTATTATAGGAAGAAAACCTTTTTTTTTGAAAGGAAAGACAATGTCATGTGTTCTTTGCCATGGCAAAGAGAGATTATTATTATTATCTTTTAGATATATTGATTCCTGTGACTATCATTTTGTTTTTAAGAGTAATTGCTATAATTGCTTTTGAATGATTTCAAATTACTTCAGGTCTTAATTCAGTATCTAAGATATTATATTTAGAAAGCAGTCCCTTATTATTAACTTAATTATGTAGTACCGAAGCTCACCATTCTTATCTATAATACAATGAGATATTCCTCCAGATGTCAGCGAAATAAATGAAGATAGATAACTGTCAGGGTGTCCCTCGTGGACTTTGAGGGGAACCTGGGTGTGATTTGGATTGACAGAGGGGGCCAGCAGTTAGTATATAGAAAATGGCACTGTCTTCTTAACACATTCAGCTAAGGCTAAGCTTGGAGTATTGGGAAGGTAGTGAGAAAATGGCTTGTGAAGAAATGGTGGAGAAACAGCCTTAGTTGTCCATTGAGAACTTAAAGAGATGAGTTTGTATTAGCTAGCCAGAACCTAGTTATGAAAAATATATGATCAGACTGAAGTTATGGGAAGCCAGTGGAAGTTTTAGAATAAAGAAGTGGTGGGAAGAGAAAATAGTCATTCATTGAGCTGAGACATTTAGGTCAAGGAGACCAGCCAGTAAGCTAGAGGAAATGACTCCATAAGCAATAGTAGGCAATGAGGCCTAAGGCAGTAGGAATTGAAAAGTGACATTGGTTAAAAACAAACAAACAAAACACACCATCTTGAGAGAAAAATTTACTAAATAACTCTAAGTTATTCATGTTATTTGCTTAGAGTTTGTTTTAAATAATTCAATGTTTCTTTAAGACTGAAAATTGTTAATTTTTTCTTCATTATCATAGTTCTTCGTCACTACTAGAAGGTCATTCTTGGTTTTTTGGTTTCAGGTGGTTACCAGTTACCAGATCTTAGGAAGCAAATAAGATATTCTCTAGAGCATTTCCCTTCATGTATTTCTTCATGCACAATCAGACATCAAACTCTTTAAGAGCTTCTGTTCTCCCAGCAGAGATCATTTAACTCTTCCTATTGGGGCTAGGGACAGCTGAGAGTACCTCTGTGTGTCCATTTTAACGTGGTGCCTTTGGGAACTGCTTATTTTAACTAACAGTGGGGACACTTTAGTTTCAAGGCTGCTTTAGAATTTGGGCTTTTAACTATAAATCTTAACTACCATGCTATTAGGTTGCCATTCTCATAACAGGCAAGAGAAACTGGGAACTTATCACTATTTTTCTTCCTCATTTAAAAAGAAATTTTTACTTAAGAATGGTTGCCATAGATATGCTCACATTGTCTAGTTTCTTGGCATTGGTATGTGTGTATAGCTTCTCTTCTCTGACTTATATAATATAGTGCTTTCTGAAAAAGAAAGGCTCAAAAGTCTCATGTCCATCTATCTGTATGTATTTATACATTTGTGAGGGTATATACGTACTTAAAAAAAAAAACTGCTTCAAATGCAAAATGCCTGTTATAAAGCATATTTCTTCAGGCTGTTTCATCCCTTTGAGCATTTGAGTTTAGAAAAATGCCTTTCCCTTGTTCCTTTTTTTTTAAGCTGGCACATTCTTCTTCAATGAAAACAAGGGAGCAAGGGATTATTCTAGCCATTGAAATAGAAATGTTGTGTGAATCTGACAGCTGGAGCTTGGGTGTGAGATATTGCAGTTTTTGCTGTAGGGAAAGGAGATAAAATGAGGGTTTGAATTTCATAGCATCAGGGGCTACCTAAATAGCAGCTGTTAGGTATGAGATCGTTGCTGAAGATTAGAAAATGGTCGGGGTTAGGTATTACTAAACCCAAAGAATTGGAGGTGGGAGTGGGGGAAACACATTACTTTATATGAAGTGATTTTTTTTTTTTCTTTTCTAACTTGTGGCAATTGCTTTCTGGGTATAGAACTGCACATTCATAAATTCTCTTCACTTGCTTAAACTAAAAATACCTGGAGCCTTAGAGTTTTCCTTTTGAAGGAGCGGAATAATAATCTATAGATTACATGGGAGGGTACATATTTTGAAATTGCTGAAATTGTTACTAACAGTTTAGTGGGTTTGGTTCTGCATTTCAAGAGGGAATGTTCTAATGGGTTTGATTTCCAGATGATAATAAAGTGATGTCGCTCTCTGAAAGCACTTAGTAGATAACTTTTTTATGCATTTATTACTCCATCATATTACAGAATTTTGAATATGCCCCATTTCCCTTAAGAGACAGATGCTATCAGCATGCTTCTTCCTTCTTATTTCCCTTCTTCCACCATCACACGCACTCTCTATGTTACAGTCTCTATATACTCTTTCAATTCCTCAAATACAAGTTGTTATCCCTCACTTCTACTATTTCAGAGCAATATGAAATGTGGAAAATAATTAAGACCCTTCCCCCACTACCCCTCTCCCTTCCTCCCAAAGTAACCATTGCAAACAGTCGCTTGTGTGTTGTGATTTGATGATTATTGTGGTGGACTCTCAAACATATCTCTCAAATTTCTAGTTTAAATCAATGATTCTCAAATTTTTTGATAATAAAACCCTGGTAAAAATTACTGAGGACTCTCAAAGAGTTTTATGTATGTGATTTTATCTATCAATATGTACCATATTAGAAATGAAAACAAAATATTTCCTTATTTATTCATTTAAACCAATGGTAATAAATCCATTACATATTATTTAACATAGCATATTATGACAAATAAATATTGTAAATCAAAACAAATACCATTTTCTCAAAATATGATTCTCTAGATTTCCATCTCTTATTAAAAATTATGTGATTCTAATTCTTTCAAATTTTAGGGCATTATTTTTTGGCCTATTATATATTATATCCTGGAGACTATTCTACATGTACTTAAAGGACTGCATATTCTGTTGCTGTTGTGTAGAACATCTATAATATAAATGTCTATTAAATTTAGTTGGTTTATAGTGTTGTTCCAGACTTCTGTTTCCTTGTTGATATTCCCCCTAGTGTTTCTATCCATTATTAAAGGTGTGGTAATGAAGTTACCAACTATCGTTGTTGCATTATCTATTTCTCTTCTCAGTTCTGTCAATTTTACTTCATGTATTTTGGAATTCTGTTGTTAGGTTTATGTATTTTTTAAATTGTTATCTCTTCCTGATAGTGACCCTTTTATCACCATAAAATGTTCTTTGTCTCTACTTACATATTTTTGTCTTAAAGTCTATTTTACCTGATATTAATGTAATCGCTTTGACTCTTTTGGGTACCATTTGCATGATATAACTTTTTTTTATCTTTTTATTTTTCACCTATTTGTGTCACTGCATCAAATGTATCTGTTGTAGACAGTCTTGAATTACCCTCCCTCAGGTGAGCCCATGACCCATTCTCTCACTTTATTAGAACCTCTAGGCAAGTGTCACTTCCTCATCCCTGCTAGAGCCCCAGTGCCTAGAATAGCATTGATATAAGGGAGTGGTTCAATATACATTTGTTGAATAAAAAAAAGTTAACCTAACTTATCTAGAAGTTGTTGTTTTATGGCTTAATGTTAAACAGAGTACAAAAATTCTGTTATAAGTTTCAGAAATCACATACAACTAATCATTAACAACTTATCACTTGTCAAGTTTTAGTAAGTTTTGAAGAATAGTATCCAGAAAAGCATTTCCAGAATGGCAAAGTAAGGACTTTGCCCCACCAAAAAAACCCCAGAAAACAAAAAACAAACAAAAAGACCCCCACCTCTTCTATAAAGCAATGAGAACATTGGCACGAACTGTCAAAATCAACTTTTTCAGAACTCCAGAAATTAACCAAAGGCATGTTATAGTATGAGGATGATTCATGTAATATAAATAGCTAAATCTTGGTAAGAATAAAGAGCTCTGTGGTGTTTTAACATGACCTATTCCAATCTTCCTCTTTCCAGATCTAAGGGAGCTTTGGAAACCAAAGCAAAAGTCCTGAGGCAGAACCCTGTTTGTCATGTTTAAAACACAGCAAGAACGCTTGTTTTGAGAGAGTGGAGTAAGTGAAAGGAAGAGTTCGATGAGACCAGATTTCAAGGTAGAGGCCAGATTGTACAGCGTTTTGTGGGTCCTGGTAAATTTGGATTTTATTTTGAGAGTAATGGGAAGTGATTAGAAGATATTAAATAGACAACTGACATAATCTGATTTATGCATTAATGAGATTATTCTAATCTGTGCTCACTTTTGACTGGTTCACAACCTTCAGCTTTATCATTTTCTCACCTTTTAGTTTTCATACAGAAAGGTTTTTTTGTTGTTTGTTTGTTTTTGCATGTTAAATACCAAGAGTTGCCAACTATGAATCTAATCTAAATAGCTAGGAACCCCATACGAGCTAGGAACACTTGTATGGTACATGAAAGGATTTTACTTAACGTCTACAGAATACTTCATTGTGCTTCTAATATTCGGTAAAGGAAATCCTCTCTAAAAATCAAACATTAAAAATGAGCCTTGGTACTAGACTATCTTATAGCACAAAAATAATTATTTACCAAATAGCAGTTTAATTTATGAGAGACTAGTAGGACAAGACTACTTCTCTCCCGTTCTGTCATTTATACTTAATAATAAAGAGAAAGAACCAGTCCTAAAATATATTATTGGTAATCAGAAATTAAATGCCATTGCTTTTTAGCTATAATAAAAAATTCCCAGTATCCTTTTATTAAAATAAGGATTGGAAAAAAATCTTTTCTCTTTAGCTTAAAACCTCCCATTCTAGAGCAAACAAATTCAAAGTACTGGAGTTGAACAGGACTAAGAAGAACTTGTTCTCCTTGATGAATAATGTCAAGTGTTCCACCTACTTATCTCAACATGGGATTATTTCATCAGCAGTTTGTTGAATGTTTCTAATTAATTTTTTGGAAATGTCCAAGGTTTATCTAACTTATAACTATTACCTATTTTCAGTAAAGAATTTTGGAATGATGCCATTGCTATCTCTGGTAAATCTATCTCTTGTGGTGGCCCTAGATCTCATGTTGAAATACAATTATATTAGAGAGCACAGATTAATTTGCTTTACATATTCAGAGCTAGCTTTTTTGGGGAAAAATGCTATGCAAATTTATGTAAATTGGAATACATGTTTATGTAAAACAACATGTGATTATGCATCCTTAAATTTACAAGAAAAATTCTGCTAGTCTTCTCTTAAAGTAGAGAAAATACAAATATACTCACAATCCCAGTTTGGACTAGGATTCTTGTTAGAATGGTTTGTCTGGCATGTGGAAAGGCTCTCATGCGCCATGGCATTGGTTAAGGATTCTGTGTTTCCTTTGCTGGAACATGGTTTTCAGCTTGAGTTTTAGAGGATCTTGCCAATTTTATCTCCTCTTCTCTGCCTTCCTTTACTGCTGTGATGAAAAAATCTTGATTTCCACTAAGTAATTAATTCAAAACGGTTTTGTGGGTTGTTACTCATTTTATAAATAAACATACATTGGTCACGGCCACTGCATTTGCCTTTTTGTAATGAACTGTCATAAAGAGAATGGAACATCCCAGTTTTCGGAGACACTCCCTCTGTTCTTTTTATTTTTCAATGCATAGAAATAAGATTGCTTCATCTTCTTTGGCTAGAGTGACCGCATATATAATATTTTGTCAAACAAAGACACCTTTGAGAGTAAACAGGGTGCAATTATTAATTTTGCCAGGTTTAATGTTTAAACCAGGACTGTTCTAGGAAAACTGACACATGTGATTTTTCTAATTACGGCTAATTCTAGGTATTTTTTTTCTCCCTTTAGTGAATTTATAGACTCCATTGCATGGTCATTCCTAATTTTTTGATCTTCCAAGCTTTACAATTTTTATCAATCAGATGTTCTCTAGAAATTTCAGTCAAAAATGTTGTATTTACCCATTGATTGTTTTAATGATGGGTCGTCAAATCTCTTTTTCCAAATGATACTTTTGCACTGTTGTTTGGCTTGGTGAAGAGGTGAAAAATTTTCTGTTGGGTTTTATGTTTCTTTTTCTCAGGGACAGACAGACAGTCAGATATTGAGAGAGAAAGAGAGAGAGAGAGAGTGCTCATG
The DNA here is from genome assembly GCF_902729225.1 of Pteropus medius. Classification (NCBI taxonomy): domain Eukaryota; kingdom Metazoa; phylum Chordata; class Mammalia; order Chiroptera; family Pteropodidae; genus Pteropus; species Pteropus medius. The sequence goes on along the minus strand of NW_024354875.1, from coordinate 13,586,357 downwards.
GGAGAGAAGAATTCTTAAGCAACTCCAGCATTGTCTCTTTTCTTCACAAATTCTGTCAGTTGTTTTTTCTTCTTCTTCTTCTTTTTTTTTTCATGTCTGCATGTTGCCAACCTGAGAAAGATCTTACCTTCTAGGAAAGGCTTAAGGCTGTAATAGACAAAAAGCACTGAATGTTACGATAACCAAATTTTGAGCTATTTTACTTGCTGAAAGTGATTTCATTCTACCAAGTTTGAAGGTAGTTAGAATGAGATATCTTTAAAAAAGGAGAAAGATCATGTGATATTTATTGGAAGGGGACATCATCCTAGCATTGAGAGTATGTGACAGGGTAATGGAAGGAAAACTAGACTGCTAGTTAGGAGACTGTGATTTCGCCATTAACTCAATATTTTTGAGGCTTGCTTCTTTGCTAACATTAAATAGAGGGGCTATACTTTTTTTCAGACGATGCACTCAAAGCTTGGAGGAACAAATGAGACATTGGAGGCTGAAGTATGTTAGACATCACATTAACGTAAATGATATTATTATAATGCCATTACCATGTATCTACGTAATAGGAATTAAATAAAAGTTAAGTGAATGATTATTAAAAGATCAAATGAAAGTACGAATGTGCAATTCCAATTTCTTCTCTCTATTTTAGCAGATGGACATTTACTTAATCCCCAATCTTCTAAAATGCATTTTTAAAAAAGAGAAAGGCAAATTAATCAATCTCAGGGCAAGCAACTTCCTTTCAGATAGTTAGTCATGTTATTCTGTTGCCTCATATCCTTTTTAGAATAAGCAAAGTATGAATAAATGAATACATAAAAATCATGTTTCTTGAAAGAGAGCCTCATGCATGAATCAGTGGTTATATCCACACAAATCTAGAACAATGTATGAAAACTGAATAAATATTGAGAACATTCATAGTTCTTAAATTTTTTAAAATGTGTTATCCAGAACTGGAGTTCAAATTTCTGAAATGTTTATAATGGTCACAAGTTAAGTGCAATACCTAACAGTAAATGGTCACAAAATAACTTATCACTTAATATTCCAGATAATTTAGCTTTACTACCCTTAATTTCAATATGTAATTTTACTTTGATCTATAGTGCATTTCAGTTACTGAGTAATACACATATATGTATTTCATATATTTCCGCAACCTTTGCGTTCTATTAATTGTGAAGTTCAGCTTTAATCTGTATATCACAGTTTTAGAAGACTTTCTAGATAGCTTTCACCATTTTAAGAGATTAAGGTGAACTTAATTCTAACCCTACTATTCATCCCTTCTCTCTTTTGGATTCTTTACAAAGAAAATTGTATAATTAAAGGGCAAAAGTTGTGCAGGAAAAAAAAAAAAACTGCTTCTGCAATCACTAAGCAAGTGTCTTACACACTCCCCTTACTTGAACCCTACTTCTCTCCACTTCCCTCTTAAACTGGTCCAAGGGCAAGGCTTTCTGGTAAATTTAAGAGAATGTAGCTTGGTCTAAAAAAAAGAAAATAGAGACTCTCCCCCAATTTTTGAACGCTCATATTTAAGAATGCCTGTAAGGAGAGAGAGACCTGTTACTGGACTCTCTTGAGTCTATTTATTCACCAGCTTCATGATGGACAAGAGGGAAGAAAACAGTTTTCCTGTCCCTATAACTGCCCATTTGTTTGTGCTTACTGAGCCAGACAGGAATCAAAAAACAGCAGGAGGAACATGGGTTATTACAGTTAAGGCACAGTAATCTCACATACTCATTAAATGTACCTCAGTCAATGCCTCAGGTGCCTACCTATCAGATTATTAGGTCTTTCTCCTTGGTCGGGGAGCCAAAGATAGTGGAAGAGCAGGAGATTTCTGGATCTTGTTAGGGAGTGGGAGAGAATTTCTCTAATCTATCCTTTAATTCTTCTAGCTGGACTCATTATAAAATAATAAAATTGACACAAGACTAACAAGAGAAAAAATAATTAATATGTACATGTGGGAGAATCACAATATGATACTCAGATCATAAACAGGTTCAAAAAGTGATTGAACTAGGCGCCTTTTTATACTTTTTGGACAAGGAAACAATAAACCTGTGAGAAATTGGCAGGAAAAAGAATGTTAGTGTTCATTAGAAAGGAATCTAAACAAGTTTGGGTATTCGTTAGTGTGGAATCTAAACAAAGTTTGGGCTGGGGTAGTTAATTAGTACAAGCATTGCAAAGTTTGTCTACACACGCTTTTTCGACTGGATTTTATGACTTATGATAAAGTTGTCTCTCAGTCTTTCAGAAGTGGGGAGGGCACCTCTCATGGAAATTTACTTGCTGCTTTTAGGCAGTCGGAGGAGAGTCACAGCAGTCTTCCTGCTCTTGCTGCTTCTCAGGTGATTTTAGTTCAAAATAATCAATATGCTACTACTGAATATCTTGGGGCAGCCTGCCCTGGGCCCTGACAATCTCCATAAAAGAAACGGAAGTGGTGGTTGCTTCTGATTTACCTGTTATTTGTCTTATCATACTTATAGGTTTAGGGAATAATCTTGGTCTGTATTACTTGCTTTTCAAGGTAACTAAGAGCCTTTGAAAATTCTAACGAGAAAATTCACCCCACTTTTTATAGCCTTGAAAGAACAGATATGTCCAGAGAAGGACAGCTCTTTTATTTCTCTGGCTAATCACCACCTCTGAATTTTTTTTGTATCTTCTTTTAGTACAAGGAACCAAGTAAATGGTAAATTTACTTGGTTCCTTGTACTAAAGTCCAAGTAAAAAGTAAACTTGACATTGAGTCGTCAAGTTTATTAGGCATTTGAGCCTGTTGTTAATTGTCAAACTTGTTACAGGATTGTAATAACACATCAAATTCTAATGGTGAGCATGACTCCTCATACACCTCCCTTGATTTTATTGTGAGTGTGTGCATGCACACACTCACTCTCTCTTTCTCACACACACACACAGCAAAGAAAGTGCCTTCTGTACAGGCTGTTTTTCTTTTATGTATTGTGACTTATATATGCTTTTGATATTTATTGTCCTATCTGAAATGTCCAAATTCATGGAAATTACTACACAATAACCATAGCCAAGAAGAAAAGTTAGTAACTTACAAACTATAGACCTAATAAAGATTGATATTGGATAAATAGTCCACTAGTAACCTATGTTTGAATCTCTAACATCTAGCCTAATTTAACATATTCAAAGTCTAAAACCAAATATTTATAATCTTGCTTGGGCCATTGTGAAAACTAACATGTATTGAGTATTCATTAAGTGCCGACTGCGTGCTAAACATTTTGAAAATCTAATTTAATTCTCATAGTAGCCCTAGCATGAAGCTGGTATTATCATCTCAATTTTACATGTATAAAAGCCAGAGAAGTTAAATATTTATTTGTACATGACAGAGGTTTATTTGAATCCAAATCTAAGCTCTTAGTGTATTATTCTGTTTCTCTCATGTCAGCGTTTTTGGTCTCTTTACTGTTTTTGTTTTGTATCTCATCACAGATATATGAAATCTGGTTATTCTGATACACTGTTATCTATTTGTAGATTGGCCAGCTGATTAGATGCAAAAAACTGGCTTCCACTTGTTTTCATATAATTTTTCATATATATATACTTTGTGTGTGTGTGTGTGTGTATATATATACATATATATATACGTATATATACATATATTCTTAATTTACTCATACAGTTCAACTCAACATTTATTAAGAAACAATGGGCAGTGCTGAATGAAACAAATATTACATTGTTAGATTCTAAGAGAGAACATGATGTTTAACAGTTGCTAGGCACAATAGGACTGTCTTAGCCTCCCCCAATTTATTAAATTAATGCCACTTATTGTTCGACTGTGCCAACTATTTCAGATGGCTTTGAATACTGACTTGGTAAATGCTTTACTAAAGCAGTTCTCCCACTCCTGAGGCAACCAAATATTTATCTCTCGAGATGAAACAAAAGTGATCTGAATGGTGCTCAAATCAGCATCTGAGAGGGAGGAGAAAGGTCATTCATGAATGGAGTTAAGTTCTGACTACTTTGCAAAAAAGGAAGCAAGTCAAACTGTAAGTCATGCACTGCTGGTTTAACGTGTGGGAACAAGAAAGACAGGAAGAAGCTTAGAATGCTGGAGAAAGCTATGTGCCTGCCAGTGTCATAAAATTCTCTTTGAAATTCAAGAAAAAAGTTATACTGTTGGAAATGATCCAAAATTGGCTGGCATACATCTATTCATACATCTTAAAGGGTTATCAGTGGCTCTTTTTAGATTTGAATGATTTTATAGCACAATTTTCCTTCAGAAATTATAAATTGATCACCACTTGGACTAGACAATTAACCTATCTTTTCACTTGAGAAATCTTCAGCTTTCTGTGGGAGTAACTGGAGTTTAAGGGTGGTCTGGCCTGGAAGGAAGAGGAAAAGGTGTTGCCAAGGGCATTGTTCTTGGCATGTAACACTTTAACTCTTCCCTTCCTCTTTCCTTAGCCACAAAGGCACCACCCTGCCACTTACCTTTTTATACTTCAGATTGTCATCTCCCTCTTCCTCATTCCTCTCTTGCTGCTCACTGCTGAATTTATTTTTAAATAGATTTAACAAGTGCATAATGATAAAGAGAGAACTGAAGACTTGCATATGGTATGAGCTTCTTGGCGTTCTTAGAAAAGGCCTGAGTGTCAGACAATCAGTCTTGTAAAGTAACATGGAAGACTGACGGTCACTATCACGGGAGTATAATCCTGGATCCTCAAAAAGAATTAATTCATAATCCTCTTAGCCATGACAAGAACTCACTCTAATTCCCATGCCTCATCTCTTACTTTGTAGTTATTGGCTCTGTGACTCTGGAAAAACCTGAGACCCTAAGTACTTGCTTTGCTCAAACTGTGCCTTCTCATGGCAGCTCTGCTAGTGCCTCACCCTCGCCATGACTCCTCATCTACTTTATTCTAGGAACTACTGCTCTTAACCTGTTCTTACTCTTTTAACGGTTTGATCCCCTACTCTACTCCTATTTTGGATTTTTTAAAGTTATCTTTTGGTGCAGAAAGCTTCTACTTGTGCTATTGTGTCATGAAGCTATGACAGAACATTGATTATACTTCTAGAATTCCTAGAGAATAGTTTTGCAACTTAAATTTTTGATAGATTTAAATGAAAGCATTCTAAAAATGAAGGAGAGTGACTATTTATTTTAAAACTAAGTAATAATGAAAAGATTAATTTTTTTTTTCATATAGTGAGAAAGCAGGAAAAAATGGGCTTTGGTTTACCGATTAGTTACACTTATTTATATTGATCTACCATGTTTATGTTTCAGGCACTATGTTTAAATAAGATTTTTTATCTTTTTTAAAAATAAAGAAGAATATTTTGACTATCAATGTGCTTAAGACATTTGAACTAAGAGAAACGAAATAGTGTCTAAGTTATGGCCATTTTCAAGAAAGGATGGTAAACGAGAAACATATTAGGGGATTACTTAAATATATATTTTGGCCCAACTATATATTGGAATATAATGTGTTATCAGTATACTATAGGAGTATGAATCCAAAGGAATTAAGAGAAAACAATTTTTTCCTTTTCTTCTGTGTAAAATGAAATCCAGGGGCAGCTCATGATTTTTATAGTCACATTCTGATGATAAAAAGTTTTTTATTCACTTTTAGTTTCAAACAAATTTTAATAATTGAAATTACCAGTTCCACAGTCAAAACACTGAGCTACGTTTAGAGTTAAAGATGCTTCTCTTCTCCTCTGCTGAGTCCAGAGACTTCTTATGAGACAGGTGTGGTCAGCTCTCTCCTTCCCCAACATTCTCTTCTCTCCTCTCATCTCCTTAGCCCAGGCTTCACAAACTCTTCCAGGAGAGTGAAGAAGAGAGGACTAAGGTGCAGGAAAGTTGTTACAAGTATTTTTATGACAGCATCGACATACTCTTGGATTAGTACATATTCAAAACAGTCTCTTCCTGAATTTATTTGGTGTTCATTGGATGTTGCACATGGGAATCTCTGGGTAGTGTAGTTCTCTGACATGGGCACAGCACCATCCCCCCAAGTTCCTGCCCCTGATGGTACATCCCACAGCCTCTGAGATTCCTTCAAGAGATTTCCAGCCCATGTCTCTTTTGCAAGGTCCACTTGGTCAGCAGGGGACCCCTTGCATCCTTGCCATACTAAATAGAGGAGCCTTTGTTGCTCTCTCTTGTTCTTTTCACCTCCTGCACAGACTCTGAATTTAGTCTTAGATGGCGTTCAAACATCAGTTCCTGTGCCCATTCACATTCCAGGAAATACATATAAAAAGCTACAAGGTCCTTTCAAAGCCCTCTCACTTCTTGAAACATAAGGGAAGCACCTCTTTTCTTTAGTGGGAATGTAACGTAGAACTCAGCTACTTTCTCCAGGGAAATAATCTCTTCTGGACTCTTTAGCATAATTCTTTTTATATACTTATATAAATTACATATTAATCTCTCAGTAGAATTGATGAGTAATTTAAATTTTTCCTCTGGGTGCTTTTCTATATTTTCCAAGTTTTCTGCAATAAAATGTCTATCTTTAAATGTTCCAAGATAAAGATTGATTACGATGGGTGCTGCATATTTTAAACATTCACCAGCAAAAACACAGATAATACCAATTCCTCACTACAAGATATGTGATAATTTTACCTACTTATCTAACACAATTATTTTGAATTGTATAGTGCTTTTTTTAGAGAGTTTTCATATGATCCCAACTTGGCATGTTATTTGATCAATGATGTTTTAAAGAAGTGTTATTAGTAATTGGAAAAAGAAATGGGATTTTTAGCATCGATTTTATGGCAGAATAAAAGGCATTCTGGTTGCAATTTCCCTTTTGAAAATGACTAATATCACCAAAGGTAAAATATTTAAAGCCTCCAATTCTATTTTCCTTTGGTAGAGAGAGGGGAAACTTTGTAGCAATAACTTTATGAGTTCTGAGGATTGCATTTAGGAAGTATGATACTATGAACACTGGCGTAAGAGTTTAGCAAAACATTAAGAAGACATTGCATTGATAAGTACAGGAGAGATCCGCCTTTTGAGAGATGTGTGAGAGGAAAGTGTTTGGGATGTACAATTTAAGAGTGGGATAAGGGTGTGCAAGGATGAGTAACCGATTGCCCAATTGCTTTCAGTCTCTTTCCCTTTTAGGGGCCTGTGTTATCTTAAGAATATTATAGCTGACAGCTAGGATAAAAACAGGTCATCATTTCCAAATGATTTCACAATCACCCATGTAACCAGAAATCTTTATACAGAAAAAAAAAAAAAGCTTATGTTGGCAAATTCGAACAGAACACAAGGCATTTGGAAATAAAATGTTCATCTTACAGAAAGTACTCTAAAGAGCAACGTGAAGAAATTGCTGATAATTTTCCTGTGATTTTGTGTACAGAGATCTAAGACTACCCAGAAAAATTTATAATTTAGTTAACAATGAAATTTAAATCTAATATGTGGTTTATGTTTGTCAGTCAAGTAAATCACTAAGCTATCCAAAATTTATCATGGTTGTTGGAATTCGCACATACCAAATATAATACCACTAAATTCTTTGATGTTAACCCTTTTATGTTTACGTAGTAGACCACTGGTTCTTGAACTGAGAACCTTGGACCAACATCACTTGCAAACCTGTTAGAATTGTAAATTCCAGAATCCTACCCCAGACCTACTGAGTTAGAAACTCCAGGAATAGAAGCTAGAAATCTGTTTTTTAGCAAGCTTTCCAGGTGATTCTGATGAATACTAAATTTTAGAACCATTGGACATGAAGAAACAGTTTAAAATACCTATAATAATTCAGTCTGTCCTGGTTAAAGGGTTATGTCTGAAAGTAAGTAAATTGCAGTTTAATTATATTTTGGAGGATTAACTCAAGAAATAGATTTTTCTGCCATGGAGATGGAAGAAATTTATGCAAGATAAAAACAAATATGCATTAATTATGCATCAGAGTATGTATTACTAGGTTCATGTATTGTATTATCCAGAGTTCTAAGAAAATACCTTAACTTCAACTCTCTCCAGTATCAATCCATAGTAATAGATGCTGATATTTACTTCAAATACATACTTCTTTAATAAATTATTTTTATGAAGCTAGGCATATTTTAACTACATTAAAGTATTTTGGGTGGGAAAACTATGAGAGAATATATTAGTATACTGAGTTTATGATCATAGTATGAGAATTTGACACCATTATATGAAAATATTAAAAGAAGCAGAGGAAAATGTCTAGAACTTGTCTTCTGCAGGACCTTTTTCTATTTCTGAGGCAGGGCATGAATTCTGGCCAGTAACTTAGTTCTGAGGAATGGAGGGAAACAAGGAGAATGTGACCATCCCATATTACAGCATGATTCATATGTTGTAATGTGTCTCTTAACATAAATTCCAAACATAGCATTAAACATCAGAGGAAGGAGAAAAGGGAATTGAAATGATATAAAATAGGAAATATGAAAGAATACATGTTCATTATGTAAAGTATGCAACATTCTGGTTGTTCTATGCAGTGTGAAAATCACAAATTTGTTAAGATAGGCTAAAAAAGCAAAGGTTAAACCATGAAGAGCAATTCATGAAGAAATCACACCATAAAAGGTTGTATTCCCTCACCATCTTTCTTTTTTCTGCTCCATGACTTCTGGTATTCTGGTGTCCAAAATGATACCTATGTGAAATCTGTAGTACCTGAGAGGTATATAGTACCTTACCGATGGCTGGTTGAGCTGCTTTGGAGAATGGAGGTAACTTGATATCCCTGGGAAGGATCAAGGTCATCTCTGGGCCCTTGGCCCTCAAAGGAGATGCATATCTTATGTATTTGTTTGTTTATTCATTTATTTATTATTTTTAATTTTAAAAAGTTAGACATTAATACAATCTATGAAGTGATCCCCCAGATTACTGTAGCACCCATCTGGCATTACATACAACCATTGCAATAATATTGACTATATACCCTATACTATACTATAAATCATATTTAGAGATGCATATTTAGAGATGCATACTTTTAAGATGATTGTATTGGGTTCACTCCCATCACATATCCCTTAGTAGAGCTATTTGGCAAGGTAGAATTCTGCAAAATGATCACATTGGTCAAATCCAAATGAGTCTCATAACAGTTGTTCGCTTCCCCAATGTCACTAGGGGTGAAGAAGTACATATATTAGGTAAAGGAATACTGAGAATTTTTTAGGATTTTCGATGGTATTAGAAAGGTATTATCATTGTGCTTGGTAATTTTCTAGGTTTTGTCCACAGGGATGTATCACCGTACTTCAGACCCTTTCCACCTTATTGGTTCAACTTTCAATGTTCCTGGTTTGCAGGAGGATATCATATTGTTAGCAGTGAATAGCAGAGGGTTAGACAGCATAGGGACTCTGCATACAAGATAGTTTGGATCATGGGGGACCATATAAAGAATATATGCAAGGCGAAAGTTCAGAGTGGGATGAAGCATGTGACATTGGAGGGTTTAATGGGAGTTATATACCTAAGAAAGTGCAAGAAGCTGAATGAGGTAACAATGATGTTTTTAACCCAGAGTTATCTAAATTCAGATGTTTGAAACTATACTCTGGTCTGGAGAATGGGGTAAAGATATTTGGTCACCAGATATCTTGGTGAATTGAGCCACCTGTACAAGTAGTGGATTTTCTTCAGTGTGTCCAAAAATTGCTGCCTGGCACAGTTATTCTGTGGAGACAAGAGGAAAAAAAAGATTCATTATTATTATTTTTGCTTTCCCACATAGAATCAATTTGTGGATTGCATAGATCGCAGACTATAATTCCACTATTTCAGCCAGAAACTTTCCCATCTGACCAAGACAATTACAAATATGCTAAACTTGCTTTAATGAAAAGTCATTCTTTACATAGCTTACATCGACATAAGATGACAAGTCACTCACCAGATAAAGAGTTCTTTGTTTGAATCGAACAATAAGCCAGCTCTTTCACACAAAAAAATGCCATTCTATTCTGAACTGAATGCATTTTCAACTAATGCTGTATTCAGAACCAAAACCAAAGGAGGCCCATCTGCTAGGAAGGCCAAAAGCCCATTGTGTGGCAGGTTAGTCCAGTCTGTTATGGAAATGGTCACTCTAAACTGTTTGCAGTTTAAAAGTGCATACTGAGAATTATGTTAACCTCTATTGACTGACTTCTGTTAAATGCACCATTAAGAATCCAATTTACCCTGGCTTCCTCTAAAATATTGTGCTCAGGGCATTCTGATAGGTACATTTTGATGGTCAGTTGTCATAGGCTAAAAATATTTCATTACTTCAAATACACAAAGTATTTGTTTCCAATTTTAATAGGTGCTCTCTTGCCCTGGGATTACAGGAGCACTGATGAAATACAAATTTATATGATGATTTGAGGAGTATCAGGCTGGGTGCAGGAGTAAATGCTGACTGTACAAGGCTGAGAGCCCTAAATGGTGAACTCTGACATCGCTCTTTGCAAGTCTGGGTCTGCATCTTCTGCTTAGAGTGAAAATTTACAGGGGTTAGAACCTGAGTGTCAAGTCAAAAGGGGATGATGAAGTAGGTCAATTACTACACGGTGGACATGCACGTCGCGCTAATGCTTAGTAAATATAGCACACTTTTAATTATGATTATTGACATTTATTTTCTTTTGTCATTTAAATCATTACAGGATTGCTAATAAAGTTATCTGTTCACTAGTTAACTGTAACTTATTTTTTTAATAAATGTTTCTTTAGCATATTATTGAAAAATATTCTAAAAGCATCTTTGTCTAATATTTTCAGTTCCTTTTCCTCACCTTGCCTTTTCAATGATTACAGCAATGAGATGCAATTATACCTCCTAATATTCATTAGGCTAATTTTAGTTAATTTATTTTTAAAAAGGACATTTACAAAAAATCCCCTATCAGGATGAGTCTACATAAACCAAAGTAGGTTGTGGTAAGTTATATTCTATGAATTCAAATTTTTAATTGAACCACTGAATTCAATCTGAAGTAGAATATATTAGTCAGATGTGTTTTCCCATGAGTAACTTGAGACACTGTTAAAACCCTCCTTCCAATGTTCTTGCTTTTTTTTCCCTAAAACAGAATTGAAAAAGTGTTGATTATACCTCAGATTAACCTTCATATCCTAAAGTGCTTCTCTTTCTTAGAGGCAATCAATTTATTTGGTAATTTCTGATAGGCATTATTTTGCAAACTTTTAGTCATTTTGGTTTCTTTGTTAGCTTGAAGGTAAAACTAGGGTGTAAGAAAAAGTAATAATTTTATTATTTTTTAAATTTTTTGTTCTTAAAAGTTTTTTTTAAGTTTATTGGGGTAACATTGGTTAATACAATTATATAATTTTCGGTGTACATTATAATTTGACATCTATATATTCTATTGTGTGATTACCACCCAGAGTCTAGTTTCCTTCAGCTACCATATATTTGATCCCCTTTACCCACTTCACCCTCCCCCAACTCCGTTATATTTGACCCTCTTTACTCTGTCTATCTCTCCCCTCTTCCCCTACCCGCTACTCTCTGGTAACCACTAGTCCATTGTCCATGTCCCTGAATCTCTGTTTGTCCTGTTGATTTGTTGCTTTTAGGTTTATATCCCACATATAAGTGATATCATGTGATTTTCAACTTTTTCAGTCTGGCTTATTTCACTTAGCATGATTACCTCAAGGTCTATCAAGGTTGTCACAAATGGCAGTCTTTCATTTCTTCTTATGGCTGAGTAATCCATTGTGTATATATACCACAGCTTTGAAAAAGTAATAATTTTAAAATACAACTTTGGCTTAGATTTTAACTCTGACTTTTATTGGCTTTGTTACTTTCAGCAAGGTGTTAAGCTGTAGTGTCTCTAGCTGAATTTGGGGAAAATAATAACAATAATAATGTTCTCGTGTGAAAATATTTTGTGTTCAGTAAAGAGCAACTCAATTAGTTGTGGTACCTGAGCACGCAGTCTTTTGAAAACCTGGATCAGGGTGGGCAAATCAACTCAGTGAGAATGTCTCTGGCCATTCAAAGCTCACCATGCAAACATGAGGCCGAACTCTGTCATGAGTTTGGTTCTTTGGAAATGGTTGCATTCTGTGGCACACCGAAATGCATGTCAGGTGGCTTACTGTTCCATGAGAACACTAACCAATCAAGAAGGGATAAGGAAATCTCTGAAAGAAAAAAATATATGTGTGTGTGTGTGTGTGTGTGTGTGCGCGCGCGCGCGTGTGTGTGTGTGTGTATCGCTTTTTAGAGATTTAATTACACAGATAATGAAATAATTTCTGTTTTTGGTGCTAAAGTATAAAAGGGACACATCTTATTCATATTTTGCTCTCCTTCTAAGATTTCAGGAAGCCAATCGATGTCCAGTAATGGTTTTTATCAAAGATAAGGTAAAGTAAGAGGTTTATTATATTTGTCTTAGTCTAATCAGGAAATTCAAGTCTCACGAAATCTCTCCTTCATTGCCTGCTATGTGATCATGGAGATAGACTGTTAATATTTCTCCTTTGCCAGATGGCACGATATTAAGCCTTTTAGTTGGAGGCAAGAGGAGCAAGGATTTTTTTTTCCTCCCTGGTTCCAGTGCTCACTGCTGATCACCTTCCTGAAGCATACAACTTTACTGGATGTTCTACTCCCGCAGACTGCAGTTTCTCCAGTGCTAGAGCCCTGCAAGATGTGGCTTTTTCCAGCATGCAGTCCACGCGCGCAGAGTGCTGTTGCTCTAGTCCTGGCTCACACAGAGGGTGCTTCCTCCAGATCTTGGTCCCTGCAGCCGAGATGACCAGCAGAACCCAACGGCCATGGACTTTCCCCCTTATCTCCTCCAGTGCCTTCATAATGGAGTGCTGCTGGTGAGGCACCTTCCCTTTAGTGATCTCTTCCAGAATCTCTTATGTGACTTCCCATCAATTTCCAAAATGCAGCACCTCACTGAGGATAGCTTCCCCTACCACTAGAAAGGAAGGTTTCCAGCAGTGCTGCTCAGCAAACTCCCCCACCATCCAGAGAGCTCTGGCTCAGCCCATTCCGATGTGGTCTCATCTCAGACCTGGTGGAGCAGACATATAGGGCGACAAACGCTTCCTTGGTCATTCTGTCTCAGCACTAGTGGGGGCGGCTGCTTCCGAAATTAGTTATTCCCCTATTCTTATATTTCTCTTTAACTCTTCCTAGCTAATTCTTTATTACTCTAATCTTCTGTCAATAAATTTTTATTTTAAATTTCCCTGTTCAAATTACTGTGTGATTTCTATTTCCTGATCAGACTCAGAGAAATATAATAAACCTCCTACTTTACCTTATCTTTGATGGAAACCATTACTGGGCATCAATAGGCCTCCTGAAATCTTAGAAGGATAGTAAAGTATGAATAAGATGTTTCTCTTTTATACTTTAGCACCAACAAATTTAATTATTTTTCCATTTACAGATAATTATTAAAATAATCGCGAACTAATTTCAATAGTTGCAGAAAGGTCATCAAAATTTTAAAAGGTAGTATAACCATTAAGGTTTTTCTTTTCCATAGCTTTTATATTGCTATACAGATCAGCTTTGACTGTAGTTAGGGCCATTTGATAAATGAATCTCTTGTTATTTTATCCGTTGAAGGTTACCCATTAAAATGTAAAAAAACAGTTATGCATATTTAACTTTGTGTTGTCTTATCAGAGTCCCAAAGTATGAATTGTTCTCTAAATAAAATGTCATAAAATACCTCTGGTCGAAAATATGAAATACTATTCCCCCATCCTACTTTTTAAATAAAACTAATCAGTGTATAGCGCTATAATATTGTAGTTAGATTTAATTACTTTTAGATTTGTCTTCTAATTCATGTTTGCTATTCTTTTGTATATTTACTCTCTGACGACAATCTCTTTTACTTTTTATACTTCAGTTTTTTTTGTCTTCAAAATGTAAATAATAGTTTGTTAAATTAAAAACATGATAATCTCATTAAAAACATTTGAGAGTATTAGAGTGAAAAATCTTTAAATGACCAAGAAAAGTAGTAAATATTAGTTTATCTGAGATGCTATAAAGAGTAATAAACAATCAGTTCTTCTATAATTTCCAATTCAATAATCTATGAACACAATAAAGTTACTGTTAAAGAACAAGATTCAGCTAAGTAAATCTGAAGATCTAATTGGCTTTATTTGGCAATTTATGAATCAGGCAGCATCTTGTCTAGCAACCAGAAGGGTGCTCTGATGAGCTGTGCAAAATAGAAGGTTTTTACCTGTAGAAAAGGATGGGACCAAGAAGTTAAAAGAGTGGATTATTTCAGGCAAAGACACCTGCCCTTAGAGGAAGGCAGGGAGTTATGATCAGGCAGATTACACTGCTAGTGTTGACCAGAAAATTCTATATTGGTTTAAAATTTCATTCTTGGGAGAGGCTAAAACTGTAATCCAGTTAAGTATTAACTTTTTTTGTTTGGTAACTTGGCTTAGCAAATGTGACTCTATTTTAGGTCTGTTGTTTCATTTCTTTTTTTTAAACATTGCTGAACCAGTAGAAGTTTTGATAATTTGACTATGTTCAATATAGTTTCAGTATTTCCATTTATTTTAATTCTTTAATAATTATGACCAAAAATCGTATGCATAGTGTATTCTAGATATTTGCTAAAATAGTAACTATTTTATTTCTGTAATTATCTTGTATAACATTACATTCTATAACTAAACAATTAACTTAATCTCATGAGATAAACAAGGTTTTTAAAAGTAAATCTTTGGTCTCTCAAAATATATTTTATCTTATTATCTTGTGATGTAAAAAGATAAAAAGGAAATGGTAGAGTTACATTTCTTCTTAAAGCACCAAATAGGATTTGCATAATAGCATAAATAAAAATGCCAGCTAAAGAAATATAAAACTTAGATCTCTAGCTATATTGTCACCACTGACCAGCTTCCTAAGAAACATTGTTCATTAACACAAAGATAAATGTGAATTCCTCTGCAATTGTAGGTTGGGGAAAACCCTGGGCTATTAAAATAGTGGTAAGGGACAATGAAAGTTTCCTCTTCACTGCTAATTTCTTCCTGTCACTCACTGTACTATAAGAACTTTATCTACTTTTTGAAATATAGTTTTGGGGTAACATATCACAGTGAATCACTTTGTCCAAGCTGTTGCTTTTTAGTAGTTGACAAGTAAGATTAGCATTTGTTTCTTTGTTAGAGTCTAAATAATGGAAGTCACATTTATGTGGCAGTTGTGGCTGTTGCATTTCAGTAACATAATTGCTTATATGTGAGAGATACATAGAATAGTGTTACAAGTGAGTGCTTTAAATAGGAGCCCTTCTACAATCTCTTTTCTAAGTTTTTAATTATGGTGCTTACATAATTCTGCATTCAATTACTGTATGTTTTTCATTTAAGAAACAAAGCAATGTTTAATTCACTATAATCTGACTTCTTACTCCTACTGTGCCACGAAAATTGCTCTCAATAAAGCCTCTTTTGAATTTCATGTTGCCAGTTTGAAAAGAAACTTTTTCGGCCTTACCTCAATTATACTCTACTTTTGAAAAGTTGCCAGTCAGTTTAATCATTGTTCCTCTGTATGTAATAAGTCATTTCTCTCTGGCGGCTCTCAATATATATATATTTACTGCTGGAATTCAGAAATTGGACTATTATGTGCCTAGAGACATTCTTCAAGTTTATTTTATTTGGCCTTGGAATTACTTTTTCACCAAGTTTGGGGCCTTTATTTCTTTAAATATTTTTCTGTCATTTTCTTATTTTCTCTCTCCCCCTTTTTTTCTTTCTTTCTTTCTTTCTTTTTTTTTTTTTAGAACTCCAATTTCTTATATGTTAGACTGATTTTTGTCCTATAGGTAACTAGGCTCTGTTTATTAAAAAAATATATATTCTCTTTTTCTTCTTTAGATTAGGTATCTATTGATGTGTATTCAAGTTCATTGACTCCTCTGTTTCCTCCAATCTGTTATTAAGCCCATTCATTAAATTTTTTATTTCAAATATTGTGGTTTTTTGGCTCTAAGTTTTCATTTATTTTTTTTTAACATTTTTTATTTCTTTGAAGATGTTTCTCATTTTTTTACTCATTAAAAGCATATTTTCCTTTACTTCATTGAGCATAATTATAATAGCCACTTTGAAGTCTTTGTTGGATAATTTCAACACCTCAGTCATCTTTGGGTTCATTCAAATGTTTTCTTCTTCAGGAAACCTTCCTTAAGCACCAGTGATTGAGTTAGGTTTCTCTTTGCTCTCTAAATGTTCAGGATGCACATCTTTTAAATTTTTTATTCTATGAAATTAAAATAATATATTTATGTGCTTTTGTTTTCAACTAGATTGGAAACTTTTCAAGGACAATGATCATGTATTTTTTACTTATGTTCCTCTTATTTCCCAGTATACATTCAATAGATGTTTGCTTAATTAAATGGAGTTCAAGAGACGGTGTTTCTTTATTCTGGTAGAACATACTGGAAAGCAAGAACTGGGTTTTGGGACTCAGTTCTGTAGGCCAGAAAATACATTTGGTTGATATAACTAAAGTTGGTCAAGTTTTTGGAACTGATTCATACTATCCAAAATCGTAATAAATTGATGCATAAATTAGAGTTACTATTGGTTGAAATCCAATAGAAATGTGCCTTTCTAATGACTAATCCCTGACTTCACTTCAAGATATAATACATCTAGTTTTGTGGGTCTGGGAAATAAACTTAGTAATCAAAATGTTGTTTACAATACTAGAATAAATTTAGTTATATTAATGAATAATTCATTGACGGTGAAAAACCTTATAAACCATTTTGACGCCTTGGCTTGATACGATCTGTGCATGAGCCTCCTCTCCACATATTCTTCCTCAGACAATTTTGGATGAATACAGATCTCCTTCCTTTTAAACCCACTCATTAGTTTTCCTTCTAAAAATTTTGGAGACCATCTTTTATACCTAGATTCATTCTTTCCTTAGATAGTTATGTTTTAAAAATCTGCATCATATTTATAAACCTCTCTGAGTTTGTACACTGAATTTGAAATTTAATAAAACTCAGCTTTTTATACAGGATTCACCTTTTCCTAAGTTGATTTCAAAGCAGTTAATTACCTTGATCCATTTACATTTAATTAATTATAATTAGTTTAGCCCTAAAGCTAACATTATTTCATAGATCTGCAGACATTTTCCTGTAGTTCTTAAACAACTATGTAAGTTCTTAACTATGTGATAAACAACTTAAGGGTATCTATTAATCCATCCTTCCATCCATGACTCACCCCATTATTTATTAAGATCCAGGTAATTTTTCTAGTTGAACCAGAGAGATAAAGGCACTACTATTACAGTGATTCTTAAAGTCTACTAGAGAAAATGGTTATTAAACAAATAGTGAAACAGAACTTTAGTGGATATTATAAGAAAAAAATTCAGGGAGCTTTGAAACATATTAGGCAAACGATCTACACTGGAAATCATGGAAGGTATCTCTGAGGACGTGGTATTAACTTCAAAGCAAGAGGAGGAGCTGGAGCTAGATAAAAAAAGGGACTGGACTGGCAGGAAGAGATAGAGACTAAAACTACAAGAAACTACAAGGGGTCCAATCTTGTTGAGTAGAGTACAAGAAGGAGACTGATAGGAAATGAAATCAGAGAGAACACCAAATAAAGGTATTTCTTTGAAAGAGTCCTAAAAAATTATTTTTAGAACTTTATATTGATTGTGTTTAAATAGTAGTTACTGAATTTTAATGCAGATGATTTAAAAATAAATTAAAAGGGATAAAACCCAACTATCCAAAAACCTTTGGTTGATATTAAAACAAAGTAGCAATGCTACATGTATGAATTGAAAAAATAAATTACATAATAAAGAAAACAATCAAAAGTAAATAAAAGCCTTCATCCATCAGCCTAACCAAACTCCTTAAATTTAATTACCACTTAAAGTTTTGTTGAGTTCCTTCAGGGATAAGGAATAGCAATATTTATTTATCTAATTAATTATCTATATATCCATATTTATTTTTGTGTATTACCCTATTCTGCTAAATACTATTTGGCATCTAGATTTAATATGGCATAGTATATTTTGGATATTATTTATATTAACATATAGAATCATCTAATTCTTGTTAACAGTCATATATTACTCCATTATGTGAATGTACCAGTAATTAAGTTACTGTCTTCCAATTTCAGACCTACCTTTCTATACTTCTTTATGATGCTGGGGCTGGAAATCTGTAAACCATGTTCTTCTTTTCCATGAACTGCTCACCCGACTCTCTCACTCCCCATTAAAGCCTGCCAATAGGGGTAATAGAAAGAAAACAGAAGGCTGGAGGATAAAGCGTGTCCTCCCTATTTTCTTTGTATTTCTATTTCCTATTTCTATTCTTATTTTCATTCTGTCCTATGTCTCCCTCCAACATTACTTCTCTCTCCTGAAAGTAGTAGTTAATTTCAGTAGCAGCAGTTAATGTTAATTTTTGTTTTTACAACACTCCCAGAACCCACTCATTTTTACCCTACCACATCAGGCAGACACTTAGAAATCTGGACAGGCCCCCATATGACTTTCATGGGCTCTGGGCACTTAGGCCTTTGTGGGCTCCTTTTTCCACAAGAAATTTGTAAAACAATCTTATGATGACATTAGTATAAAAACCAATATATTAATGTTACATATAAAAATATTTCCTTTGACCCAAGGATTTTTTTTTTTCTGATTTTAAAACAAATCAAAACATTCTCATGGGCCTGCAGAAGTGTTTTGTGCTTAAGCATTGTGCCTACATTGCTTAATGGATAATTTGGTCTTGGTTCTGGGTCTTAGATCCACAGGATTCCTTCTTCTAGCTCATCCAAGGAGTGCTTCCTCCTCAGAGCTCTAAGCCCCAGCTCCACGGGTGCCCTTCCTCCACTTTATTTTGATAATTTTATCCTCTGTTGGCTGACATTGCTGTGTCTCTGCCCTTGCCTTGCAGATGACCACCTTTTTACTGTGTTCTCACATGGTAGTTCCTCTGTCTATGTTGTCTGTGTCCTGATCTCTTTTTATAAAGATATCAGTCATATTGGATTAGGACCCACCCTAACAATCCCATTTTAACTTAATTACCTCTTTGAAGGTCCTACAGTCACATTCTGAGGGACTAAGTGTTAGGGCATAATACATGAATTTTAGAGGACACAATTCAGACTATAACGAGTGGACTTGCCAATATTTATTTAATCAGAATCATATCGATGGGCACTTTCATTATTTTCAGCTTTAACCATTACATGTTTTAATTAATATTTTTAAATACATATCTATCTGAACAAATTCTTGTGAATATATCTGGCATTACTTTTTTAAGAGTGAGACTACAGGGTACTTTAATTTTTAATTTATGGTTTTCATAACTATTGCTTTGTCGTACACCTGAAAGTTTCATATTCTTGCTCAAAATATAAGAGCTTACCAGCATTATCATTAAACTACATTTTGCTGATCTGATGAGTGAAATATGGTTACATACTTGTTTTGATTTGTGTTTCTTTAATTATGAGTCAGGGTAAGCATTTCTTTTATATGTTTATTGTCTATTTATATTACTTTTTCTGTAGACTTCCTGCTCATATACTTAGCTGGTTTTCTGTTGAGTGTTTGCTTTCTCTAATTAATTTTCATGTGGCAGCTGTCATCTGTGATTTCTTTAGCTGTCCTTACATTTTCACATTGACTAGTTAACTTGTTAGTATCTTTAGATATGAGGTTAGAGATGATTTCTAACATTAATTCTTCTATGATCTTTCCCACCAAAACTCTGGATCAGGAACACCCTCCCCCCCCACCCCCGCCCCCAAAAAAAAGTCTAAATTCAGCACTTATCAAAGTCATTATACTTTTTACTTTCTTGTATTCCCCATTAACTGTAATCTTGAGAGCAGAGACATTGATTTGTTTATTTATTTGTTTATTTTTGAATTGTTTATCGAAGAAGCCCAGGTAATTAACAATGTCTGACTTTAGAAGCTATTACTTTTATTTTGGCTGGCCGACTGAAGGAAGGAAGGAAGTAAACAGTGAAAGTTTATACTGAGCTATTTCTCTTAAGATTTTGAATTGGAAACTATTGATTCAAAAGCATTTGGAAATGTAGTTGGTGAGCACATGTCATATGTATAACTCTAGTTTCTGAATTTAGCCAACAAAGTGAATATATTGGTTGTGAGCAAAATGTAATACTTTCCATCTCAGCAGAGGTAGTTGTGTTCATGTCTTTCAGGTTTTAAAAGCATTTGATTATTTTCAAGTTGCTCAAGGATAGTTCATAATAGAGAATTTTTTGCCTTTCCTTCTCAACAGACACAACTCTGCATAGTAGTTAAGAACTTGGGCTTGGAAGCTCACGCATTTGAATCTTAATTCCAGCACTTCTACCTTTGTGACCCTGTTAATGTTATTTAAATGGTCTGATCCTTGGTCCTGACATTTGTAAAGTAAGGATGATGATATTATTATCTGCCACATGATAACTCTTCAGGGTTACTGGAAGGATTAAAAGAGGTAACATATCTGAAACACTTAGCACAGTTCAATTAAGATACTACCTATCATTATTATTAATACCATCTTTCTTTTTTAGGGATTTAGAGCTTCCTCAGTATGTAGTGAATTGGGAATATTTTCACCGACATCACTTTTCAAGGATGATGAAGAAATATAGACTTAGATTGCTGTGGAAAGTAAGTTAGTAGTGAGTACGATAGGCAGTCACAATTTGAAAAAGAGACCAGTCTATTGGTTTGTGATGGAACAGAATTGAAACCGTTATGTATAAGAGTAGGCACACTTGCCCTTGTATATCTATGTGTGTTCTTACATATGAATGTGGACAATCAACCCATAAACCTCATTAGGAAATCATGGTAGTTGAGATTGTTCCCGACTCTAAATATTCCTAAAGTTTTGTTTTTTTATTTTGTTATTCTTTCTAGGATACCCCGGATATTCATTTTAATTTTTTTAATCTACATAAAAAGATTTGTGAAATATGATATACATGGAACTATGCTTGAGATATCATAGGATTGATTCTGGTCGAGTGTAAAAATGAAGGCACGATTCATAATTGATTCTAGTGATGCCTGATTATTCTGGAGTCTGTCTAAAACGGAATGCATTTTTTTGGTGTGTGTTGCCAGTTTTGTGGTTGAAAGAAGCAGTAGTTTCCTGAATAGCAAGATTTCAGAAGGTCCCAGAAGTACCATTTCCCAATGTCTCTTCATCATATCTGAAATAATAAGACCACTTTGGGTGTGTAATTCTTTACATTTTTCAAAGGTGACTTCAGGAAATTCAAACACTGTGAAAAGAATAAGCCATTCATGTTTATTACCTTTTTGAGATAGTTGTTTCTGATTATTTTCTAACATAAAGGCTAAACTGGATGCACCTGTCAAAAGAATAGATAAAGACATGAAGGCTTAAAGGAGCCATGTGTAGAACTCTTGTAGAAGGACCAAGGGAAATGAACTCATTACATAGATTTGCGGTGGGTGGGAATAACAGTCTATTCCTACCAAGTATATATCTGGATGTCAGATATAATAACTTAATTCAACCTAAAGCTATAATTTTGAACCCACTAACCATACTACTATTTCCTTAAGAGAAAAATATCTCTTATAGTGTATGTCAATCTATACTTTTTCAAGTGTAAAATGATTTTATTCTACTTATGTCTGTTAATGTGGTTATCTTTGGGTTATATAATTATAAATAATTTGAACTTTTTTCTAAAAATTTCAACTACATGTTTGTTTAATTAGAAGTAAAAAATAAGCAAATACCCATTAGCTTTCTACCCATATAAAGAATTGACTTGTAGCAACCTAATTCCCCTGATCAATCACAAAGCAACCTGTGCTTTAGAGAAATTGAAGGAGAACAATATATAGTGATTCAAAGTCAATACAAGTGACTGAATTTCAACCACAGCATCAATACAATCAGAAGGGAAATTGATAAAATGCAAAGTTGATGTTACTTCTGATGATTTTACCTTAGCAAAATAAACCCTAAGGGAAAAATCAAATAATTTCCCAAAGTTTAGTTTTAAAGAGAAGAAAATCAAGGCCTTTTACTAAGCTTCATACAAAAATGAATCAAAAAACTTCAATTCAGTTCAGTAAACATTTATTCTGTGTCTACCGTCTACCTACCAGATACCACAACATGCTCAAGGCAAATAGAAAAAAAAAAACAATCAAAGATTATAGAGATGTTTTAAAGACTTTAAAGCATGTTCCTTTGTAACTAAGGAATATGTTTAGAAAGATATAAAGCAAAATTACTAGATATTTACTTTGCATAGTGAGATTATAAATAATGGTTCTTACTTTGCTTATTCTCAAGTTTGTATGGTAATATATAAATATAAATGTACATATACATATACATATACATATACATATACGTATATATTTCTCTCTGTCCTTTATATAACTTTACTTATTTTATCACATTATATATATATATATATCTATAGATATATATATCGATATATATATCTATAGATATATATATATATATATATTGCCACATTTGATCCTCATCTTCCTTTGTAACCTTTATTTCTGTTTCCTCTCTTCATAATTCTTCTGCCCTACTGAATAATGGCCTTTGTGTGGGAAGAGAGCATTTTATACATGAAATTTTTACTCTACTTCCTGTCCATGCCTGGAGCCCTGCTATTGCCAATCTGAATGCCACCTACTTCAATCGGTCTAACATCCTCTGTGAAGGCTTCTCTGATCCTGAATTTCTAAACACTTGTCTCTTTTATTTTATTTTATTTTATTTTATTTTATTTTATTTTTATTTTTAGCATTTTATTTTATTTTATCATTAGTTTCAAGCACACAGTACAACACCTGTCTCTTTTAGCAATGGGTATTTTGGGATAAGGAGCCTTGTACTGCTATGAACTTAATGCCTTACTCTATACAGTACTTTACATTTCAAAGCAATTTCATAGAAGTTATCTTATTTTATTCTGTGAAATAGGGTAGATATGCTCTCTGTTTTTAGTATGTAGAAAACGATTAAATGACTTGCTTTAATTCCTAAGGAGCCCAAGACCAAGAATGCAATTTCTGACTCTTATTATAATTTTATTTCCAGCATATAGGCTACACTTAGTTGATTTGTTCACCAATTTTTATCTGTCTGACTAAACTATAAATAAACTCTATGTGTTTAGGGGATTTATAGCACGTAAGAGTATTGTATACAATAGGTGCTCTATAAAATTATTGATTAAATATTTTGACAGTCTGAGGCAAATAAACTTATAAATCAAAGCAACTATTTTTAGCTCACTGTTAACAGGTACACTTTTCAATATTAAAATCTGTAGGTCTATTCTTCAAGCTCTTATTTTAATATTCCATTTTTAGGTAACTTTTAAAAATTTTAAGATATAATCAGAATGTTTAGAAAGAAAAACAAATTCATCATTGAGAAAGAGAAGACAACACTTTTATTCACCTGGGAAGGAGAGTTTATAGAAGAACGACTGATCGAGGAGAGAGAGGCACAACAAAAAATCTCACTGGAGTGGAGAAGAGAAAAGAAAATCATAGGGGAAGAGAGAAGCACCATGGACTATTGTGATATCCGGGTTCTTTCTGGATTTCATACATTTCTGACAAGAATGGGGAGAGCAGGATCTCACAGAGATAAGGCAAGATTCAACAAGGTTTTCAAGATACTGATAAGCTGAGATTTTTGATTACTGATGTTTTCCAAAGTGGATAACATCTTAGCAAGTCAGTCTAAGAGTGGTAAAATTTCATCGTGAGCTTTGATGCTTCTGACTGAGTTGGTTGGAGTGAGGAACAAGGTGAACCCTTCATAATCTAAGAATAGGCAGTAAATACCCAGGAGAGAGTAAAAGTTTTTTCATTAACGCAAAAGACTAAATATACTTAGGCAAACAGTGATGACGAGATAGTATACTAATGGATAACAAAGCATATTGTATAAATTTTTCAGTCTTTATATATCATATAACCTTAAAATATGTTTATTTTATAGTGAGTTGTTGAAACAGATACAATATAGTTTATATTTTATGTAAAAATAATAGCGAATAGAAGCATATGCTCATCTCCCTTTCTTGGATAATTTCTTATGGAAGATACTTTCATCCATTCAACACTTATTTATCAAGCACCATATGTCCCAGACCCTAAACTAGGCTCTGGAGTTATAATTCTGAAATAAATAGACCTGAACTCAAGTCTGGAAACTGGATAAAGTACCATGACTTTTTTTTAGGGCAGTGACCTTCTGCCTCCTAATTACTCATCCCTGAAGGATGCTCTTGGTAGCTGGCCATCTGTCTACAACTTAGGGATACTACATTCTATTAACTAGCTCCATGGTTTTCTGCAGAACAGGTACCTCCTCTCACTGCTCAGTATGATAATTGTTCCTACCTTGCTTCTGATCAGTAAGTACTGCCACATTTCCTTTATCATTTTCTTTTCTCACTGCCATCATTGCTATCATTGTTTTGTGACAAGATCTCCTACTGTCAGGGCTGGCTGAGATCAGCCGTCACTGTGCTTCCCAAAATGCTGAGCCCTTTCTACCAGTGTATTCTGTACGTTGTTAACAGGTGATTCCTACAGGCTCTCGTATGTAATAAAGTCAGCTGGAGATTGTCTGCTTTATGCAGTAAGTCCATTCTAGCATCCCACCTCTCTGAGCCTTTTGAGCTCATCTTCCACGACAGTTTTGGCATTTCATTTAATATGAACTATTACTTTTACTAATCTTCCAAGCTCCTGGTCTAGGTTTTTTGTAATGTCTTTTGTTCTTTTTTTGTGTGTAATAGATTTATTGAGATAGAACTCACATACCCTGCAATTTACCGATTAAAATGTACAATTCAATGGCTTTTAGCACATTAGCAGAACTATGCAACAATTACTTGAGCAACAACCAATTTTAGAGCATTTTTATCACCTTAGGAAAAAAAACTAGTATCCTTTAGCTATAAACGTAAGTGCTACCCATTTTCTCCTCCTTTCCACCTAGCCCTAGGCAACTACTAATTTTCAATTTCCTTTATGTTGTAGCACTTACCGGTACTTCATACCTTTTTATTGCTGAACAATATTCCATTGTACAGATATACCTCATTTTGTATATACACTCATCTGTTTGACATTTGGCTTTTTTTTGACTATTATAATAATGCTGATCTGAACATTCATGTAATGACTTTTGTTTTCAATTCTCTTGTGTATATATCTAGGCATAGGATTACTGGGTTATACAAAAACTCTACGTTTAACTTTTTGAGGGACTTTCAGACTGTTCTCCAAAGTGGTTGTACCATTTTACATTCCCACCAGTTATGTATGAGTATTTTAATTTCTCTGCATCCTCTCCAACACTTATCATTTATCTTTTTTGATTATAGCCATCCTAGTGAGTATAAAGTGGTTTTGATTTGCATTTCTCTGATTACTAATAATCTTCCCATGTGTTTATTGGCACGTTAAGTAAGTGTAAAGAAATGTCTATTCCGGTCTTTTGCCTACTTTTAAATTGAGTTATTTGGGGTTTTTTCCCCCTAAGTTTTATGAATATTTTATATGTTCCTGATACATTTTTCTTAAGAGATATATGATTTTAATTTTTTTTCTTCTTCCATTTTGTGGGTTGTCTTTTAAATTTCTTGGTGGTGTCCTTTGAATTACAATAATTATTTTAATGAAACTGAATTTATCTAATGTTTTTCTTTTGTTGCTTGTGGTGTTATATCTAAAAACCATTGGTTATGACTTTTTCGATATGTCAACCTGCTTGTGCTACAATACCCAGTTATTCAATTCGCACTAATTTAGATGTTGCTGTGAAGGAATCTTGCTGATATAATTAAAGTTGTCTTTAAATAAGGGAGACTATTCATTTGGAAGGCCTTTAAAAGCAGGCCGAACCTTCTCTAGCTTTGGCCTGTGCAGTAGAGTTTCATCTTGCTCTTGCTCTTCCCTTCCTGATTGTCTGCCCTATGAATCCTGATGCACTCAACCAGCCACACAATTGTGTAAGTCAATTCGTTGTGGAAAAAAAATCTATATTTCTATGTCTGTATCAATATCGATATCTACCACACACATATATGTATGTGCTTCTCTGGTTGAACCCTGACTAATATGAATATGGTATTAAATCTTGTCATTGCAGGATAGTGCTTCCCTATTCTAACCTTATAGTCTACCCCTCCCCACCAACCCTTATCCCAGCAGTCTCAGAATCCATTCCCACGTATACTTTCTCCATTTCTGTGAGAATGTGTTGGTTATATCCCAGAACTCATTTGACATATACTACCTTTCTTCTCTTAAGAGACCCAATAGTTCCCTGGCTGGATTATGTAATACTTTCATAACTATTGGTCCGATGGCCACTTGGGAAGGTAGAGATAGTTTCTGAGGGGGTATGTTTTGTCTCGAAGAGAGACACCTTTGTATGATGATTAAGCAAGAGGGACATGTGCACCTTTAACAGGGAGAAGAATCCATTTCTGCAGGGAAACATGGGGATTCAAGATTTTTTAGTACATTAACCTGCATTAATCCAGGAAGCCCCTTCCTATCTCTCAGGGTCCCACTCCTCCACCAGAACCTTGACCATGGCTACCAGATTTACTGTGGTTAGGAGCGCCATCTTCTCTGGAGCTCTGCTAATGTTCTGTCTTAGTTCTGGCTTAAATATTCACCTTTTCTGCCCTTAAGCTTCAGTAGATGAATATCTCTTTACATTCTGCCAAAAATGTCCTCCAGTGTTCATGTTTTATTTTTTGTAAGTTACTAACCAGTCATCTTCAGACTTTCATTGACTTGTTTGGTTCGTTGAAAATTTCTAGAAAGAGCCATATAAAGCCATAGTCCTGAACCTCTCAGTCACTTGACCTCGTACACCAACTAGTATATTTCCTTCAACCAATGTTCCATCCTAGTTCACCAACTGTGACAGTTTTAACAATTGCACCATTACTGCATGCCATATTAGCTATATGCCATATTAGCTATCAATGTCTATTAGTACTGGGGTTCTCGTCTCCAGCCTGGTGATCATGGTCCAAAATCCCAATTTAGAGTTTTCCTGTGAGGGTTACAACTAACATGAATTGTTTTAGGTTGGGTACTCTGAAAACAGGCTCTGAAGCAGAGATTTGTATAAAGGAATTTACTGGGAGGACCTTCCGGAACAATATCAGTAAGGGAGTAGGAAGCAAGACTGGACAGAGAGAAAAACTGAGTTCCATTACACAACAAAAGTTTAAAATTTGCCCATGGGAAGTTCTGGAGCTGGAGTGTCACTTTAGAATTGTCCTGAATTTTGCTCCACATTTTAATAGGCCACGCATTTTTAGCCCATTGTTGACCAGTGTTTGGATAGAGGCTTTCTCTGAGGAGGATGTTCAACTTTAAGCAAGGCAGCAACTTTCAGCAGAGAACAATTTTGGGGGAGGGACTTGGTCATGAGCAAGCCGCAGCCAACATTCACAGCAGCGAGGGGAATGAGTGCCTTTCCTCAATGCAAGAGGGACGGATTTGGGCAGCACATCATGGCATCTGCTATATTACATCTCCATCCACCCAACTGCTCGGGCTCAAAACATAATTCCTTCTTTTTTATACATCCCACATCCAATCCATCAGAGAGTCTACTTGATAAGACCTTCAATATATAGGCTGATTTTTTTTACCTCTCACCATTTCCAGTGCAAAAATCCATATCCGAAGCATAATTTTCCTTCACCTGGACAGTCGTCTTTCACTGGTTTTTCCTATGTAGCCTCTTACTTTTCTAGACTCCATTTTCTTCACAACAGAATGGTCTCCGGAAAACTTAAAGCATGTATCATATTTTAGAACCTTCCAATTGTTTCCCATTGCAGGTAGCATAAAATTGATACTCTTTATTATGGCCTGCTCTAATAATAACAGTGGCCATTTTTTTTTAATCTAGAAACTGCTAAGTACATTACATTTATTTTCTCATATAATCCTCACAATAGCCCTCGTAAATGCTATTACTGCCACTATTTTACAGATAAAGATACTATGTTTTAATGAGATTGAGAAACTAGACCAAGGTCAGACAGCTGGGAAATAGTGAACTTGAATTTGAACCCAGTACTGTTTGATTCCGGAGTCGTACTGTACCTGTTGTTAAAATGTCTACTCATGTAAACATTCCAAACTTTTGCCCTCATTTTAAACAAACATTATTTTGGCTTCTCGGAAAATGCCCTCATCTATGAAATCATCATAATTATTAGTAACTCACATTTATTTCTAGGAATATAAAGTGTTCGATAAATGTGATTTAATTTTGTATTTTTTCCATATAGCATATTTGGAAAATGATTGGGTGGGAAGCTAATTTCAGATGGAGAAATTAAGATCCAGGGTGGTCAAGTGACCAGTTCAAAGTAACAAAGTTAGCCAATTCTCAGACCAGTTCTTGAAAGTGTGTCACCAGCTTCTGACCAAGGACATTTCTTTCCATGGCCTCCTGCCCTCCACATAAGAGTTTCTTGATGGGAATATTGCCTCTACATATTTAATCGCTCATTGATAAAAATTTGGAGATAGCTTCCAGGGAATAGTGGAGGAAGCGGGGATGCTAGGAGAAGCAGTCTGAGGGACATCATTTTTTAATTTGAAGCATGGCCAGCAGCTGGAGGGCTTGTGAGCTCTTAACTCAAGTGCAGCTTGAAGTGGCTGCGGTCTTTGCGCAGTTAAGGACATTAAAACCTGATGCCTCCTTGCAAAGGCTCGGTTTGGAAAGAATTTATCTGCACGCATAAATGGCATTCATGTCTAAACCTGGGTCATTGCAGTTACTGGAAGAATCGACATCTTTCAGTGTTCTTTGTCTGTTTGGCAAATTTATCCCAACTCTGCATGTAAATAATTATGAATAAAACAAAAAGTCAGAAGAGCTACTAGTTAATATTTAATGACCAGTTCTCTGGCAGCAGCACACATTCCAAAGATTTCCCAACCAGTTGTGTTTATACTGCTATAAACTCCAGCAGGCCCAGCTTTTCTCTGAGCTTAGGGCACACTTCAACAGCTAATATTTCCTGTACTTAAGAACTTTAAAAATGCTCAAAATCCACAGCCAGATATGCGGTGGTTTGTTGTTAATGTTGCTGTTTTTGTTACCCTATAGAAGTTAGCGGCAAAAACTACCTTCTTGTTTATTGCTCAATAGATTACAAGAATACCCATTTTGGCCGGTTTCATCAGAGAAGGGATCATATGTCCAAAAGGGCCAAGTCATTTCAAAACTTGATATGCAACCTATTGTCTCTGGAAAATTAGGAAAGAACCTGAGCTTAGAGGAAACAAAAATGCTCAACAAGACATTTTGTAAATTGTAACATTCTGACTTAATGTTTCCTTTCAACGTACAGATACTGAGATTCATTAAATAAATAAAATTAACATTTTTTTTAGGTTTTAGTGTGGAGAATACTTTGCATATGTCATTGCATTTGACCTGTTACATTTTTGAGGAATCATGAAATATTATAGCAGCAAGAAGTATTACTGTGAGTAATAGGAAGTGCACAGTATTGGTGCTTGTAGCAAGCAATAAAATCACTGCATCTCTTCCCGAAAAACTTCTTGTAACAGCTGAGTTGGTTAAAGAATTCTTTATTTTAGCTTTATTAAATAGTCATCGGTTAGGGTTATCTATTTCTAAATGAATTTACCATATGTATGCAAAACCATGCAGTTTATAGATCAAGTCTTTATTTAGTAATTAACATAAAATCTATAGGAAATGATGTTGTTTATGAGAAAAAGCTTCAGGTCACACACAGACAAGAAACAAGAATGTTATTGAGAGTAACAATAATAGCAGTTGATATCTATTCAGTTTTCTGTTTGTGCCAAGAATTGTTTTAGGCGTTTTCTCTACTGCCCATTTAATCCTTGTAACAACTCTCTAGAGTAGATACTGCTGTTGTTCCTGTTACACAGAAGAAGACACTGAGGAATAGAGGAGTAAAGCAACTTGCTCAAGGAAGTCGACTGTGTAAGTGGAGTTGCTGGGATTCAAAACTTAGAACTCTTATCTCTGGAGCCCATGCTATTAACTGCTCTGCTAAACTGCCTTTTGATTAGCAGCTCTACCCTTGCTAGATGAACCTAGCCAGTGTTCTTTTTTTTTTTTTTTTCAATCTATTCAAATGACCTGATACCTGCCATTGCCACTCCCACAAATTTGTTTTCAGGATTAACTGAAATCATACATTTAAAAGCACTTTAAAAGATAACGTGTTCTTCAAATGTGAGGTAACATTATTACATTGTACACAATGGTTAGTTACTCAGAGCAATGGTTCATTAAATGGTCAGTGATGAGTGTATTTGATATACTAATGAAGTGAACCACCAAAATAGGCTTCTTCTACATGTACACACATTAGTTCTTCTGACAATTCATGAGCAAGTCAAGGCTCAAACTGCCTCTGCACACAGTTATTTGGAGATACATAGGCATATTTCTGGAAACAGGGAGGAACTGCTGTAATTGTCTGCACATGCAGACATTGTCTCAAATATGATTATGCTATTTCAGATATTCCCTTGTCATAACTACCGAAATGACACAAGCAGTACTTTTTTGTAATCTCCATATTTGACGCATGAAAGAAGACTTAATTCCTGTTTGAATAAACAACATAATAAGGTTATTGAGATTAGAGACCATTACTATATAAAATTATGTCTAAGTGGCAGATATAATTAACATTGGATTGTAATTACACTAATTACAAGTCACATTAAGACACTCCAGTAATGACAAAGTGAGAACCCTATAATTGAATGGAATAAGTAGGGAAACATGCTGCTCACACTAATTACCTAAATGAGCTAATATGTCTTCAGAGTGACAGTCATGCTCAATGTTATTACGCAGACAAGGCAGTGGAGTGAGGTATTTTTAAAATATACATATATATATATATATATATATATATAT
The DNA here is from genome assembly GCF_902729225.1 of Pteropus medius. Taxonomy (NCBI): domain Eukaryota; kingdom Metazoa; phylum Chordata; class Mammalia; order Chiroptera; family Pteropodidae; genus Pteropus; species Pteropus medius. The sequence goes on along the minus strand of NW_024354875.1, from coordinate 13,555,188 downwards.
ATACATACATACATATATATATATATATATATATATTTCTAATTTTCTTCCTTTATCCTCTCCAGGACCTATTTCAAGTCATCAACAACTTCAGAATTTCTTTCTTTAGCCAAAGAAAACAAAAACTGCAATTAGAGCTTTCTCTAACCTTGTTAAAGAATGGCACATACAACCATGATCTATAAATGCAGGTAAGATTCTAATATTAGTGTGATGGAATGCACTGCATACCAGCTGGTTCCTTGGACTGGCTAATGGTCTCCAATCCCTCCTCTTTTCTGGCTTTCCGGCTTACCAAATCAAGTCACTCTCTCTCAAGGTGTAGTTTGCAGCCTTTAGCATCATCTTGTTGTGGGTACCAATGTGCCAAACATGGCTTCCAGCAGCCCAGCCTCAGGGAGGCCCCAGAGAGTGATAAAATCTGAATTATTCAAGGTAATTAGTATCAGCATTGCGCTGGAACTTGGGTTTCAGTCCAAGCTGTTAAGTGAGAATATAAACTAATAGTGGAATATGAATTCATGACACTGTGAAAATTGTTTATGTTTTGTTGTTTCTTTTCCACCTTCACACTGCCTTTCCTTTATGTAACTCTAATTATCTGGGAACACTGGTTGAGTAAGAAAGGAAAACAAAGGGGAAGACTGCAGCTATTTAAAACCTTCCTTCAAAAGGAGAGATGTTTTTTTTCAAAGCAGAGAAATCACAATATGTGGAAAACAGTATTGATGCACTTAAATTGATAAACAATGCTGAGCACAGCTTTGCTTTCTCTTGTATTGTTATAAAGGGAAACTGTGTCAGGTGTGCCCGTGTTAGCTGGACTTTGAAACTGGACATTTCTCTTTTTCTTGTATTAAGGCAAATGGGATTTCCTTCTCTTCAGCGAGAAATTGCAGTTTTGCTTCTACGAAACCAGGCTTATGGGTTTCTAATACAAAGCAGTAAACCAAATATGCGAGGTTCCTTAATAAGTAGGTACTACATTAGTCCAAAGGTGATAATTCACCCCTCCTACTCTGTTAATATTTGGCACGTAACTCAGAAATAATGACTTTTGAAGTACTCTAGTTCCAGGGTTCTGAAATTCTTGTCATCAATCATATTTTAGTTCAAAATGGGCTTAATGTTGAATTCGAATTAAGGATTATAATCAATTAATTCTCTATTTGTACAAACTCATATAATAAAGTGTTAAGAGTTTAGATAAGCAAATGTCAATTGAAATAAGTAGTGTCGGAGGCCAGCCTTTTGCTAATGGTCGTGCAAATCAGAGGCTAATGGAGCTTGGCTATTTAATCTAAGACAAGGAGTGGAGTGACTTAGATTTCATTCTTAACACTATCCTGTTCTCACTGATGATTTTGAGAGTTATTTATTATCTCTGTTTTGGTAAGATGGCAATTTCTATGGTTTCTTGCAACTTAAATGAGTCCTTGAGGATGAAAGCAGATCAGAAACTTATTTCATTTGATGTCATTACCTCTCGGTAAATGAGTTAGCCAAGTTGGCAGAGCAATCAGATCCCCCAGTCCAGGGCTGCCAAACATTTTCTGTAAAGAACCAGATACGAACAAAATATGATTGATGAAAGAACCAGATAGTACATACTTAAGATTTTCTGGGTTACATAGAGTCTCTGTCACTTTCTTTTTCTTTCTTTCTTTCTTTTTTTTTTTTACAACTTTTAAAAATGTAAAAACCATTCACCATTCTTGCTTGCTGGACTATAAGAGGCTATAGGCGGAATTTGGGCCACAGGGCTGACCCCTGACCCAGACTAATATAACTGAATATGTATCAGAGTGAAGAATTGTTCTTTAATAGAAACTAAAACCACTTAAATCAACTCTTCCTAAAACACTGAAAAATAAAATGTAGATCATAGATATTTAAAGTTATAGACATGTTTCTTCTATTTATATTTGAGTAAGTTGCTATACAGGACACATCGAAGATTGAGAGAGGAGAAGGGTCTTCGACACAGCCACAGGGAGCAGCCTAGCATGGGCTAGAGTCTGAGGTGAAGAAGGCATCTGTGCAAGACTGGAGATGGGGGACTGGTTTAATACAGGAGGTTGATCAAGCAACTACATTAAGGATAAAGTAATCCAGGTATAAGAAATGAGTTACAAATATGGAAAGGAATGAAATGAGAATGAACCCTGAAGTTTTCAATAAGTATAGATAAATAGAAATAAATATACGTAGATGTAAATTAAATACACACATAGAAACACACTCATATATACCTTTCCTAGTTCTGTCGACTGAGAGGACCCAGGAGCAGCAAAATCTTAGCAACAATGAGTAGACCTAGTACCCAGTTGTGGCTACTTATTTTCTACTATAATTCTATTAATTAGTTATCATCTCTCTACTTAATACTAGACTAATAGTGACCGTACAGTCCAGGTGCCTGTTTGAACGTCCACTTGTAAGTATCTCCGTCTACATTGATTAAGAAGAATGAAACCAAGGCCAAATGCAGAAATGGTTGCTTCTAGAACCAAATTAGGGAATATGTCAGTGTAGAAGATCTTTCTTGTTCCAGAAACAAACAAACACAAATGTCACAGAATGATGGGGTCATTTCAAAATGATCCGGAATTCAGTTCGAAGGGATTCCTACAGGACAAATCAGTAATAATTTTAACATGAAAATGAATAATGATAGTAACAGAGTATTACTAATTCAATAAGTTAGGAAATCATGAATAAATTAAAAGTTTCATATAAAATAGGAAATGTACACAGTTTTAAAGTACCTCGCTACAAAATACTTATTAATTACAAGGGGGGATGGGAAGATTCACTTTACAGGGGAAAAGCCTGCAGACACTACCTTGATCAATGATCAAAGTGAACATCATCAGTCATGGGATAAATCTAAATTATGCGCACCTAATAGGATGCAATTAGGAAAACATAGCATCACTCTTGTGACACTCTCACCAAAACAAACATAACCTAAGTCTAATCATGAGGAAACATCAAACAAACCTCAACTGAAGGACATTTTATGAAATAAATGGTTCCCAACTCTTCAAAAACATCAAGTTTATGAAAATTGAGGAAGAACTGAGAAACAATTTCAGTGTGAAGAAAAATAGAGATATGATAGTTAAATGCAACCTATAATTCTGAACTAATTCATTTTTCTATAAAAGATATTTTAGGGACAATTAGTAAAACTTGAATATAATATAAGGATTAAATGATAGTGATGTACCAATGATAGTATTTTTATTTATTTCTTTGGTTATATAGGAGAATACCCTTGTTTGCAGGAAATAATCATAAAGCATAATGGGACATCAGGTTGACAAATTTCTCTTAAATGGCTCCGAACTTCTAACTTTTCTGTAAGTTTCTGAATATATTTAAATAAAAATGACTTTAAAATGATTTTCTTATAAATATATTAAAATGAAAGTGCAATTAAAATGAGCATTATAGGATACCTTCCCATAGGAGACAGCATGGTGGAATGGATAGAACATGGATTTTGAAATTTATAAGAGATGGATTAGAATCTGGTTCAAACATTCAATAGTTTAATGGTTTTGGCTAAATCACTTAACCACCTTAAATGTTAAATGTGCATGATATTATCTATATTGTAGTTCTATTAAATAAATGAGAGAGAATGTATTTAATGGGTCAAGTATGCCTGGCGCATAGAAGATGCTTCTTGAAGCCAATAATAGTAGAGGATGATAGTAGTAATAGTAGTACTACTATAGTAGTAATAATAACAGCGGAGTAGTAGCAGTGACAGTAGTAGTATTGTCAATAACATTATCAGTAGTGACTGCAATAGTGGTTAGTGTCAATACCTTTTACTATCATTTTAACAGTAGCTGTTGTTGTCGTAGGTGATATCATTAATATGATCGTCAAGGGCCTCCACAGGAGGGCTGGCCTGGATGGTCTGCTGTACTAAAGAGCTTTAATAACCATAATCCATCATGAAAAAAGGAGTAGCAGGCAAGAGGAGAGGGGACAATTATATGGATAGAAGACATCCTAATTATCAAGGTGAGTTAATACCTACAAAGAATCCATGAGTTAATACCTACAAGGAATCCATGATATTTCCATGTAATACTTCTACTCTCTTACTAAACATTGTAGAAAGACACTGAATTCCATTCCTGCTCCCCCAAACCCCACCCCAGAACACTCAGACATGCAGTTTTTACATCCCTTGTCAAGCACATCTACCTCCTTATTCTCTGTGGCTTGCTCTGTCTTCTGAGTATTATATATGTCAGAGGCCATATCAATGCCGAAGCCAGTTGAGTACTTTGGAGTCACCACAATAAGTCATTGCAGGATTTGTCATATCCCTGCTCTAGTTTATTTTCTACTATAATTCTATTAAAATATAAACTCTCAATACTCAAGACAGATTTATATGCCTGAAAACTCCTTATCTAGACTTTAAACTCTAACACGAACTGTCTCATATTCCTTTCTTAATCTCTGGGGTTCAATATGTTGTGCTGAAGGAAATGGCTCCTTAGCCAATGTTATTTGTGTATAATAATCTTTTTCTAAAAGGCCTTTCCAAAGATCATCTCTCTACTTAATACTAGACTAATAGTGACTGTACAGTCCAGGTCCCTGTTTGAATGTCCACTTGTAAGTATCTCCATCTACACTGAGTAAAGTGAATGTGCAATTTAGGCCTCATTTTTCCTACTCTTATTTTCTGCAACACTTTCAGATGTGTGCAATCAAGTCTTCCAAATTCATACTCAGTCTCCTGCCAGCTCTGAAGCATTCTTAACTAAATAAGGAAATATACCAAATGTGTCAGTCCTTCTACCTATTGGGGTTTGGTGAACAATTGATCTACTAGTGACAGTTGGGCTTTCCTGTTGCTCCCCCAATATCTTTGCTGCCAAGAAACCTATGGCCAAAGCCCCAGGAACGTTTCTTGTGAGGCTGTGCATCCTCATGCCCCTTCTCCTCTCTTCTCTGCCACTGGGTTGGCTCAGTTCAAAGGCTTTGATTTGCGATGGTTCCTGCTCCTAACTTCTGGCTGGAGCTCCATCTCATGGTTGGAACAAGAAAAGATTCCTGGCCTGTGTACAGTCCAGACTGTTGGTTAATGCACTATCACCTCTGGACAAATATTTTGAAATGAAATCTTTTTCCCACCATAAAAGTAAAATATTTTTGAAACGTGTTCTGAATTAGGTTCCTTCATTGGTATTTGGTACAAATGGGTGCTCCTATGAGACCCCTTATTGTAGAGTCCTCTCACCTGCCCCAAATCTGCTGGGTCCCACCTTCCTTAGCCTTTCTGCTCTCACATTGCTCTTTGAACTCATACTTGTCTGAGTCATGGCAGTTGCAGGCAAGTCAGTGCTCCTAGCTCTCACTTTGCCATGGTTCTTCATTTTAAGGCATCTCCTGGCATCAAGTAATATTCCATCTGCCAAGTGTTTCTTTAAATGGCCTTATACCTGAGACGCTGTGTATGGAATCTGTTAAAATGATATTCTACATTGAAGTCCCTTCCAGGGCTCCAAATACAATTAAGAACAGAATTTTGGAGTTAAATCCTCACCTTGATTCTGATTCTGGGCAAGTTAGTTAACCTCTCTGAACATGGTGGGCACAATATGATATGGATAATGTATAGGTAAAATGGGGATGACAATTCATACATCACAAAGTTGTTAAGTATTGATAATAATTGCTATGTATCAAGTGTCACTCTGTGAGGGTACTGCTAAATGCTTTACATATACTATTTCTAATTCTTAGAATTATACTGCAAGGTGTACCGTATTCTCATTTTATAGAAGAGGAATCGAGGCTCAGTATGCTTAGGTAATTCACCTCAGGTCACCACACTAAACAAAAAGCAGAGCTGGAATTCAATTCCAAGGTTTGGCTGACTTAAAATCCAGCACATTTCAATACTCTGTCACCTCTGACGGGAAAGCTTTTCTCCAAAGAAACAAAGAGACACATTTCTCTGTGGCATTTCCTGTTTTTCTATTTCAAACATCTTTCTAGTTGCCAGGATCAAAAACATAATTTATGTATTGAACTGCTGCAGGCTGGAAGTAAAAATTCATTTTATCACGTTTAATCCCTTTTAACTCATTCATTACGGGTATTTAAGCACTTTGAGTGCAGTTGCAGCAATAGAAATATTTTAATGAGAAGGAATAGACTGGGCATCGGTGGGGCTAAAGGACATGTAGGACAGAAACAGTCAAGTCCTCAAGATCCTAGATCATAATGTATCAGGTGCTGCAGAAAAAAGTAAAAGGAAGACTTTAATTTTGAGATCCTAGGGACAGGAACCTGATGTGCTAGAAACATTCTTAGGATAATCATGTTTTCTGACTGTACTCTTTAAAATTGGTCCCCTAAGTGTTCTTTATATTATTTATTATTATTATTATTATTATTATTATTATTTATTATTATTATCATGGTTCCTGTAGCATTTTTATACTTATTATATTTTTGTTTTTTTTTAAATTTTTTTTTCAGTCTCCTTTACTGGAATGTAGCTTCCCTAAAGACCAGGATCATGTCACACAAGGATTGGCACATAGTAAGCACTCAATAAATAATTATTAAATGGGCAGCACTGTGGAGCCTTGATTGGCCTCGGATAGCCACCGTGACGTTGCAGCCTCTGTAGGCGTCCTGTGTCCAGTGGAGTAATCCTATCCTATGTAAATCCTCCCCACTCCTAGACCTGGGCAGGTGCAGAAACTCCCAATTCCCCGGAAACTGGGCCTGGCAGGAAAGGGTGCCACTTCCTTGTCCCTCAGGTAACGCATGTTCCTGGGGAACAGGCAACCTGCGGGCATCAACTGGAGGCCCTCTGCTGTGAGCTTCAGAGCCTAGGGGATGGAGACACAGAATTTTTAAAAAATTATAAAAGCGTTGAATGAATGTGACAAAAGTTCAAAGAAGATATGCTCCTGTTGTGAGAAGATGTACCTTAGGTACTGACCAACTAAAATCTACATACCTATATAGAGATCACCAGGAAAGGTAATAACAATGCATGACATTTATTTTTATTAATATACCCTCGTACCCTTCTCACTATAGAAATAGGCTCAGAAAGAAGATATGCTGGCCTCTCACCCACAAGGACAAGCAGGGAGGAAAACAGGATCGGATGAGCTGAAGAAGTGGGGCTGCTGGAATTGTTGACTCTGGCACTGGTAGCCTGTCCATCCAATGTGCAGATCAAAGGTCATGAAATTTAGCAGATGTTTCTTTTTCCAGGTAGGTCCAATCTCAGACGTGAGGGAGGTGTAGGCTTTGTAATCCTAAAAGCAGGTGGCATTGATGTCATCCTAGTGACTGACCCAGGGGTGGCTTATCTCAGCATAGAGACAGAACTCGGAGTGTTCCAGTGTTCAAGGGACAAGACTTCTAAGAACTAGGCAATATCAGTTTGCCTGTTTGTCCTTATAGATAATCAGCACCCATAGGTGGTAAACTATTCACTATACCTAACCTTTAAATCTTTATACAGAATATGAGTGACTAGGAAAACATTCAGAACAAATAAAAGAGTGATAAGGTCTATACAACCATATGTACCATATGAAGCAAAACATCTCTCTCTCTTCCTCTCTCTCTCTATATTTACCTACAACTCTAAATGCAAAGGAAAAGAACAGATTGGAAAGAAATACATGAAGATGTTATTAGTGATTATCTCCAGGTGGTAGAATTTCAGGCGATGTATAGTTTCCAAGTCTTCTCTAGTTAATATGAATTACTTAAAAAAAAGAAAGTAAATATTGGGAGGAAAAGAAAAACAGGAGAAAGACTCCACTAGGCAGAATAAATCAAAGTAAATAAGATTATGTAGTTAACTCTTCTCATGTTTCTGTTTCTTGTTCACTAGAGTAAATTTCCTGCATCTTCTTTGGGCTATAGACTGTGGTGTTCCCTGGCTGGGAGGCACCAATAAAACTTTGCTCATTCAAGACCCTGTCTTTATGCTCACAGATCAAACCTCTTGCTTCTCATAATATGTAATGGCGAAAGTGCTTCTTTCCTGTTTTTCTCTTTACCCGGCATTCAGTGGTGGTGGACATGATCGGTCTGGGCCTCAAAGAATTTCACAGGGAAATTGAGGCAGATATCGCACTTTGCCAGTGTCTTCTTTATCTGTGCTATACCACGTGTTAGAAAGGTTGAAGTGGAAACCATTTAACAGCCCCTATGGCAGCTTTATAGGCTTCTATACATGTGGTGGAGATGATGCTGGGATTTGGTGAAATTTTCAAGAAATCAAATATTGAATCTTTTGGTTTATTGCAAAGAGAGTGATGGCTGGTTTAGAACCAAGGATCAACCAAGATCTGCAGTTTTGCATGAAGCCAGAAAAGGCAAAGACAGAGCAATCTATTCTTCCCATGTCTAGTCCCTTCCTGTCAACCTCTGATTGCCCTTCACTCTTATTTTCCCAATTACACCTACCTTACAAGAGAGCCTGTTTGTAACATTTTCCTCTTAATTAAAATGTACAAGTCATATTTTATTCTCTCAGGTCCCTGCAAGGTAACCGATTGCTTGAATCCAAGTTGAGGTGTTGATAATTGATAAGGACTAGATGTGTTAGATGTGTTAATGTGTTTGCTGATAATATTGACATTTCTTCAGTGACCTTCAGAATCTTCGGTTGAGTAGGCATTTAAGACACCATAAAGTGCTGCAAGATAAAAAATGCGAGGGCAAATGGGACTTTCATAACCCCAAATAATACAGGCTACTATTTAACTGAGCTCGATGTTTGGCCAATTCTTATTTTTTAGAGCAATTCTTTAGAATCAATAATGTTTACTTCTTAGTTCTGATTGGGTGCAATACCTAATATTTAAAACTTAAATTAAAAAAATTGTAGCCAGTTTTTTGACAGGAGTTTTGATTTTGAGTTTCAAAGGAAGTCTGATTTTTTTTTTTTTTTTTGGCTCTAGTTCCATTGCCATCATGAGTGTTAGGTATTCTCTCTATCAAAGGGCTAGCATAAATGGTAGCTGTGACATGGTATATTTAATACTGTGTCCTTCTGCAAAGTTAGTCAAGGATAGAGAATGATGTCAGGTATCTGGGGGAAAAAAAAAAAACCTATGAAAATTCTGTGACAAAACCTCTGATTATATCTAAAAGGTCAATTGGAATGGACTGATCAAATTTGTAATTAAGTGGCCCTTAACCTATACTGTGCTGCTCTTAACTTCCGTGGTGTGGCCTTGTTTTGGTGATTTCTGATTAGGTCTTTTTTATTTTTTAGGAAAAGAAAAAGATGTTGCTTCCCTCCCCTCCCGCCCCCCTTTACCATGGTTTGACCTCAGTTGCACTGATCGCCTATGTCATTTTATTTTAATGTGTACATCAATTTTTGCTTTTTTAACCTTTTAAAATAACATGGCAGGTTGGAGTCTATTTTTTATTTTTCTATCTCATTGTAATTCAGTGGATGCATGTGTGCATATACGGTGTGTATCAGTTTGAAGTTAAAAAAAGTAAAAAAAACCCCTTGAGATCAGTTTTAAGACTTGTGAAAATCACTTCATTTCTGTCTCCTTATCTAGCAATTAAGAATGATAGTACCTGTCTTTTTGTATCTTAAAGAGTAGTTGTAAAATTCACAATGAGATAATAAAGGTGTTTTTAAAAGTATAAAATCTCATTTAAATATAAGAAAGATATTACTTATATTGCTTTGATTTTTTATAGTTCTACTTTTTAAATTGTACATTTTAAGTATGTTAATCTGTACATTTTCCATTTTCATTTTAAAGATAAGATGTCTATGTATTTTAATATAATGGTATATGTACACATCTACATACAAATATTTTTCTTATAATATTTTTTCATTTAGTGTAAGATTTTCATTTTTACTGTCAGTGAATAATTATTCCATATTTAACAATCTGATTAACATACATGCAATTTGTCACTATAAAATTATGGCGAAGACTTTAAGTTATAGCTCATTAAAATGAAATAATACAGACTGATTAGGATTGCAACTATTGTTTTGTTTTGCCATGTGGTTGGAAGACAACAGAACTTATACTTTAGGGAGCTAAATAAGTAAAACAAATAGTTCTGCCACTAAAAACAAGTCTCTACTAAAATATGACCATTCTACAAAATACTGGGAAATTATTCAGCATGAATTTGCAGTCAACAATTTAAAGATTTTTTTTCCTTTTATGCTGTACTTCATTGATCTATTAAGCAGGTCAGGTTAGTATCTGATCTCTTTAAGACATCCTGTGTTAGATAATCCCTGTACAGTTTTTGAGGCCATTTAAAATGAATGAATAAGCAAAGAACTTATGATCTATGGAATTCTAGAACAAGGTCAAGCAATTTTATACCACCAGTATTAGAAGACTTCATATTGGTAAATACTATATTAAGGTGAATATGCATTTGCATTTTTCAAGAGATTTAAAATAATTAAATGAACTCTTTGGCTAATGCTTGCCTCTATAATAAATCTGTCATTTTTCCTTAGAACTCTGTAGTTACAAGGAATTTCTACAGTTTCTGTAAATGTGACCTCGTTTGACAGATATTTTTAAATGTTTGCCAGAAAGTAAACAGGAAGCAAATCTGAAAGTAATTTTAAAAAGTCAGAAAGATACTGTCTTTCTAAGAACCTAACTCAGTTATCCCTGTTCTCTCTGCCTCTATTTAATACTCACACAGGTTATTGTTTAAAGAACCGGGTAACCACTATGAATTAAGTGGATTTCAGCATCTTCAGATACCTCAAGACAAAATTACCCAGATTCTCTTCTCCCTACCCCCACCACCCCACACACATTCCTCCTCTCTTTAATGAAGAGTTGTATATGCTGCAGGAGACTGTTTGATCATCGAAGAGAGACAAAATGTTCTGCTTTTCAGCACATTTTAATCCACAGCTGGTGCACAGATTGGCATAGAGTATATGTTAGTTTTAGCTGTGAATTTTTTCAAGTTGAGGTTGCCTATATTTAGATCTCTGGAGTTTTAGGATTGCTGAAAGTAAATGTTTGAATAAGAAAAATATTGACTGGAGAAAAATACTGTTTAATAGAGGTGTCGATTTTGACCAGCCTAAAATATGCTCATGTTGGATGAACATTTGTAATAGGAGAGATGAAATTATGGGTATTACTGGGAACGCATATTTATTTGATTACTATGAGTTAAACTGTGGTGTTTGATGTCTTAAGGATGCTTGACTCCTTTGGAGAAAAAAAATGCTTTTGTAGGTTCATTTTTGAGAGCAAGGTATTATTACACTTTCGAGACAGAGAAAGCAACACAAAACCTAATTTAGACTTTTAAAGCTTACTTTCAAATTCATCAAAATTCTAAAGTAATTGTTTTACTATTGATTCTTGGACTACCTTGCAAAACAGGCTCTTAGTCCCCAGGAGGGAATGTAATGTTGATCTATTTTATGTCCTGAACTGGCTTTTAATTCATTCAACAAATATTTATTGAGCACCCACTAAGTGTTAGGTAATGTGCCTAAGCACCAAGAATATTTGAATTTAACTTTGAATGTTATAGCTCTGTAAGACATAAACACAAAATATTTTTAACCTTGATTATATTATACGATTTTCTAGTCAAAATGTTATTTGAGTAGCTATAACTGTAGGTATACCTAGTAACACAGATAGTTCAGAATGTGTATGTAGGTTTTGCTCAGAGCTCACCGTCATTCAGTAAGCAATGCATAGAGTATGGACTCAATTAAAGTAACAGAAATTATGGGATTAAACGATCATTTTTCTCCTGATATTTTATCCACACATACATTAAACTGGAAAAAAAATCTAGCTCTATTCTGGTATGTAAAAGAATAAATGTTTTAAATAGGAATTATTGTTTCAAAATAGTAGATAAAAGTAGATTGGGTTGTTTAGATGGAGACCTCCAATTTAACTTAAAATTAAAGATGAATAATTTTTATTTCATGTATACATTTATATAATTGGTCATGCTTATGCCTCTTATTAACCATAAAATATAAACTTAGCCAAGCCACCAAAGTGGTAAAAATTAAAATGATTTACAAATATATTAGCTCAGCGCCTGCTGTATAATTAGATGTAAATAAATGTCAAATCACAAAATGATAAATCTACCTAATAGCAAATATTATTTTAAATAAAAAGGCAGAACTGCTAACTTTTTCAATATGGTAATATTCGCTGCCACCAGTTCACTGTGAACAGATACCTTGTAATAGTCATATCGAAAACACTTGATAAATTTATTTTTTAATGTATCTTTAGAATACTGGCCTTTTTAGAGAAACTCCAACAGATTTATTTGTTGTGTTATAAACTTTGTGTGTGTTATTGGAAACTATTAATTTTTAAAAGCAATATGCTTGTGTTTTTAACAGAATTAAGTAGTCACTACAAAAAAAGTAATGACTAATTTATAGATTGCTGGGGTAGCTTTTTAAAGTTCCTCTTATTATTTAAAAATCAAACCGAAGCAGAAATCCTGAAGAGTGTATTTGAGGGAACATCAAGCTAAGAGTAGCATCTGAATTATTTTCTTTTTCTCCTAGATTCCTGGGGGAAAACATTAACAACAGCAACAACAACATTATATCAAGCTCTGTGGTTGCTGAATTATGTGACATTATTCCTCATTTTCTGTCATGATTCTCAAACCTTTATAAGTATATCCGAATACTCTTAGGCTTTATTTTACCCGGTGAATATTTCTTCGGGATTCAGTTATCTCCTTGGTGAAGAGTATTCTTTTAACCATAGTGGAGTTAACAGACACCTCTTGTGTATTCTATAGCACTGTGTACACATATTACTTACATGTTTCCATTAAAGATCCTATCCCATGGAATGATGACATTGGCTAGCATATCTGCATTCTGTGTTGGATTATGAAGTCTTTGACAGGAAGGCTATATCTGAGTCTCTACCATAATAACTAACATAGTCTGGTGTAAGAGTAAATACTTCATAAGTGCTGTTTGAATAATCCTTTTTTAAAGAAATCAACATGGAATGATCATAACATTTACTATCACGTAAATTTTAAATAAGCTAAATCTATTATTCTATATCAATCTTCACTCCATTATTGCAGTGAGGATGTAGGGGGACAAACTCTTTGTTCTTTCTAAAAATGTTTTTATGAATAGAAGATAGGAATTAGATATTTTCTAAATTTTTTTACACTGAGTTCAATGACTCTAGTTTCTTTAACCTTTCCCTGAGAATACATATTTTTCACAATTGAAGTCACATATCAGCAAACATTAATTTAGATAATATAATTAAAAATGCTTCAAAATCATAGAATGCTATGCAGAGATGAGATGATAATAGAAATATTTTGAATCCAAGTTTTGTTCTTTTGTAATTTAAAGAAATGAGTTCTATAAGATAAACTTTGTGAACATGATGTCATCTTTAGCTTCCAAATGCCACTTTTCAAAGGTCTGCTGCTGCCAAAAAAAAAAAAGTCAACAGAATACCCAGCATTGTCAGAAGCTTATAGGAAACAAAATAGAAAGTGTTATTAAATCTTAGTTTTCTGAATAAAGCCACAATAGACTTGAAGTTGAACGCTGTGTCCATAATGGGTTTAATATACCCATGAGAGGTAGGGATGGCTCAGTGAGAAGGTCAAAGGACTTGGAGTCGGAAAAACTTATTCTCTTGGTCCCATTTCAGCCATACATTGAGGTCAAATAAGGCACTAATAACATGACAACCCTGGAACCAAAGGAATAGCTATTTTTAAATCAAGTTTTTAGGTTTTATTAGACATTTCTTTTTTTAGGTCATATCCTATACACTTTCTCTGCTAAAATATAGCTATTTTGCAACCACCTTATTCTGTATGAGTCTTGAAGTACAGTTTTTCAAGTGTGTTAAAATATAATTATAGTGAGTGTGATCCACCCATTCATTCTTGCATGTAATTTCGTCACATACTCTGTGACTATGAAATAATTGACTGTATGGAATATCAACAAACTTTATTATGAGAGAGAAGACCTGTGTTTGGATTTATTAAAATTTAATATGGAAGCCCAGTATGGTTTATTTATTTATTCATATTCTCAGCTATTTCATCTTTACTACTGACTTTTAAAAAGTCATGTGTATGTTAGTTGATATGTCATAGTTGTCAACCACCTAGAACAATTGCCAATTTGTGCATCCTATTTATATTTCTATCATAAATGGTGTTCTTTTGTAGTCTGACTTTTGAATTTAAACCTTCACATAATTGCAATGTGAAGATTTATTTCTGTTTTATAATGCCATAAGGTTGTTAGCAAGATCTAGGGAGATGTGCTATGCGAATGTGCTTTGTAATTTTAAAGAAACTATCCAATTACAAGGTATCAATTTTATTAAGAGTATCTAGTCTAGTGTGTGCTGGGCACTGATAAAGCATGTAATCAGCATAATTTAAATGGATACTAGGAAATCTCAAATGATATTATGGGTTTATTATTTTAACCATTCAACCATGATTGCACACTTTAGAAATGGAAAAGATTTTTTTTTATTCGCTGATGGAAACTCATTAATTTAATGAAGGAAAAGCAATTTAAATTTAACATATTTTATCATTTGATATTATCTAAAGGAGAAATTAGTTTCTCTTTGGTCTTAGCCACAGTGTGTTGTCAATATTATTATTTGATCTAGCATCATCGTGATTGCAGAAATAAGTAATAATAATATTTTTTATTAGTAAGTAGACTACGAGTCATTTTAATAGTAATTTTGAATGTTTACAGTTTATGTTGGTGGCCTAGCTCCAAGTTATTGCTGACATTCACGCAAGAACATGTCTTTGTTAGTCCTTTCTTTTCGCAAGCCCACTTAGTGCACTGGATAATTGTGTAACAGTGTAAATATGTCACATTTTAGACTTCACTGAGTATTTTGTAACCGTAAAACAGTATAACAGCCATGATTCCACTTGCCTGATATTCAGAATAGATTTATTCCCTGGTTCCAGTTGCCAAATCTAATCTCCAACCATGCACCACAGTTTTTATATCTAAAAACATTATCACAATTGAAAGCACTGAGAAATTTTGTTAACGTGAGTTCTCTCTCACTTTTATTCTAGCTTTTGCTCTGTTGTTTTCACTTTCCCCAGACAATATCAGGCAGTTGGGGATTTTTCAGGCTTTTTGCCAAATAGTCTCTTTCTAATGCAATATCTGCCTGTAGAGAACAACTATGCAGACCAAGAGGAAGGAAATTATATAAAAGCTTTTGTTCCTAGGAATCTCTGAAATTAAAAAGGAATTTTATTCCATGTGAATTTTTGCAGGCATGGATTTGAGGGGGCACATGCTAATTAAAGTGAGTCCTAATGAAGGCTAGAGTTTTTTATCTCTTGTACTATCATTTTGGCTCAGTAGTATTCCCAGGACCACTTCCTGGCTGAGTCAACCCACTTAAGCACACAATGATGCTGACTAGTGTCCAGATGGCCATTGTCTTTCCCTTCGTGGTCTCTCTGGCCTAGGTGGTCATTTGACAGTGTTTGTTCAGTCACCTTGGCCCCTGTTCAGCAACATCTTTGATGGGATCCTAAAGCCAAGATTTGAATTCTCTTTATACCACATGGAAACTTAGGGCAGCCAGAATGAGCTAAACTTCAGGAGCATCTTCATGAGTTCACTGGGTTACTCAACACAGAATGATGCATCTGTGTCAAGGTTGTTATAGGGCATCTTGCAAACAGGCCTCTCCCCAGAGTGAAAAGCCGGAACACAATGGAGTAAGAGCCTCCACTCTTTGGTACAGATCGCACTAACTCACCTACTCTCCTCTAGTCTAAAAGCCCAGATAGGGGAATGTTAGTACAAGAACCCAATCACTTGGTGCTGCTTTACAAGTTCTTGGTTTCCTTTTCTAGGATTGGAGAGTATGTAGCTTTTATTTTTCTCATCCTACTTTCAGACTCCATCAAAACTTTAATGATAGAATTAACTTCTGTTATTTCAGGTGAACTCTGTGAACTAATTTCCACAAGCTAAGTTGTTAAATTGCTGAAGGCATGGGGAGCTTGAAGCAGGAATAAAAGAATAGAGACAATAAAACAACACTCACTTAAGGTGACCAGTAGAGCCTGCAGGTTGATTTTTTTGGGCACAACCAGGGCAAGAGCCTTGTATTCAGAAAAACAAAAGAGAAAATTAAAATAGTTTAAACACATTTGTTTGTGTATTGGCTTTCTCTTCTGCTTGAGTGTTGTAAACACTATAATAGCAGAGACCTTACAGTGGCTGCTCATGAAAGATGCTCAGAAATATTTATTTTGTAAATGAAAGAATAATATATAACATATATTAAAATATTAACACAAGTATTTTTAGGTTCATTGTATTATGTTAAAAGAACATGAACTGTATTTTTCTGTTTTTCAGAAGACATTGATATCTTCTTTATACTTAGGAAAATAATTGTGATTATTTCATGAAGCTAGAATAAAACACGTTCTTCTCTCTTGGGTAAAGTCTTATCTATTCACTCAACTTTAGTAATTATAATAATTATTTTCTTTTCTATTATACCTTTCTGCTTGTGGGGTGAAGATTGAAGTATATTAGACTTCATTATAATTGTATTTTTCAACCACTTTTCATTTTCTGTCTGCTTTTCTTTTTCCTCCCACCCTTTTCCTTCTCCTTCCCCTTCTTTCCTTCTCTTTCCCTTTCTTTTCCTTTGTACTTCCTTTCTTTACCTTATTCTTTGTTTTCCTTCTCATTCTAGTTTTCCCTTTTATCATTATTTAGTACACATGCTTTCACAGTCTGTTCTATGTTATTTGACATGTAACACCTGATGGTTTCCTTTGATATTGATTATAATCTTTATGACTGAAACAACAATATATACATATTTATTTTCATTTTCTAATTGAACTATAATTTTATAAATAAAACATTTTCTTTTTTTATTGCATGTGGATTATATATACTTTAAATAATTTGAACTATTTTATTTCAGGTAATCAATATAGGTAGAATTCAGTTGCATTTTTTAAAAAGTCACACTGTGAACCTTTGTCTTTAACTGATGGAAAGGAACTCACTTATAATTACTCTCCATATATCAGATATGCATATTTTATTTTTTTTCTCTATTTATGATGTCATGGTTCTTTGCTTCATTGCTACTTCCTTTTTTTCTCACTTTCCTTCCCTTTGTTATCATGAATTCTTTCATTTTTTTCCCCTCTGTGTACTTATTGTAATTATAGTTGCAGTTAAATTTTTATTTTCAAAAAACACATTTGAAATACTGTTTATTTTTATATACAGAGTTCAAAAGTGAGACTGAGATTATGGTCAGCTATTTTGTAGACTGTTCCTCAATTGAGATTTTTCTGATGTTTTTCTCATACGTAGGTGGGGGTTATGGGTTTTTGGGAGAAATGTCATTAATTATCTTTAAGGTGATTTAAACAATAAGATAAAAATCTAATCTATTTACTTAGGAAAGTACAATTTCTGTTGCTCTTTGTTCATTTGCATAGATTCATATTCCCACTTGATGTCATTTTCTTTATGCCTAAAAGCCTCTTTATAGTGCAGGACTGCTGGTGATGGATTCTTCTGGCTTCTGTGCTTCTCAAAGTCCTTATTTCACCCTTTTTTGAGAAAGATATTTTCTCTGGGTATAGAATTTACCCAGATTTTATTTTTCTCTGAACTTAAAGCTGTTCTCCCACATCTTCTTACTTAGTTTCTGACAAAAAAGAAGAGAAAATTTGCTGTTTCTCCATGTAGTGTGTCTTTTTTTCTCTGGCTGATTTTCACATGTTCTTTTTATTACTGTTTTTTTTGAGTAATTTGATTATGATGTATGCTGGTATAGTTATCTTCATATTTTTTATTCATGAATTTTTTTTGAGCTTCTTGGATCTGTGGGTTTATAATTTTTATCAAATTTGGATATTTAGGGCATTATTTCTACATTTTTTTCTCTCCTTGTCTTTTATCTTTGAAGATTATATATCTATTAAGTTATCCTGAAGCTGTCTTGCAGCTCGATGTTCTGCTGATTAAAACATTTTTTCTTTTTCTATTTCCTTTTGCATAGTTTCTATTTCTGTTTTTAAGTTCACTTATCTCCTTCTGCAATATCTAGTCTGCTGTTAGCCTCATCCAGTGCATTTTTGATCTCACATATTATAGTATTCATCTCTAAACTTTCATTGTGTGTGTGTGTATGTGTGTGTGCACGCGCACATTCTAGGTCTCTACTTAACTTTTGAACAAATAGAATGTAGGGAAGATAATTTAAAAAAATTTCTTGTCTGCTAAATCTAAGATCTGTGTCAGTTCTGGATTGTTCTCAATTGAATTTTTTCATTATGTGTTATATTTCTCTGTTTGTTTTCATGCCAGTTTTTTGTTTGTTTGTTTGAGTGGTAGATAATGTGAATTTTACCTTGTTTGGTGCCTTACATTTTTGTATTCCTGAAAATATTCTTGAGCTGCCTTCTTAGATATAATTAAGTTATATAAAAAAAATCTTTTAAAATTCTTTCCAATATTACTTTTAACATTATTTCTGTTTTATTTTTTTTATTATTTTTAATTTCGAATTTTTAAAGTTTATTGGGGTAACATTGGTTAATACAATCTTATAATTTTGGGGTGTACATTATAACTTGATATCTATATATTCTATTGTAACATTATTTAAGTAGAACTAGAACAGCATTTTTCTAGGCTTAATCCCCACTATTGAAATAAGACCCTTCTGTGTGAAAGATCAAGTATCCTGTGAATCATGACCTTTTCCAGGTTGACTGGCAATAGACTTAGTTCCTGGCCAGGTACTGCACCCTTCAATTATTTCAGGTTGTTCTCTGCGTAGCCTTTGTTAGTTTCTTCACATGCTTATGTTGATCAGTACGCTATTGAGCATTTAGAGGGAACACATCACAGGCCTCTGCAATTTTCCCTATTTGCAGCTCTCTCCTCTTCAGTACTCTGTCTTGTGAACTCTATCTGAGTTGGTTTCCTTGGACTCTCGGCTCCATTTCCCCAAGTCAGGAAATGTTCTGGGCTCTGCTTAGCTTTTCCCACACCTCTTATACTGCAGTATAAGAATGTTCTCAGGGCAGTAAATTGAGCAGTGGGATTACTCTGAGAGAGTCCCATCTCTGAGACGTTATATTCCCTTCATTCCTAATGTAAAGGGGTTTGCAAACCATCGTGCCCTATATTTTGTCTGTCTTTTTTGGTTATTGCTGTTGTTTCATGTGAAAGGATAAATCTGTTCCTTTTTGCTCCATCTTGGCCAGAAGCCTGTCCTATCTCTATGAATTCTCTTTGTTTATTTGTTTTCTTTGTATTGTATAAAAGTATTGAATTTGATGTTATATGTTACTGAGAACATTTTATACATGCTTGTGCTTCAAATTGCATTTTTACCAGTACCTTTTCCTTTACTTAGATTTTATTTTATATTTTGCTTTTTATATGTTCTGATCTTTAGTCACCTCTTTATTTATTTATGAATATATTATTTTATTATTGCTTACTTCTTGTATCATATAGTGTATATTTTTCTAATTTTTTTTGAGGAATAATGTAAATACTTTATAAAATTTTAGTCTTTTGTGAAATTAGTCCATTCAAGACTTCTGACATTCTAAAAGTGGTAACAGATATTTTTCCGGTGTGGGGCAGATGGTGAAGTTTATTTTTTTTATTGTTGTTTACCTGTATTTTCCCAATTTATTTCATCGAATTTATACTTTTATAAAGTGAAAGTTCATTTTGTAAAGATGCTTTTAAAAATTTTCTCTAGTTTATTGTTTTGTGAGAGGCCCCTATTGACATGATTGGTGTTTCTCTGTTTACTTATCCTTGAAAGATAAGAGATTTATTCAAGCCAAATATTCCCCTAAATCTGGGTGGGTGCAATCTCCTTGGATCTTCCCACTCACCTCCTGGATGATATTTAGAAAAAAAAAAAAATGTTCTTTTTAGTTGTTAAACTGGAGGGCTTTTTGGTGTAAATTTATATTATCATTAACAAATCCAAAAACTCTGGACTCAGAGGAGAAGAGAGAAAAGCCCTATGATGGGGAGAGGGCTTTATTTTTTTAAAGTTTAATTTTTGTGTTGGGAGATATCTGCTCTCCTAGGGTTCAGGTTTCTAAATCCAATTATCCTGCCCTTGTCTTTATTCTGCTCACAAGAACAGCTCCTTTGATGCTGTGGCCCAAAGTGTTGGGATGACCCCACCCCACCGGGAAGGTCCAGGAGAGACCCTTGACCCTGCTAGGTTTCTGCACAGTACAGATATGTTTACAAATGCTTCCATGAACATCTTTTTGTTCTCCTTCATATTGATTCCCAGAAGCTTTATTACTTACCAAGAATTATAGATACGTTGAAGGAATATTTTCAAATTGCTTGCTCTCTAGAAATATTGAGTCCTTTTTGCTCGCTCCATTTTTATAAGATATAGTGATCCCATCACTGTGTTATGCCTGTGGATTCTGTAGCTCAGGAATATGGACAGGGTACAACTGGGAACCCTTGCTTTTGTTCTTCCATGTTAAGGTCTCAGCTGTATTCAAAGGCTGGGGGCCTGGAATTATCTCAAGGCTTGCTCACACACGTGGCTAGTGGTTGATCCTGGCTGTCAGTTGAGTCTGATGGTCTGTCATCTCTGCATGTGGCCTGGGCTTCCACTTACCATGGTATCAGGAAATAGAAAGTATCCTGAAAGAGAAGAAACTATGCAGAAACTGCATTGCCTTTCATTATCTAGCTTTGAGAGTCACATTGATCATTTCTCCCATGTTCTATTTGTTAGCAATTGGTCATTAAGTTTGGTTCATACTCAAACTTATGAATAAAGACCTGTGCCTCTCAATGGAGGAATGCCATGTCACTCTTTTAAGATGAGCGTGTGAGACAGAATATGTTGGTATAGTCATCATTGGAGAACACAACCTGCCAAACTCTCTTTGAGATTTAGCTATATTGCCTTCCTCAAGATTTCTACGTTCTAAATTGTGTATATTCTACTAACTAAATCTATTTCTAGTTTCTCTTCCTGCTAAACTTTTATTCTTACTTGCTCTTCGCTTCCAGTAGCTGCTCTTTTCTCCATGCCAATTAAGATGTGAAATGTGGATCCTTATCCTTGACCTTCTCCAAAGCAAATTTCTATAATATATATGTAGTAGATTTTACTGAATGTTTGGTGGGTATGTACGATGGAGGACGGGGTGGTAGGGGTGGAGGAAATAACATCATAGCCACTGTGGAACAAATAATTTAAAATTTGACTATAAACAAGTGTGATATTAAAGACTCCTTTGGGTGTACATGTCACCAATAACTTCTAACTGATCTACATTTTTTATGGGGAATTCATAGTCATGTGATATGATTTTCGTCTACTCTATCACATCCTCTTTTCTCTTTTTCTGATTTTTCACATTCCCATTTTGTACTTGTGCTAAATTCAGATATTTGTGTATATCTTTATTTCACCACCAGCTTTCAGTTTATGCCTTGAAGGCTTCCTGTGTGTACCAAAGCAAGAGAAACCATGTGCTGGCAACTGAGCTGATGATCATTATGGCAATCCTCTAAGGCAGAAACTGTACTTATTTGTAATTTAAAAAACAAATTTGTTTCATCCACAAAACAAATGAGCAAAGAAACAAGTAAGCACATAGTTTTCTTCAAGCACATTGATAAAACTGTTTTTAGTATTGAAAATACTCTTTATAGTAGAGAGATTAAATTTGTAATAGTTTGAAGGGAAAGCGTAATCTCTTTATTTTTCTTCTTTTCTCCTGGGTCTTGCCAATTTCCCCATAAAAATGTATTAACCCAAGATGAACCTTTAAGATTTGGCAAAGTTTTGTATTTTCACATGAAATGTGAGTTAATTGTTTTATGTGTAAATGAGATTTATAATAGGGTTGAGACTGGATGTTTGAAACTGCTATTTTCAAAGCGATGTACTCTAAAGGAAATATTTCTTTAGCACCCAAAAGCACCTTAATCCATTATAGCACAATAAGGCGAGACATTATTGGTTCCTTTCCAAAGTCTCAATTTTCTATGACTTGAATCCAGGATAATATTTTGCATTTTTAGTCTTAATAGGAATAAGAAGTTGAAATGTACCTGAAAGGCATGAGTTGGGAAGATGATATTCAAGTTAAAATATTCTATACCATTAATACATGCGAGATTCTCTTAGCTGAGAAATTCATTAACTAGTTAAAATAATCTACTGGGTTGTAAAAACCACCCTTGTTATGAGGGGCATAACAAGAAATTAAATTTATGCTTTCAATTTCTTCTCACCAGGATGAAATGTTTGAAACAAAGGTGGACATTTCTCAGACAGTTTGTAAATGATTTTGTGTATGAGGTAGATTTTAAGTGCCATGGGTTTTTTAGAAGGGGGAAAGATGAAAAATAATAGGTTAGGTTAAACTTCATGGAGCAGATAGGAGAATCCTAAAGACAGAATTTGGGTAGAGTCTTTCTGACTAACTCATAATATGGTCATTTGGCAGCAATGGCAGGTTTACTGTAGTTAATGAAGCTAATGCTTCAGGGCCCCCATTTGTCTTGGCCCTTGGAGTGCAGAGATTTGTAGAATATAGGTGAGGAGTGGTGGTGAGAGAAGCAAGGTTGCAAATGAAAGGCCTATTTATAAAGCATTTCTGGTAATTTACCTAGAGAAATCTCAAAAGACTAGTTATTTACTGTGATTACTTTTTTCATTCAAAGAAAATACTCACTTTTATACCTATTTCTGTATTTGTAATTTTATACTCTTTTTCTTAAAAAAAAAAAAAAAGCCTTCCAGTTTAAATAGATCAGACCCCACAAAACCTGTATCCACCTCTCTTTGGGAGTAATAGTAGAATCTGCAATTTAGAGATTAATTTAGTGTGGTTCCCTTTGATTGAAAAGAGGCAACCGATTCATAGCTTGGTAGTATCAGAGCCAAGAACAAAACTCAGATTTCTTCGTTTCTAGTTCTGTGCTCTTCCCTCTACACAGCAAAGTCTTGAATAGAAATCACCTTCAAGGGCTCTTCATTTAGCTTATCAAAGTTATTCGGATCTCATCTAATAAAATGTGACAACAAATTATGTCACTGATAAAGTGAAACACTAAAATCTACTATGTAAAATGGCTCTGGCAGCATCTACCTTTCCTCTGTAGATATTATAGTTTCTTAATTACCAGCACAGCCCAAATGCCCAGTGTTTAGAAATTGGAATGAGTTCATATAAGCACTTACATTATCAGGAAATATAAATAGCTCATTTATTCATGGTAGCTTTACTGTGTTCCTAATATAGTTTTTATTGATGGACACTTGAACTGTATCAATCCACTTAAAATTCAGACTGGTTTGTTTGTTCATGGCTTTATGGCAAGAGCAGTATAATTCAATTTAATATAATCTTTTAAAAACAATGATGTTTGTTTCATAAATGAATATTTTATATGTTGTGTTTAATTAAAATAAAACTATGCTACTGATCTAGAAAACACAAAACAGACTTGAGTTCATATTTATGAAGTGTAGCAATATTGGCAAGGCACAACTTATCTTGTTTATGAGACATGCTTGCTATTACTTGTACAGATTACAGTCATTTTATTGCTGAGCTTTACATGGTTTACAACCCAACAAATGCAATGAAACTGTCATGAGGAAAATAAGCCTATAAACATTTTTTAAAGAAGAAGGTGGCACTCACAGATCAAAATGCAGTTTTTGCTGAAACATTGGCAGTTTTTTAACTGCTGCATCCTTTAGGCAGCAGGTTTTCTAGGTATATCTCTAGGCGAAAGGGAGAAGGCTAAGACAGGACACCAAGGTTATTTTTAGCACATCCGCTTTGAGTATAGTCCCTCTGAGACCTCCTTGCTTTCACTTTTACTTTATTGATAGGTTCCAGAATCCCAGGTAAAAAGAAATGTTTTTGACAAAAGAACCCATTTGCAAACCAGCAAACGGTGTTTATGTGTGGGGAAAAAAAAAAAATGGGGAGAAGAATGAAAAGGTCCCTATCTCTTTATTTCAAGTATTAAAACTGAATATTGAATTCGATTTATATTTTTGTAAACTGGTGTCTGTGGAACTGGAGCAAGAAAATTTAGTAAGGGCATCTACAGGCTGTGGTGGTCAGGTAGACATGGCTGCCTCCATGGCTCTGTATGTAATTTCTCTTCCAGGGCATTAATGTGCTATTTTAATTTACTTTCTAGATTTTCTTTCCTTTATCTGAAAAAGTCATTTAATTTCTTGGCCATAAATAAAATATTAGTGACTTTAGATCTTATATTTCTTAGGTATATTAATATATATCCTCTCAAGATTTAAGAACAAGTAACATAAAAGCAATACTAAATGAACTTTTAGAATTTTTTACAGAAGGAACTTGGAGGGGGAAAATGCTTCTTTATGGAGAGCATCTATTTGTTGTATATCTTTCCCTAACTATGCCTAGTTTTTATCATACCTGCAACCATTATTTTGTTTCCTGCTGCAAGAATAATAAATTTTACTCTTACACCTTTCTGACCAGCTAGGCCAGAACAAAAGTGTGTTAAGGAAATTTAAGGAAGAGAAAGAAGAAATTTCAGAAGATAAGAATATGAGCTCTTTACTGCATAGAATGAACCTTTTGTAGAGCAGTTAGTAATGATAACATACTACTTACTGGGTCTGGAAAATGGTCTGCTTGTCTTCAATATCTGAATCCAAACCATATTGCAAGGTGTAGCTCACATCCCATCTGTTCTCATCTGTAGGTACATTTCATGGGTTTTGACTCCTACAATTCTTTTGCTGGAATTATGGATACAGCCCACTACGATTTTTCTTATTTGTCCTGTTGTTCATTGCTCAACTAACCAATACTTACAGTGAGCTTTCTCTGTGAGACAATCACAGCAGAAGGCAGTGGGGGCCTG
This sequence comes from Pteropus medius, assembly GCF_902729225.1. Taxonomy (NCBI): domain Eukaryota; kingdom Metazoa; phylum Chordata; class Mammalia; order Chiroptera; family Pteropodidae; genus Pteropus; species Pteropus medius. The sequence goes on along the minus strand of NW_024354875.1, from coordinate 13,530,158 downwards.
CATTGTGGGTTCACTGCCATTAGAGGGTGCGCCTGTTGGACTTGGGTGTCTCCGAGGTTCTATCTACCCACTTCAGCAAGGCTCAGGCTCCAGCTCCCAGCTCAGTTAGTGCCCAGCCTGAATGTTACTGTGCTAGATCCTGGGACTCTGCCACACTGCCTTGCTCAGTCTCGCCTCCTCCCACAGGGAAAACTGACCCCTTCTCCTTACTGCTTCACTCTCATACTGTTCTACTTCCTTAACCCATTCAATGCCTTCTACCAGCTGGTGTCCTGCCTTCGATATGTGGTTTTTCCTGGATTGTGCTATAACCACAATTTTCCAGACTTCAAGTATCTCCTAGGTCAGTGTCTCATTTATTTGATTATTTTGTTCCTCCTTTCCTGCCTCACTCCTGACTTTTAGATACAATCAACACTTAGATACACTGAATTATACTTGAAATTATGTAATGCTCGTGTTAGAAAAGAGGCGTTCGTTGCACCACCAAGCTGTGCTCAGAGGGGTCAGCCCCATGACTGGATTCGTTTTCACAATTCCATCGCAGTAGTTTTAACTTCTTATCTACAGGTTAATATTTCTGAAGCCCTAGCATTTTTCTTTTAAAACAGCCTGAGTTGGATTAAAGTTGATCAGTGAATTTACCTGATGGTTTTCTTCATTTCCTATGTATATTAAAAGAAGTCTGTGTAGGCACTCTTTAGGCAAAATTCGGTTTTAATTATTCTCTTAGTAGATGTCATATGTACACAGTACAAAACTCAAAGTTTCCAAAATAAAGGTTAGTAGTTTTTTGTCAGTGACACTTCTCATGCTACCTCTAGCCACTCAGTTTCCTTCCAAGATATAATCACTGTTAATAGTCACTTTATCAACCTTTCTGAGATAATGTATGCATATATAGTATATACAAGCATATGTGGGTATGATGATTGTGTCTACATCTGTATGTATATATATATATAAAATCATACATGCACATAGATATTTTACACAAATGGAAGCATATTAATACATTGTTTTACACTTTTCTTTATTTCTTTATAATTATACCCTGAAGATCATTTAAGGTCACATACAAAGAGTTGTTTCATTCTTTTAGTGGCTACACAATATGCCATTTTAGGACTGTCTTGTGTTGATGGATATTTAGAAGGTTTCCAATATTTTATATTATAAACAAAGCTATGATGAACATTTCTCATTTTGCAATGTAATGGTGTGTGTGTGTATAATGAGTATCTATGCAAGAATGATAGGCCTATGTATTCATAATTTTTATAGATATTGCTTAGTTTCCCTCAACCGAAGTTGTACTATTTCATTACCACTAGAAATTCTTGAAGATGTCAATTTATCCTTAGGATCCAAGCAAGAATAGATTGATCAATTGGGTAATTTGAAGAGGGTTGAATAAATGGAGCATTTATAAAATATAGGCAGGATACAGAGAAACCCCAAGGCATGCTGTATTATACTAGAACTAATAAGAGGGTGAGGGGACCACCACTAGACCTGAAAGGTCAAAGAGAGGGAGCACTTATTGGTACCAAAGACAAAGAGGATATGTGGAAAAGACTGCCTTAAGGGGCTGTAATCTTTGGTTAAGGAAGCAGCCAGCCGAAGCAAACCTTCAGAGAGGGAGCTCGGGGGATAAATATTCTGACCACACTGTCATCCCTTTCTCTTATGTCTTGCTACTCTTATCCATTGCTCAAACTTGAGAGATGGCCAGAGGTTCAAACAAGACCCTTGATGCTGTTCAGCCAGCTGAGGTACAGAGCATGGTAGAGAAATGGGGCTGGAGGCAGACACAAAAGATATCTAGCTCATCCTGCCTCCCCACACCTTCACCAACACACTGATCAGCAGTATTTTTTTATCCTTATGTATCTAAGAAGTGAGGTATTGTATATGCATTTTTCTTAATATGAAAGAGGCTATGATTATTTTGAAATAAGTAAGGGATAATTTTATTTCTCGTTCTGTGTATAGTATCTATTCTTAACCTTTCCCTATTATATGTGTGTGTGTGTGTGTGTGTGTATATATATATATATATATATATATATATATATATATATATATATTTTACTCTTTATTTTGAAATGATTTCAAATTTACTGAAAAGTTATAAAAACAGTATGAAAAATAGTAAGAGTTTCTATATATCTTTCATCTATATTTTTAAATTGTTAACATTTTAGTATACTTGTCTTTTCATTTCCATTCTCCTTCTCTCTCTCCATTTGTGTGTGTAAATATTATTGATTGATCAATCTATGTGTAAATATACGCAAACATACATCAACAGATATGGTGAACTATTTGGGAATGTGATACAAACATGTCTGTCAAGTGTGTATTTTCTAGAAACTAAGATATAATACAAAATGAGGAAATTAACATAATGATAATTATTTAATCCTCAGACTCTATTAAAAGTTTTCCTGTTGTCCACACAGTGTTATGCATTATGTGGTATTTGTCATTTGATTGTCATATCTCTTTAGTCTCCTTTCAGCTGGACAGTTCCTCAGTCTCTTTATCTTTCATGATCTCAACATTTTGGAGGTTACAGTCCTATTATTTGTGAAATGTCCTTTAACTTGGATTTGTCTGTTATTTTCTCATTTTCAGCAGGATTATCTCAAAAATATACTGTTTATTTCATTATATCATACCAGGAAGTATGTAATATCATTTTGTCCCATTACTGGTGCTGTGAAATTTCATTACTTTGGTTAACAGTTTCTGCCAGTCTTCTTCACTATAAAGCTATTTAATAAGTATTTGTGATTATTAATTAATAAATAATTAAGTATCCGTGGGTAGATACTTTGAGATTTTCACTAAGCTATAAAGCTCTCTCTTTTTATTCATTTATATATTTGTGTCAATCAGGGTTTGAACAGAGAAGCGTAAAAGGATTTATTATAGGAGTATCACCTAATGCGATTGTGGAGCAGATTACACAGTCTTGTGAGCCTTTTGTTTCTGTGTCTGGAGCTAGACTCTGAATCTCACTGGGCAGACTGTCAGGAAGAGCCAATGAATTGAGGGAAGCAAGGACAAACTAGAACTAGTGAGGATAGAATGGAGTCCACTTTGATCTCTCATCGTCTCCAAGCTTCCTTGTTAGAGTCTCGTGTAGGAGAAGCCAGTGCCCTTTACTGTGGAGCTAAACATATATCTAGCTCGGCACCTGAGGGGCTGAGGCCAAAGATCTAGCGGTTGCTGGTGAACCTGCAAATTTGGTTGCTTTCTCCTGAAAAAAACAAGATAGCAACAATGTGAGTGGGCTGAAAGGGCATCTTGTTCCTTGCACTGACCTTCTGAGCATAAAGGAATATGCTTATTTACTTCTGTATTGTATATCTTCTGCAAAAATATCACTTCTGGGTCATGCTAACTCAGAACTATATAGGGAAGGGAATTCTGGGAAATGTAGTCACAGATTAGCCAAATATATGTATATAGTTCCACATAAAGATTGTGACTTTTGTGCCTCAGAATTTAGAGGAGCTTAAAAAGAGTTATGTTATAAGAATAGTTTGAGAATTCAAATCAGAAATCAAAGGAAGTTAGAAGAATAACTGGAAGCTTTTTTTAACTCAATTTCTTGTTCCATTTTATATTTCCCTATAGTCGCTCTCATGGCTTATTCTGTATTATCCAAAGGCCGAGCACCACTTCCCTGTTAAGATTCAAAAGCCTAGCCTCCTGTAGGAAGTCTGTGTAAATACTATTACTAGCCAATTATTAATGATTATTTTCTCCCTTGCTCAGTACTCCATTGTTTTTATATATCATTTCTGTGAGACTATATTTAACTTACGCGTTTTCATATTAGTACCTTCTCCAAGGCTAACTTACTAGAAGACAGGGATTATATTTTTACTCATCTTTATGTCTCCACAAATAATAGGTGCTCAGTAAATGTTGGTAGTCTGGATGGATGGATGGATGGATGAATGAATGAATGAATGAATATTGGTCTCCCATTTTAAGTATTGTTGGCCTTTGGATAGTGAAGGGAGAAAACTGTTTCAGTATAACCATTCAACCTAATTTGAGCTTCTTATCCCAAATATTCACACAGTGGCAGTCCTGACCATCCTGGTCTTGATAATCTAATTTATTTGTTGGCATAGAGAAGATGGAGAGATGAGTTTCAGATGCTGTTTTTATGCCGTCCGTCAGACATCTCCTGTCCCATGCCATGTACAGACACATTCTGTTCACCAGCTGCTGATTTCCGTTTGTTCTTATCATGTTGTTTCCTGGGCCAATGGTGGTGCTGCTGCTACTGGCTTCTTTTCTGTTACAGTGTCTCCTAATCACATCATGCAGATATAAAATGTGTTATCTACACTCCCTTCTGCCCTCTTTTGTCTTTTTTCTTCTAAAAAATAATAGGGAAATGTTTGCCAGCATAGGTTTTGCAAATTTTTCCAGTGCTCACAACGAACCCCTAGTCTTCCTAAAGGGATTAAGGTACTCCTTAGAGATACCACCAGGACTTAGTTTGTAGCTGATGCTTGGAGCAGATCAAAAAAGCTCTCTGGAAATTTAAATTTACATTAATTTGAATATTGGGGTCATAAGGTTTTTAGCTCTAAGCCTGTAAAGGTGAACACGGTATAATTAATTATTGCGGGTACTAAATTCACATTTTAATTTGCTGATAAGGAAAGGCAAAAAAATAGTATGAAACTTAGAAATTTCATTCTGGCTGGTAAGGGGTGGCCCTCTGAGATTCTCTTTAGATTACTTTTCTCCCCTTCTTGAGTTATTAAGACTCATTCCTCACAAAGTCTACCTGTAATTTCTACCACTTAGACCAGTATAAGCTTTGAATAGACATGGCTTCTGCTAGCATATATGGACTATAAGTCCTCTGTACCCTCTAGGCTGTGAAAAAAGGATATATTTGGGAACTCCTCATTTAACTACTAATAAAGTCCAGGGAGATGAAGAGTAAGACACTTAGATTTCATACCTACTTCCTGTCTCCATTTTAAGATTAAATCGCCATTGGCTTCTTTCCTCGACCATTTATCCATACATTTTTAAGATTTATTACTTTTACTAAGAACTTAGCAGTCAATAGACACTGAGGCTATGCAGAGAAAGGACAAGGTTCTTGCCCTGAAGAGCTCCAAACTCAAGGGAGAGGCATACATGCAAACCAATATTTGATTGTCCTCCACGCTGTTGAAAGGGCAAGTTTGTGGGAGCAAGTGGGCAGCTTCTTTCACTTAAGAAATATCAAAGAGGTCTTCCTCAATAAGATAGATCCTAGGCTAAGGGTCAAAATGTATTAATAAGGCAAGGAACTGGTAAGTACCTAGATACATGTTTGATGTTAGTGTGTAGATTGTTCAACAGTAACAGATCTTGTATAGCTGTTGGCTAGAAAGTATAACAATAGCTGACATCTATTAAACACTTAGTATTAGCCCCTTTATCATTTTATCTTTTAATTCTCACCCAAAACATCTATGGTATGGTATTATTACATTGGATCTATTTTTAAAGGTAAAGAAGTACACCTCAGAATGGATCTAGTAACTTGTCAAAAGTTAAGTACTGTATGGAAGAACCAGGATTTGGATCTAGAACTTTTTTTTACTACAAATCTTCAGTGTAACAAATATATGGTGGAGGAAGAGTTTAAGAGAGAATTTGAGATGTAATGAGATGAGATATAAGAGAGAAGCAGGTACGATTTCATGAAGTGTTTTATGGGCCAAATTAAGAATTTGGGCTTTGGTCTTGAGAGTGATAAAGTACTTCGAAAGGGCTTTAAGCCAGGAAGTGGCATGATCAGGTTTGCATTTAGAAACATCTCTGGCGATAGGGTTCATAAGGGCTAAGATCATAGGTAAGGAGACCTGTTGTTGAATTGATACAGTGGAGACATGACAGATATGTTTACACAGCTCATTAGTAGCAGATGAGCCACACCAGAAAGTCATCTGCTTTTATAATCATCTTGATCCTACTTCCTATTCAGGCCTTTGGTATCAACTTGTTCCTCTAATTTTACCCCAAGGCATTCCTTCCAGTTTTTAATTAATTTCTTTTCAACCTATTGAACAGATCTTGCTTCTGGAGCCTTGCATTGAACTTCCTGTTAATTTGACATTGCCAAACCAGTAGTTGTCATTTTGATAGTTTAATATTCACCTCACTTAGTGACCTAACACTTGTGATCTAACTTGATCCAGTTTAAAATGCATATTGATAATAGATTTGGAAAGTGTACTTGCATAATTATCTTGTACAAAATATATAATGCTTATCTCCACATGCAATTGCACCTAGAATCTGTGCAAACAGAATTTTCAGATTCTGTCAGATCAATTTTTTCAAGAGAGTAAACTGCATTTCGAACATGGGAAGTAAAGGAAGCTAACAGCATAGTTGGCGAAAGGTAAAATCTAGAAATCTAAGCCAGTGAAAGGAGGCTGGTAGTAGATGGGTATGTCAGACTGGATCCAGAGTTAGGGGCACAGTAAAGAAAATGGGAGTGTTCAGGCTGGCAGTAAATCCAACCCATGAATGTGTGAAGGATGGAAAGTTCAGGAAGACTTTGGAAGGTCCAAAGGATCAGTTAGGGAAGCTGCTAAAAGCAGAAGACCTAGAAATCTGAACTAAGAGGGGGTAGTTTGCTTTATTTCCTCTTTTATGTTGCCTCTCAGGTGTGAATTATTGAGTTCACTGCTGTGTGTCACGGCCAGAGGACAAGTCACAGTCTTCTCATTGTAGTTTGATCCCTATTGAGTGAGTTGTAGAGCTAAGACAATGACTGAGCTTATTTCCGATTGTAGGATCAAAGTGAATGGTCTATTCTGAAAATGCATGTCACAACTGGGAAGCCCAAATAAGTATACTACAACTAAAAACCTTTCTGTAGAGCTTTGTAATTGTACTAATATGACAATTTTTTTCCACAGACATGTCACACCTATAAAAATTTATTTTTATTACCAATACCATTATTCCAGTCTAAGGACTTGCACTCAATTCCTCTAGCCCCAAATCTGGTGTCTCCTTTAAAAACACTAATCCTTTAGTGGTAAGGATGGCATGGAATGTTAATGGTCTTCCTGAATCACTGGACTATTTGGGAATGCATTCCTTCTAATTCTCTTTGCCCATTATTTATTTAGGCCGATCCAATCTATTATTGAACAACCATCTTAAGTATTATCTGCTTTATCCTCCCTAAGAAATTTCTAGCCGAAAAGTGACCTTTCTCTTCTATGGCCTTTCATAACATTCTTCTTTTACATCTTTCTATGGCAGTTATCTTGCCATGTGTTATTATTTTTGCATAATATGTCCATCCATCAACTATCCCTACTTACATTCAACTCCAGGCTTAGTGACAGACTTAGTGGCATGAATATATACCATGTGTATTCAATAAATATGTGAACATGTCAGCAAATTCCAGCTGCCTTTGATCCTTCCAGTGTTGAATTTTGGAATTGAAATGCCAATACTACTGTATGATTACAGATGTTAACTAGACTTACTGTAGTGGTCAGTTTTCAATATATGCAGATTTCAGATCATTATGTTGTACATCTGAAGCTAATATAATGTTATATGTTAATTATATCTTGATAAAAAATACCCAAAAGAATTTTAAAAAGTACAAAAATGTATTTACCAATATAGAGATAAAGTTAGAGATGAATTGATAAAAACATTTACTTTTGTCTTTTCCATTCCTATAACTGAGAAGTTTGATATTTGGCTTTCAGAATTTTATATTCTTACATCACACTGGCACATATAGACTCTTTGAGACATATAAAAATTTTATTTGAAATAAATTCTCGTGACACTGAATAGTATTGTAACAGGTTGTCAGAGGGGTTAAAGGAGATGGGTATAAAAAGGGAGAGTAAGATTGAGGTTATTGACAGGTGAGAATGCAGTCTTGATAAAGAATTTTTATCTAAGGGATCCCAGGAGAGACTAACATTGGGAAGGAGGCCTAAACACTGAAGGAGAACAGCCAGGAGAACAGCCAGGCTTAAAAAGCTTGGCAAAGCCTTTGGATATGGTCTCCCCAACTGGCAACCCTGTGCCATATGTAGAAAATGATTAAATTGGCTAAGATTGAGTAAAAACCAGCAGACTGCAAGATTTAGTTGCAGGTCATTAAAATCATCCGAATTGTTCCTCTGGAAAGTGAGGTAGGGCTTGCAGTCTCTTTGACGGGTTTGATAGTATTTGGCTATAATTCTCAAATTGTGGTATCAGGACCAACAGCTTCGAGATCATCAAGAACTTGTTAGAAATATATATTCTCAGGCTTACACCAGGTCTATTGAAACAAAAACTCTGCGGTTGGGCCCAGAAATCTGTGTTTACTAAACTCTCAATGGTAATTCTTACGCTCACTGAAGTTTGAAAACTATTCAACTAGAAGAAAGGAAGTTACAAAAATAGGTTGGAGTGAGGTTGAGGAAGGAGGTAAGAGTGTAGCTAGAGATTTATGGGGAAAAGTTTAAAGGAAATTAGAATGAATTAATTCCAAACAGAAGAACGTTTACAGCTCTTAAATAATTTGATCATCAAAAAACTGGAATTGAATGCTTCCATATATTGCCTAACCATACTTCTATAGCCAAGAATCTTGTGGTCTCTGGTTGGAACCAATATGGAAAATCTGGTTAAGTTAATATTATTGCTCTTGGCTATGTTTTGTTTGTTTGTTTGTTTGTTTGTTTGTTTTAATAGGACAGCATTTCATTTTGCATTCTTTCTAAGATCCTGGCCACAGATGTAATTCAAACCTAAATTTAGATGAGATAGCTTTTTCATAAAATAATACTAATTGGTGTAAAATTCATCCTTCTTGGTGTTGCCTTTAAAGATTGGATCTGTCCACATACTAAGTCATGGTAGAGAAGTAAGCTGTGCCTTAGGTCCTGGAAAAATGTGACATGGAGAGAAAAGTTTCTTTCTCCTCATTTGGAAATAAAACAGCAACAACAAAATGTTGGAAACATTTAAAAAATTTAGTTTGATGGAATGTCAAGCAGAACTGCATAGGTTCAAAAATATTTACGTTTGAGAGGCAGAAAGTAATTGGAACAGAAACTCCTCTGCTCCTCCCTGCTTTTCTGTCAGCTGCTCAGTCATTTTCAAGTGATCTGAAGTTTCTGTATAGACAATCATCTTGCTAATGACTGTAATTCATCATAGGAGGTGTTTAGTTTTGAAAATGAAATATGACCGTGTATTTTGGAGATTGATAGTGAAGGCTTGTTTATTGATTATACTCCTAGAGTAAAAAATATATATATATTATAGAGAAAAATGCATTTTTCAAGGTCCATCACAACAGCTAAAGTAACTTGGTGTGTAAAACTTTAAAAAATCCTGTTTATAACTTTACATAAAAGATAAAAACTGCTGATTTTTGCTTTATGTACATACTTTTCCCCAAAAAACAGTTTTGAGGAGACTTAAAGACATACATGCCAAAGATAAGTAATAATTAAGTCAATATCAAGGGCACAATTCAGTATTCCTACTACGAAGTTTCATGTATTTGCTATCACTGAGCATTAGTTTTGTCTCTGAGTTTCCTAGTGACTGTGACAAAAAGAGAAATATGGGCAGATTCAAATTCCTCAGTGAAGAACTGATTTCTAAGGACAAATTTATCATTGTGGATTTTATGTAGCTGGTACAGAGTACAGGCATATCTCAGAGATATTGCAGGTTCAGTACCAGACCACTGCAATACAGCGAGTATCACAGAAAAGCGACTACTAATAATTTTTGCTGGTCGAGGGTCCTGCTTTCACTTTGTTAAAAAAACACATCTGTGAAGAACAATAAAGTCAAGAACAATAACACGAGGTATGCCTGTAATGTAATGAACACTGCTCTCTATAGTAGTTTTAAAATAAGGATAGAAGTAATTGTCATGTGACTTTTTTAATAAGGAGATTGAGTAAATTCAAGGTCAGAGCTTTTAAGGGAAGGTGAATTATTATATGAGAAATTAATCCAATGACATTCATATACATAGGCTTCTTGTGATTGTTATGCAAAAAAAGATTAGAACTGAAATAAGCATATCCTTTAGACTCTCTTCTCTCTAGAAGGCTTTAGTTAGACTATGTGGTATCAGTTTAAAACCATTGTAATTTCTGACGTGCTAATGTTTTCTGACATTGGCTTAATATAGCTCCATATACTTTGAAGACCAAAGGAACAGTAGGTAGAGTTGAATGACAATAAGATCTTAATACAATGAGAAGCTGACACATTCTTTTACCACAGAAAGAAATTATTCCACCACTGAAAGAGAGTACACTGTATGGACAACACAAATTTCCCTCAGGAAAGTTGCTTTAGACTTGATACAACATTTGAAAAAGTGCTTTAACCATGGAGTAAGACAGAAAACTTTGACTAGAATAATTTCCCAAGCAGTGCCTCTCAGTCTCAATAGAAAAAATCAAGGGTTTAGTTTTACATACAATGACAGTAAGCAATTATTTCAAGCTATGCTTAATCAAAAGATTAGTATCATTCACTTGGGGCAGTGAGATAAATAAACAAACATGGGTGGGGTTTGGGACTTTCAGAGAAATCTGAATCATAGGTTAAACTAAGACAATCCAACTCTTGTTTCTCTTTTTAACCCCTTAAGAATCCCAAATTCTCCAAATAAGAGCATCTTCTCCACAAATGATTTTTCTCTTCCATATGCATTGAAATTTATCTGGTCTTAGAGAGTGTTCCAAGAAATTTAAGGAATTGTCAGCAGAATTCTTAACTTACTAATTAATTTTACTTTTTTTGAAACTAACTTACTTTTTTCAAAATATTTTGTCCTGATGCTTGGAATGTTCACATTTAACTTGGCAAACAAAAGTTTAAAAATGTATTGTTATAAATGCTGTAGGCTTTGTAAAGTGGCTTTCCACTGGTTCAGTGTTAGAGTAGGACCAAATGTTTATTAATTTTCTCTGCCATAGAGCTAATAGAACTGTTCTTTTAATTCAACAAACAGAAGCCTGTGTTCTTTGGATGGTTATTTTATTTCCCATGGAGTCTGCATGCTGTTGGCTGACAATCACAATGGCTATGTATCTGTTTGGATCTAGATGGCTCTACTGCCAAAAAGCATCTTTTAATTTGTTTTTGCAATAGTTCTGAAAAAATATATTAAAAAATTCTTGACAAAGTTTTTGGAAATGATTTTCTTCCTGGATGCAGAACTGCTAAAACCACAATATAAAGACTGATCAGTAGATAAAGAGCCTCATATTGTCCAAGTGTTGTTTCATGACCTTTTACACATATATTTTAATAGAAAACACTAATTAGCCTCTCTACCAGTCAACCCTCCGTCCTCTGTTTCAAACATACACAAACCCCTGCTAAAACACACACACCACTGTGATAGGACAGGTATAGAGGCATGGTCAAATACCCAGACTTCACCACAGCTCTCAGAGGTTCAAATATTTTCTGTACTTTCAGTCATGAGATCTTGGGCAAATTACTTCATCTCTCCATACTTTATTTTCTGCATCTATAAAGTGAGCATAAAAATAATTGTGACTCTTCCATGGAAGTGATATGAGAATTAGATTTAGCTCATGGACAAGCATTAGGACAGTGCCTGACCAAGTGTTATAGAACAGAAATTGTTCATCCACCTGGCACCAGCAGAGCCAAACACTAAACACCAAGAATTACAGTGGAGAAATATTGGCTATTTTATTATGAATGGCTCCATCCAGGAGAACCAGAAGCTAATGCTTGAAAGCCTGAACTCCCTGATGGTGTGTAGGTTACAGATTCTGTTAAGGTCAGGTTTGTGCTGGGAGCTGGTCAGAGGTAAAGTAAGAGTAACGAATCATTTCTTCAGGTCTTGAGGACAGTTCTTGAGGTGTTTTCTGGAGTCTCATGGGAAAGTAGCCAGGGGGTCGTTCCACTTTAGGGCTCAGGGACTGAAACATAACTTAGGTCAAGATGTTATTGTTAGCCTGTCAGAGGTCTGGACTGTGTGACTATTAGTCAGGTCTGAGCTACTCACTTCTGCTGCCTCGGGGGTTGCCGATTACTGGGAAAAGGCTAGGTCTCTGAGGAGCATAGAGAGAGAGAGAGAGGGATATGATTTCTAGAGCCAGGATTTAAAATTAAATTTAATCAAAGTCATCAGGAGCCTCGGTTTCAATAGTAAATGCATCGAACAATTTGTGATTATTCTCCTTGGCCTTGAACAATTCCCACCTGAATGCATTTCCATCCCGCTGTTTAACTTTGCCTTGATGCATCTGTTTTATTAAGACTTCAGTGTTGCTTTTAGTGGGCATTTAAATGTAAGTGTCCTCAAGTTTTTCACCTTTTAAATTCTTGCTTGCTTTTAATAATTGTTCTGTTTCTATTTTTAAACTAGTAGTTTTCATTTATTACTTTCTTTATCAGTTGCTCACTCTGCAATTTTCTGAATTTAATCTGCTCCAAACCAAAAAATCAGATTATCAACCTAGTTAGAATTTGAAATAAACTAGGAGTAATTTGACTCAGTAAAAACCTGGAGAGTTTTCCTCTGAGTAAAGCAAATCCTCTTGACCTCAGATTTTATACTTGGTAGGATCTATTTTGCTTTCCAGGGACCTCTTTTGCCTTTTTAAAGTGAAAGTGTTAGATAAGTCACCTTGGAAAAAGGTGTAACGATATTAAATTGAATTTCCCTTTGATGTCAGGATTTACTGTGTTCGTAGAAAATCTGACTGAAGAGTAAAATAGAGAAATAGGTAGTGAAGTATGTGTACTATTTGTTACAGGAGACAACTCACAATACATGAACTTATATATTACCCTAACTGCACTGGCCATAGGTTTATTCACTCTTGCTCTGCTTCAGGCAAAGTGAATTGATAGCAGGGGTCACTACAGTGATATTCAGATTGTGCTCCCAGCGCCAGCAGCAACACAATTTTTAGAAATGCAAATTCTTTGTCCATCCTAGATGTATTGACTTAGAACCTCATTGGGTGGGCCGAGCAATTTGTTGTAGCAGTCAGTCCCTCCAGGTGATTCTGATGCAGTCTAAAGTTTAAGACCCACTGACGGAAGTTAGCGGTATTCAAGCCTGAATACATATTAGAATCACCAGGGGAACTCCCAAACCCCGTAATTTAAATTATTTTAAGGTTAAAAACAGAAACAAAAACAAAACACCCCAGGTGATTCAATGTAAACAAGTGTTTGAGACCTACTTTTCTAGACCTGGCTTTTGAGCACAAAGAAGTCATTGTTGCTTAAAAGCTATAATTTGGAAAGGCCTCCATGATTCAAAGTAGCAACTGTGGTCCCTGAACTCTTTCATACTAATCCCTTCCTGTTTCCTTGATGCGTGAAAGACCTCTAATAAAATGCAAATATTATATGACATGATCTCTGGAATTAATATGCATTAATGTATCTTCTACTAATTTAGTAGTTCTATAGCAGGGATTCTCAAGTATCAGCACACATCATAATCACCTGGAAGGCTAGTTTAAACAAAGGTTGCTATGCCCCACCTCCAGAGTTTCTGATTTTGAAAGTCTGCAGAGGGGCTCAATAATTTGCATTTCTAACAAGTTCCAGGGGAGCTGGCATTGCTGGTTCTGGGACTATTGCTTTGAAGAAAGAAGGGTCCCAAGGAATGGGGATCAGAACAAATAAGCTATGCTGGGAAGGGAAGGAAGAAGGCCTTGCTGCCTTTTCCTTAAGGCAGACCTGAGCAACAGGGAGGCCAGTGTAGGGGTAAAGAAATAGAAGAGCGGCTATAATAATGATTCCTAATGAATCTAAAAGGCACGTGATTATTATTAGAACAGTTTAACTGAGAACATTATTTTCTGTTTTCAAAATCTTTAGTATTTTTCCAAACTTAGGGTGCAGTAAAATGGCAGTTGGAGCTTGTTAAAAATGTACGCATCTGGTCCTCATCTTTGCAACGTCCTTCAAGGAAATCTCAGATGAAGTCCAGAAATAAGTGATCCAGGTGAGTTAACTGCAAATGGTCTTTTAGTTTTTGTTTGTTTATTTAGTGGAACTGTTTATTTGGGGGAACTGAGGGCCTATGTTATTATTTTATTAAATATTTCTAGAGATTTAAGAGTAAAATAGAAATATTTTTCTGAGAGTAAGTAGTACAAGTATACTTTTGTTCACGAAATGAACTTTACCCCTTCTATTAGGATCTTTAATTGGAAGTTGTTCAATTTACTGCTTAAAAATATCTGAAGATCAAATTCTCCTATTTTGGACATTTTTTAGATGATATAGTTGTCAATTCCATTAAAATTTAGGAGAGGTGAGATGTCCTTTTATAGGTCCACTATTCCTGGTTGTGGAAATCAATTCAGATGACAAAGAACATGTAGAAATAGTACACAGAGCTTCATTTTAGCAAATTCCAGTGACTTCAGCTTTCCTTGTGATGATAATGACCATATTCCTGCCATACTAATGGCAGTCTCTATAGATGAGGGTGTTATCATCTATAGGGATTTGAAAGTATACAACACTTCAAAAAAATTTTTCAGTGGTTGTTGCTAGCTTACTTTCGATTTTCCTGTTTGTTTCTGTAAACCCCATTTTAGAACCTAGTGTTAATAAGGGATGGTAGCATGCTTATAATGAACTTCGGGTCTTCCTGCACAGGAAGTGGATTGCCTGCCCAGCAGTCCTCAAATACAGTTTGGTGCAGTTACTCTGAGGGTTATTAATAGAGAGTAAGAGATGTAGCTCTACAGCCCTAAGAGCTGTAACTGGTGTAATTAAATCTTTACGCAAATTATGAAAGCCATTATAAAATCTATTCACTGGGATGGAGGGATGGATTCATTTCTTTGAGAACCTCCTGCTCTTTTAAAAACAAGTTTAATGAATAAATCATTGTAGAAGAATATTGCCAGAGGAAATTCTTCTATCTAGAAATCTAATGGTGTCCATCAAAGAAACCATGAAAGGTATCTGCTGAGGACATTTAGACAAGAATGTGAAGGGATATTTAATGCTTTAAAGATAAGTATGCTTTTTGTGGAAGTCAGAATTTTAACCTACGTAAATATATTTCACTAAGGACTATTGATAATGCCAAAAGAATGGCCCATCTTGTTTGGTGAGGTGTTCTGGAGATTTTCCTTTAAAACCAATTTTTCTTTCACTTAATCTGCATTTGAATTGTATAATAAGTTGAAGTTTTACAGCTGAAATGGACATGTGAATGGTTCGCTGTGAAGGGCCACTGCGTTGAGGTCTCTGTCTTAAACCACACATCCATTTGAACCCGGCTAGCTCACATATTGTTTGGCATTAGGAACTTGTCTTTCTCCCCCCGCCCTCCATGTGAGGAAACAGTGACATTTATTTATTAAGACATTCAACCTTGTCCTCATCTTTGGTTTCTGTATTCAGCAGAGAGGCAGCATGGGAACAGAAGTAGCTGCCTATTAAAGAAAGTTGCCAAGCTTCAGCGTCTCCAGGGAAATGTCTTGCGTAGAACACTCCAGAATACTTCCTAATTTTGATACTGTAAAACAGTTAATATTCCACTCAGGCTGATAGGCAATTCCTGTATTCACACCATACTAGGTGTTATACTTTAGAAAGCATAAAAAAATGCTTCAACCAGTGTGTTTTCCTTTTTGGCATTTAGGAGGAACTAAACGTGGGGAGTTGTGAATGTCCCTTTGGATTTGCTTGCTTTCTGTAGGAGAAGGTTATTTGTTAAGATCGTGGAGATACTTTTGTGAATGGTACCTTATAAAATAAAAGAATATTACTACCTCTTGTTCTGTTACTGTTCCTCTTTCAATAATAATATACTTCTGATCTTGGTGTAAATGTCAGATTGTGTGAATATGCAAACATCACATCCGCCTACATATGTTCTGTTGCTTAGTAATTCTTGGCACTGGGATACAATGAATTCTGTGCCTAATAAATGAGATATCCATCAGAATGAAAAATGAACTATGTTGGTCTCTTGAATAAGATATTGTTATTTCAGATTTTACTTGTAGAAGTAGCTGAATTCTTGTGCATGGTGGCAAAGAAATTTGGACGGAAATTGAATTCAGGACTAACATTTGTTTACTTTTTCATTGACTAATGCCCAGCATGTAATACTTTTACTGAGACGTGAGCCAATATTTCAAAGCACATATCTAAAGATACAGATTTTTAGATACATAGATAAAGTTTTATTCAGGGAAAAATGATTTTTTAAGAAATTGTAAAAACTTCTTTTCATAATTAAGAACCTATATTCAAGTGTGAGTTCTAGAATTATGCCTTAAAGATCAGTGAATTGCATTTATTTTAGTATAATCATTATAGTCCAACCCTTTTCAACTCTGAATCCACTTCCTTTTTTATATCGTTCATACATAAATCTCTGTAACATGAGGTGTTTGGTAGAGATCTGTCATCAGCTTTAAATCATTGAATTGAAAGATATAACTCTGTTAACACAATTTAATCTTTCTCTGATTTTGAGCAACACTATCTCTGTCTGCCTTAATTAAATAAGCTTTTCTCTAATGGTGATTTAGAATCCACCAATCAGGGTACTAGATGTCATATTCTAGAATATAATTTCTTCACTCTTATATGTTTTTTTTAACATTACTGTTCTTTCAATCCTTACCTTGTGCCAAAGACTGGGGATACAGAGATGAAAAAGATACCACCATTCTCATTTAGGAACTCATGTTCCTGTGGAAAAAACAGACATGTACTTTGGTGTTACAGTACAAATTATAACAGGGGCACCAAGAGACGATAGATATCACATAATAAAGGAGATACAAAATAGTTTCCCAAGGAGGACAAGAATGAATTGAATGACTTTTAATGCCCTCACCACGTTGAGGGAGTTTTTAAAAATGTTAGCAGAAAAAGATTGAAAAAAAGTTTTGAGAGAGTGATTAATATGCTTTTTGAGGCACAACTTCCCCAAGTGGGAAGGAATATAGGGTGATACCACTCTATCTCAAGTCAAGACAGGAAACTTAATAGAGACCACTAAGAATTTGACTTTGTAGTTTTAGACAAGGATAGAGAGTGCACTGCCTGGAAAATTGAAATGATAAGAGGCGTACCTCAACTCTCTGAGTTTGCAAGAGCATCAGTGGATCAGCTATCATCCACATTCTGGGATAAAGCCAACACAGGACCACCTTAAGTAATTACATATTTTATATCCCTTACCTCCGGAGAATGTGGAATAAAAATACAAGTGACGTTTTATAGACAAGTTGTTTTCACGTCATCTGAAACACTGTTTGTTTCTATGCCTTTGCCTGACCTCTAAATGTTGACACTCTTTTACTTCACACATTGTCTCTTGGGTATTTTACTTCTCTCACAGTTTTAGCTACTTACTACAGGATTGTGGCTTTCAAGTTTTTTTGTAAATATACTCTGGATTCATATCTAATGACATATGTGACCTTATCAATTATCTCATGGGTACCTCATATATCCAGATAAACAAATCTGGACTGACTTTTTGTTACTACCTTTCAATATGTTGTTCTTTTTTATGTTCTCTGTATCAAGTATCCACTCAGTTGCTACCAAATCTAGAAAAATGAGTCTCACATGATGCTTCAGTTACACGTTCACCCCTCATGTCCTATAAATTACTACATAATTTTATCATCATTCCTTCCTCTCTGTTTTTATTACAACTAGCATAGTTCAGACTTTTCATAGATTGCTTATACTCTCACTTAACAATTTTCATGCGTCCATTCTTGTCCCACTGAAATTTATCTTCGGTAATCTATCCAGAGTGATTTTTTTTTTTTCTAAAACAAAACCTAAATATATCATTCTCTTGATTACAAATCTTCAGCATCTTGTCAAAATCCAAGCTTCTATGAAGTGTGGTAAACAATTGGTTCCTTAAACCTTCTCCTGCTTACGCTCTGCCTTTGTTTATGTTCATGAAATGTATCAACTGTCTGTAGTTTCACTTACATCACCCTATATCTCTCCTCTGTGTCCCTGTTCTTATGTTGTCTTCTTTGCCTGGAATGCCCTCTCCACTGCTACTCATATTTTAAGATAAAGCATAGACTTAATGCTGTGAAGCTTTCATTGAATACCTAGTGTTGAGTGGTAAAACTTAATCCAAATACTTTTATCTTTGCATTATCAAAATATTTATAATAAATATTTATTTGTGGACCTTGCCAGATTGCATTGCTTTTAAATCTCAAGTGTATAACAAAGTGCATGGTACATTGGGTGAATGAATGAATGGCTATTAGCCATGCTTGATATTTTAAGCTCTACATGTACATTTTCTGTGAAGGAACAGATAGGCAATATTTGAAGCAGTAGGCCACACATCGATTTTAGATTGTTGATCAGATTGAATATGACAGTGCCATGATTGAAGATTTAAAGTATTATAATTTTGAAATTACTCATGATATGGGCGAAAAAGAGATGTAAGTCAAGAACAAGAATTAGAAGATTTTGGCAGTTGCTCAAGATGTGTATACTTAAAGCGGGAGTGGAAAAGGAAATGTGTAGGTTTGAAAGACACCATCAAGAAAAAATAAGCCAGGAAAATCAAGTATATCAGCTGTAAGTGGTAGTGATGAAAAAAGTTTTAAATGTTGAGAAGACTTAACCATGTATTTTGTAATTTCTTAGACTGAGTAATTGATAAAAGATATATAATCTCCCTAAACTTGGAAAGATCGTGGTTTATATAGAATTAACATTATTATACACATTCAAATTTGTACAATACTATGCCAGTCATGATGGAGTAACTTGTATTAGTCCTGCCCAATCACTATAAACAACTAGAAAATTGGACCAAATATATAAGAACTGGTTTCAGATATTGGAAATAGACAACAAAGAACTGTGAACTCGAAGAGAAGGAAACAAGTGAGGTGTGCTATATGATATCTCTGGCTTTTTACGTGAAATCGCTTTCTGAGTCATACCACGTGGACGGTTCAGGAGGTAAAGATAAGAATTTGGGGAGACTGAGGCAGCTTGAATTTGTAGAATAGAGTACCAAAGAGTAGAAACTATGAAGAAAAAGTTCCTGAAATATGCATAGGCTTTCCTTCAGCCTGTTGCTAAAAATCTGTGTGTGTGCAGGGTGAAATTTTATGAGAGAAGAAACAACTATCAATGGACTGTATGTCAAATAATGCTTAGCACTTACACAAAGTTGGGAGTTTCCGCCATGCAGAATAGAGAGATCTTTTGACACCTGTGGCATTCTTTAGAACACTAGAAAGTAGGCCCAAACTACACTGGAGTAAAGACTCTCTTAAACAAGCCAAAAGAGATATTAAAATATGTCATGAATGTATCAGACTGATCCATGAGTCATTTAACAGCTTGTCATAGCAAAATTTAAAACTTTCCAAAGGAACACTATAAAATGCCAATACTCAATAGCATAGTCTTTATAATGTTTCTCATGCATACAACAGTTAGTAAGCATGCAGAGAAACATAAAAATGTGATGTATAAACAAGAAAAATATCAGTTAATAGGAATATAGCAAGAGATAAATGAAGAATTTTGGAACAAGAACTTTTAAAGAAGTTATTAGAAATGAATTTAATAACTAAAACATGACCATCGTGAGAAGACAGATTAAAACTTTATGAAATCAAATTTCTAGAGCTGGAAAACAGAATATCTAAAATGAAAATTTCATCAGATGGACTTACCATTGGATAGACAAGGCGAAAGAAAAGATTATGAACTAAAAATAATATCAATAGAATCTAGCCAAACTAAAGCAAAGAGAGTGAAAAGTTTGCAAAAACCTGAATAGAACCTCAGAACAGGACAAAGTCGGTTTATCTAACATACATATAATTGGAGTCCCAGAAGGCAAGAAGAGAATACAACAGAAAAGTATTAGAAGAAATAATGGTTAATGTTTTTCAAATTTAATGAAAGGAGTGAATTCACAAATCTAAGAAGATGATTTCAGGCAGAATAAATATAATAAAAACCATGCCAAATAGAATTATCAAATTGCTGAAAAATTGATTAATAAAAAAATAACAAAAGAAAGGACACATTATGTATTAGGGAACACAAATAAGAATGAATTCAGACTTTGTATTAAAAACAATGCAGACAGAAGACAATGGAGTCACACTTTCAATGTGCTAAAGGAAAAAGTCAACATATATAATCAGCAAAAATTTCTTTCCAAAAAATGGTAATTTTTTTCTAGACAACGAGAAAGTGATAAATCTTAAATATGATTCTCAGGCTAAAAGCATACAAAGCCAAATAAAGGAGAAGGAAAAAAATCAGTATATATATTGACAATTATAAAATATTTTCTTGTTTTTATTTTAATTTTTCAAAAAGATAATTGAGCAAAATAATTAAAATTAAATTTATAATTTAAAATATTTAGAGCAAAATTTAAGATTACAAGTATAAATATACTGTTGTAAGAATGTTACATTATACAGATGCTTCTTAATTTACAGTGGGATTACATCCTGATAAACACATTGTAAGTTGAAAGTATTCTTGGTTGAAAATTTATTTAATAAACCTAACCTACTGAACATCAAAGCTTAGTCTAGCCTACCTTGAATGTAGCCAGAACCCTTACAGTATCATGATGTAATGCTATTGTAAGAGCATTGGTAATGCCTTTCTTTTCTCAGCAAAAGCCGGAGACACAGGCATTTTGTAGACATTATGGGATTAATTCTATCAAAACCTTAAAGAAGAAATAATACCAGTCCTACACATTTATTTTTTCAAAAACAATAGAAGTAAATACTTCCTAGGTTATTTTATGAAGGCAATTATCTTCCTGATACCAGAAGTAGGCAAAGACATTACAAGAAAAGAAAATTAGAGTCTGATATCCCTATGAACTTAGATGTAAAAATCTTTAAGTATTGGAAAATCAAATCTAGCAATATATTAAAAAGATAATTTTTAATGACTATTTTAGATTTATCTTAGTAATGCAACATTGATTTAACCTTTGAAGATCTAGTAATGTAATTTACCGTATTAGGAGGATAAAACAAAACATTTTATTAATAGATGCAGAAGCAATATTTGGCAAAATTCAACACCCATTTATAAAAAACTCAGCATTTTAAAAGTAGTAGGGCTTCTTGTTCAACCTGAAGTAAAAGAAGTCTAAATGAATGGAAATTTATCTTTTATGTATTAGAATAATGAAGGAAATTATCAAAATGAAACTGCGACTAACATCATATTTAGTGTGGGAGAGGGACTGAATATTTTTCTAAGATTGGAAACAGGAATGTCCATGCTCACCACTCTTGTTCAGAATTTTCTGGAAGTGTTAGGTCAGTGATCAGTAAACTGTAGCCTGTATGTCAGTCATAAGATTTTATTGGAACACAGAGTGGTTTTTTCTTTTTCTTTTTTTTACATATTGTTTTTGATTGCTTTTATGTTACAATGGTAGAGTTGAATGTCTGTTACAAAGAAAACGTAATTTGTTAGTTCAATATTTGACCATTTAAGAACAATTTTGCCATTCTTAAGCTAAGCAGTGGAGTGTGTGTGTGTGTGTGTGTGTGTGTGTGTGTGTGTGTTTGTGTGTGTGTGTGAGTGTATTAGAGGGACTAGAAGGAGGAAGAAGAGGGAAAGTGAGGTGTGTGTTATGCAGAGATTGGAAAGAGAAAAGTAAATTATCTTTATTTTCAGATAATATATTTGGATACAAAGAAAATCCTAACGAATCTATAAAAAAGCTACTAAAATACTTAATTCGAGGTCTAGTTTTAAAACTCAGTTTCTCTTCAGAATATTAGCCACAGACAATTGAAAATACAAAATTTAAGAAGTAAAACCATTTACAATAACAGTGAAACACAAAAGACTTAAGGACACATTATTTAACACTGTCAAATGTGAAAACTTGAAATAATGAGTTTTTTGGCAAAAAATTTTCAAGAAGTATTGAATTCTGAGTTGGCATATTTAAAAGAGTATAAACCATTAGAACAGTGCAACAGAAATTAAACAAAATCTGTATAAATGGTATGATATACCATGTTCACAGGAAGACTCAGTAAGTTGGAGGACTTAAACGACCTCATTTCAAGATTTACTATACAATTATATTAATAGAATGACTATAGTATTGGTGTAAAAGTCACTGGAAGAGTTACATCATGTGTGAAATCCAAGTTGCAGACAGAAACTCAGCAGATACTACATTTTCTGTGCAATGCCATAAATAATGATATTAATATGTTAATGTATAACATGTATGCTAACCATAAGACTATGCTGGTAATTTATAGTATCTTCCCACCACTTAATATATTTGAATTTTCTACAATTCCAGCTAGAACTGAGTCTATAATTTGATTATATGCTGTTAATATATTTCAAATGGAAACGTATCGGGTAAATATTTGCACAACCAACAATTCAGACAATTATGCATTCTCACAAAAAGTATATTGTTATCATGTTGATTATTTAACCATAGGGTATGTATTAAATGTTCTGTGATTTCCATATATAAATGACTTGATACCATTAGATTTACTCTTCAAATATGAATCTAATACAAATATGGAAGTCATATTAATGGAATTTTTATAAATATTCTTGATATAATTACTCTAAGTTGCTAGAACAATTTACTTAACATATTACCAAGTGCGATTTCAATAAAAGACTGTCTTGAAAGAAGCCAGAGAACAGTACTTTATATAGAGAAGGTAAGCAATATGAATGGTGACTGATACTGCTTCAGAAAAAATGGAGATCAGAAGACAAATTAAAATTTTAAAGTATGAAGAAAAAATGTCGGCCTAGAATTCTATATTTAGTGAAATGTTTTTGCAAAAACCTGACATCATTTCAAGCTTTCACATTTGAATTTGTTTCTTCTACTCGTATTAATATGAAATATAAGGAAATTCTTAACAATCATGAAAATAAGTCCTGTTTTGTCAGAATGGACAGGAGCTTAAATACATACAAACTGTAGACTGGATCTAAGTAAGACCATCCTGACAGAGTTTAATTGTAAAATCAAGCATAATATATATAATTAACTATAGGCAAAAAGGCAATATTTTAAAAGTAAAAAGAATCCTTGGTTAGAAGAATGTTTGTGGAAATGGATATTAGACTTTCAGTACCTGAACTTTAAACGTCTGATGTTCTCATCCAACTATGCATGCTCTGAACCCTGCTTGCAAAGCAGTCCTCTAATAATTAAGTGATTTTCCATCTACATCTGCCAAGAAGAAAAATGTAACAGCTATGCTCATGCAAGTCTTATAACCCATTTAGCAGTATCAGTTTTTTGTTGTTGTTAAATTACTGAACTGCCATTCTCCTTGATGTATCAGTTTCTTATGAGCTTGGTTAACGTGATTTAGTCTTCATGAACATTATCATAAATGGGTCCACGAATGAAAAATTTTCTGGCCCTTTACAAATTCTCAAATCTGATTTCCCCATCCACAGAAATCAGAAGATGAACAGGACCCTATACTTTTTCATCTTTAAAAAAAAAAAATTTATTTGATGTAACTTCAAATATAGGAGAGTTGAAAAGAATTCAAGGAATTCCTGTTATATTCTTTACCGAGATTTAGGAATTATTTTTACTTTTTCTATTTTCTTTATCATTTTCTCTGTATACATACACATATATACACACACATGTATGCATACATGTGCACACAAGAATATTTTTCTAAAGATTCAGTGAAGACATCACGTCGCCTTTCTCCTAAATATTTCATGAAATATGTCTTATACTCTAATACAAGTATGGTTTATAAAATCAGAAAAATTAACATTTTAATTTGATATAATATCATCTAATCCATAGTCCATGTTCAGATTGTTACTTGTTCCCAAAATGTCCTTTATAGCCCTTTCTCCTATTCCCTAGTCCCTTGTCCAATCCATAAGAATGCATTGAATTTGTAGTCATATCTTTTTTTATTTTGTTGTATCTCGCAGTTCCTCATCTAGTCTTAGTCTTTTTTGAGTTTAACATTTTTGCAGCAGACATTTTGTTGAATGTCCCTTAGAGTTTGCCTGATGTTTCCTTATGAGATTTAGATTATACTTTTTTGGTGAAAAACCACAGATGATGTGTCCTTCTTAGTGAATCATATCTACAGGCATCATGATGTTGTTTTGATTCAGTTATGGTTCTCTTTTATGAAGTCATTACTCCTTTAACCTTTGTAATTATCCATTTAATATCACCCCAATGACTGTCTTTTAACATCATAGATTAGTTTTGCAGGTTTTTGATCTTTATCTGGAATCATACAGTATATACTATCCTTGTATGTATTTCATTTTGTGTTATGTTTATGAGATTGATCCATATTGCTATGCCATTGCTATTAGTTTATTCTCAGTACTATATAGTCCGCTCTCTATGAGTTTTGCATCTGAGGATTAAACCAACTTTGGATGAAAAATACACACACACACATACACACACACACACACACACAGCCTAGAAAGGTCCAAAAAGCAAAACTTGAATCCATGCAAATAAAGAGTAGCCTATATGAAAATATAAGTTAAATACAAATACTATGCCATTTCATATAAGAGACTTGAGCTTCCTTGGATTTTTGTATCCCTGCGGGGATCTTGGAACCAATCCCCTGAAGATACCAAGGAATGATTGTATAGTATTCCATTATGTGACTATATTACAATTTATTCATTCATGAGCAATTGAGCAATAGTTCAGGTTTTATTAAAAGTATGCTCTGTGAACATTTTTGTAAATGTCATTTTAAGAACTGTTGAGTTGCATGGTATCCATTTATTCGATGTTGGTGGATATTTCCAAAGAATTTTTCAAAGAGATTGTACCAACTTTTATTCTGACAAGAAATGAATGAAAGTTCTGGCGACCTGAAATAATATCACTTTTATTTCTTCATTTTCAATTATTACTCATTTTTTCTTCTTGTGTTATTGAACTTGCTGGCGCCTCCAAGAAATGTCTAATAGCATTTTTATAATGAAAGAGAGTTGAATTCTGTTCAGAGGTATTTCCTTCATCTCTTGAGATGATTATATGATTTTTCACCATGTTTTTATTTGTGTTAAGTCATATAGATTGTTGTTCAAATGTTTAGCCAACCTGGAATTACTGTACTGAAACTACTAGAAACTGATATATCATTTATTTATTTATTTATTTATTTATTTATTTATTTATTTATTTATTTATTTATTTATTTTGGGGTGAGGCAACCCTTGGTTGACCTCACAGATTGCAAGGACCTTGTCAGCTTACAATCCCTTAGTTTTTAATTTTTTACACCTACAGCACCTGGTCTTCCTAGGTGGTCTCCCATCCAAGTATTAACTAGGCCTGACCCTGCTTAGCTTCCAAGATCAGATGGGATGGGGCTTGTTCAGGGTAGCATGGCTGTAGACAAATTATTTTTTTTTATATACATCTGCATTACATTTGTTAATATTTTATTAAGGGTTTTGTGTGTTTATTCATGAGAGAAATTTGTCTCTAACTTTTCTTTCCTATAATGTTGTCAGGTTTTGGTATCAAAGTTTAGCTGGCCTCATAAAGAGTTGAGGGTTCTCTTTCTGTTTTCAGAAGAGTTTAAGTGATATTAAGGTTTTATCTTTAACTTTGGAAGAGTTTACTATTGACTATATTAGGCTAGAGGTTTTATTTGTGAAGAGTTTTAAATAATTGTTTCAATTTCTTTGTTAGACAAGAATATTCAGATTTATAATCTCTGTCAACTTTGGCAAATTGTGTTTATTAAGAACTTTTTACAGCTCAATTAAAGTTGTTAATTTTTTTGGCATAAATTTGATCATAATATCTTCTTTTTTAAAAAATGTAGGATATGGTGATGCTATTTTCATTCCAGATATTGTCAATTTGTGTTCTCACTCTTTAACTTTTACTTGTGCTAGTTGGTTATCAAATTTATTAATATTTTCAAAGAACTAGTCTTTGGCTTTGATTATCTCTATCGTGGCTTAATTTTCCATTTGGAATTTCTGATTTTATATTATTTATTTTTTATTTTTCTTTATGTTTAATATGTGCATATTTTTCGGGATTCTGTTTATATCTCCCTGCGGTAACTTCATTTAAGACTATATGTTTCCCTTTATTTAACTATATCCACAAGTTTTGATATGTCATGTGATGCTTAATATTCATATATTTTAAAATATTTTCTAACCATTGATGTGATTTATTTTTAGACAAACAGAAGTTTAAACACTTATTATTTAATTTCCAGCATTAATTTTTACTTTCTGTGATGATAGAAATGTTCCATATCTGAGATACTCAATATAGTAGTTAGTTTGGCTATTGAACACTTGATACATGGCTAGTGTAATTGAGGAACTGCATTTTTAATTTCATTCTAAAATTTATTTAATTAATTTAATTATAAATAGTCACATGTAGCCAGTGTCTTCTCTATTAGACAGCATAGCTAGGGCTTCTAACAATTTAATTTCTACATTGACATACTGAAGAATATATTATTAGATGAAAAAGACAAAAATAATGAGAAGCTTAGCTACTGATATTTTGAAATCTCTTGACCTGGAGTAGAATGCACGATAATCCCCTAGAGCTCAGATAAGGAGATTTGGAGCTAGAATGAAAATTGGTTGGTTTCTAGTTAGCCTTGACTATTTTCCTGCTTATGGAGTTGATAAACTTGGGATCACTGATAATATAGTAAAAATATATTACACAGCTACTGTTACACAGCTACTTGATTTAGAAAGCTTAAGTGTGGGACTTAGAGAAATGGAAGAATGCACAGAAAGTCTATAAGGCCCAAGAATGACCACTGACAAATACTTTAAAATCTTCTCTCCATTTATGTCTTTTCTTCCTAGCTTTTGAATTCAATATTTATAAGAGATATCTTGTTTTAGGGTGGGAAATTTCTTTAGTAATTTCCTAGAGAAAATGGGAGAGTAAAAAAAAACCCAAAAAACTATCTGCTGTGGGAAGGACTGGCATCTAAGGAAGGTCAAGGGAGAATGAAAGGTTGAATTAAAGAAATAACTGGGTTTTTACTTAGAAACTATGACACCTGAAAAATTAAAATCCAATTAGAATTTAGTTATCTTATTGAGAAAACCATCATTATAGTTTCTATATCTTAAAATTATCATCGTGCTTTTCCTTATTATTTGTTAAATATTTCAATGACTTGTCTCACGGCTCCTATATTTTTTAATAAATTAATGATATGCACCGATGTGGACCTTAGATAGGTAAGCATATATTATCTTTCACTGAATCAAAGGTTATTATCATTTTTTTTTTCAGGGAAAACATAAAATTACCACCTGCTTGAAAAGAAACTATAGCAAATCCTGAGTTTCAGAGAATGAAATCAGATCTTCTGGTTATAAACAGACCAAAAAAAAAAAAAAAAAATCCTCAGGGGCTCTGTGAATGATACTTTCTAAAAATAAAACTCTTATCTTTTAGTAACACATTTAAATTGAACTGTAGAGTTGGTAATGAAAAGAATGAAACCATTTTAAGAATACTTCAGAACTTGGGGACATTTCAGGATGAAAGTCCTTTAGGATATTGTTACATTGGTAGAATACCAACATTACAGTTTCTTTATGAAACATCAACATCAGAGAAATTAATTTTAGAAATATAACATCACAGAAATGTTTCCATTGATGTAGGCTATTTTGTTGAACTCCAAAAATGTGTCAAGAGTAACAAATCTGACATGTCCAGTCAAGGATCTGTTTTAAGCAGAAACCATGGCTTACAGGACACCGTTACATTTTAATTTTGTTTTTCAACCACAAAAAGGAGTCTTTGTTTGCAGTCAGGATGAACACCTGTGGAATCCTTAAACATCTACAGACATGTCTTTAAAAGCTCTATGGTACAGTTAAGATTTAATCTCTCAAAGCATTATAAATAATGTAGACATAGCCTTAGGTGCCAGTCCTTCCCACAGCAGATAGAAAAATTAACAACAGTAAGGACTTCTTTGCTGATTTCATATAATTCAAATATAACAGTGCCAAGAAGGGCAGGGGGAAGCAGTGTAATCTGGAGGTATAGCTTTCTTTATGTTAGTAATAATGTGCTAAAGTCTAGAAATGGGAAATATCAGGGTTCTGGCAAAGCTAAAATTATTCAGAAGAAACACAGTTCAGATGATCATACTCAAAACCTTGGCTCTCATTCTGAAACTCTTATAATTGAAAGGAAGATGATTATAAGAATGGTCAAGCAGTTCTGGGTATTGACCTTTCCTATTCTTTTCATCTAATATAAAGATGTTTCTATCTTTATCCAAAGCCACTAAAACATCTCCGCTAGAATTGAATGTGAAGATTCAATATAAATTTCAAGTCAAGCATTTATGAAATATGAAGTAGGATGTGCAAAGCACTACATTGGCTACTGTAAGGAAGAACAAGATGTTTAAGATGTGGCTCTAATTCTAATGATCATGATCTAGTGCAAAAATAGTGAGAAAGCATTTGAGCAGTAACTAAAATTCAAGACAGTATATTTGAAAGAGAAAGTTATTTTTGGTTGGATTGTTCTGGAAAATCTTGGTAGAAGAGAAAGTGAGATTTAATGAAGGCAAAGCTTGGGATAGGAGGATATGATGAGGGAGGGACCTTCTAGAGAGGAATGTTGGTGTAGAGCTGGAGAAACAGAAAGTAAACAGTTTTAGCTGGAAGAGTAGATTTATTAGAGGGATAGAGAAATAATTTTGGAGATTTTTTTTTTTCCCCCTAGAACGTGGAGGGACTAGAATTCCAAAGCAGTGTTGTGCAGTAATTTGAAGGAAACAGGTCTTTGGAAAGATGACCTTTATGGACAGAAATCAGCATAATGCAGGTGTTTGATAAATACTTGTTGGATGAATGAATCAGGAGACTATCACTAGACATTTATTACCAATCTTAGCGTAAAGGTCCCATATAAAAACAAACAGATAAACAAAACCAGAAGTAGATACATCAGAAAAGAGTCTTCACTCCACTTGGAATAGAATTAAAGATGAGGTACTAAAACAAAATGTAATTGCTTTACTATAGCTACATATCAGGGCATGTAATAAGCTAGTAATCAAATTCTATCTCTGTGAGATGAAAGAATTCTAAGCTTTGCACTCTCTTTTCTACCTAATGCCTCCCAAATTCTGTTGTTTGTCACATAATCTTCTGAAAGACTTTATTCTCCCTCACTTCTTTATCTTTCTGGAGGACAGACATGTATGTCCCAGGTCACCTTCTGAGAAAGCATCCTTTTACCCTTCTCAAGTAATATTAATTACCTCCTCTTCTGTACAGAAAGAGTGTACACTAATCTTATACGTTCCAAGTGCATTTCATTCCTTCACATGTTTATGTCCCATGCTTGACTTTGTCCCTATTAATCTATATAACATAGTAGATTCACTAAATATCTATTGAATTAAGTAAATCCTTTCTAGTATCATGATGCTGACAGCAGAGTGAAAATTTATAAGACAACTTATCCCTAGAAAATTTAAAAAAATGATCAAGGGATTCCTGGCTCTCTGATGATGCTTTCTTAGTATCTGGAGGGAAGCAATGGGGAGATGTTGATTCCAAGGTTTCCTTGTGAATTCTTGATTTAGCCTTTAATTTAACTAAGGTACTTTCATTTTACATATTTATATGTATACACGTATAATACACATATATGTATGAACACATAGGATTTGTACATATATGTATATTATATGTGTGTACATCTATATTATATCTTTTTCTACACATGCTTGCACACATGCACACACACACACACACACACACACTTTCTTAGTTAACAGGAATATCTGCAAAATGCCACACTTCTGCCAACATGGCTTTCCAAACAGGTTCCACAGAAATAAATGACATAATCCAAACAATTTGTATTCTTCCTTAAAGCACACTCTTTACTTAGTTACTCGTTGAGTTATTTATTTTGCTGGGAATTTCTCAATCTTAATCATTAGAAATGAACAATGAGTAGATAACCTCATTGATAGTACGAACAAGTCATACAATAAAGACATAATTTTTAAAAAGAAATTTCAGAATGTTCCTACTTAAAGTTAAGCTTTTCATATTTTTTTTGGCATTTTTCTTTGTTTTATTTCATTCTGGATATCTACAGCTGAACTTCAGAGAGTTTGTGGGCCCCCTGAAACTCTTATGCTACATTCGTGATATGTGTATTTTTCTTGGGAAAGTTTCTTGCTTTTTGGGGGACAGGGAATCAGAATTCTAAATTATCTACAAACCCAAAAGCATTCTATTCTGTACATTTTAATGTTAGACAATAGCATATATATTCAATAATAATAGTAATTATGGTAAAAATTTACCATGTATAATGCTTTCAAATTGACTATGTCTTTTAATCTTCTTAACATCCAAGATGTAAGTTTTTTTAATCCACATTTTGCTGATGATCAAATTGAAATTCAGATATCAAACAACTTACAAAAGCTAAGCGAGTTATTCCACGGTGGATAGTAGAATGTCTTCCATCTTCAAATCTGCAGCTCATTTCGGTAGACTTGTTCCTTGACCCATCAACCATATGCTCTTTAGGAATTTCTTTCCTTCCATCTGTTTTCCCCAATGTACAAGCACGATTAGTCCTTGAACAGCTTGTTCTGCTCCCAGTCTCACTTCCCACCATGCTTTCAGGTCTTCTAAGCATGGAAGGTTTTAAAACTGATTAAGTAGAATTAATACTTTGAGTTGGCCCTCAGGAAATTGGTACAGTCACACTTCACTACCTTGGGCAGAATGGTGATACAGGGGATTGGAAGCATAATTGTCGGAAAGAGCTTGTACTGGAAATTGGAGCCAGAAATATAAGAAAAGGAGTAAGCTTGGAATTAAGCAAGGAGGGGGAAGGGGAAGGGAGAGAGGCCAACTGGTATCAGGGACATTGGCTCAAGCAGAAATGACCCCATATGTCAGAACTAGAAGTACCAGTCCTCCGTAATTCTAGTAGAGCTTATTCCCAGTAGCTCTCAGTGACTCTGCTTCAGTTGCTGACTCCAGTCTTAAATCATCTTTAGACAAAGAGAAACGCTTTTCAAGGAAGCAGAGGCCTAACCCACTCATCTAACCCAACTCTCAGAAGGGAAATTTAAGGCATTGTAACTCATCAGTGCTTCCTTTATGCTAAATGAATTCTGAGTCAATTGAATCTTAATGAAACAAAACTCTCTTCATTATTTTCTCATTCAAACCTGAAATCCTGTATCAAAAGTAAGATCATGGATTTTTCTGCTTCCCTCTTTCTTCAATGTAAGGGAAGCTTTTGAGATGTAACTTAAACCTGAGGAGGAGGCAGTGCTAGAGTATGGTTCCTGAGAACCTCAGGAACTATATCTCACTTTTTCTTATCATTTAATTAAGAAATTGAGATCCAGAAATGCCACATCACCTAATGGGAGGTAGAAGTTCTTGAGTCCTTGGAGCTCTCTGTCTTATCACATTTGATTCAAGCCTAACGTTGTGATTGGGCACGTGCTAGGACATAAACAATTTTCAAAACTGGTATATATTTCTCACCATGAAAGGAATAATATGCTTTTCAAATACAAGCTATTAATATCCAAGAGGCCACCTACTGCACTACAGTATAGATCACTGGGATATTTCTATGCTCACCACCTACCTAGTTTCAAGATTCTAGGCAGTAGAGGTGAAGACAGGGTGGAGATAGGAAAGGCACTGGGTCAACGTGAAGTGATGCCTGAATTAAAATTTCAGGTCATAGAGGGCATATTTCAAAAGAAAAATTCTCAAAGCTAGTGAATTTTTCCCTTTATAAATCTATATTTTAATCAATAAGAAAGCCTCTTCCTTGTCTGCTGAAGTCTTGGAGCTCTGGCCCCACATGGCTTCTGGTTGACCCAGACCTCACTTTCTATGGTATCTTTTCTAGAGGAGGAAAGAGCTAAGGTTTTGCAGTTCTCTTTCCTTTGCCAACATATTCTATTTAGAGATTGCTCTTTTAGCCTTGATCCTGTAACTGTTATGGGTTCACTTTTCTGAGCCATCATGGGAAAGGAAAAATTATTACAATTATTTTAATAGACATATGACATAATTTGTAACTCAAAGCCACTGAAATTTTGGTTTGAATTGTTACCAAACCTAAACCATAAGCTAGCTTGTCCTGATATATCTCTCACTTTTTTCTCTCTTGATAAAAAGTCCATGGACCTTTGCTTTTGTGATAGGTGGTTAGAGTATTGCTCATATATTACAATTATTATTTTCGACAGAATGCACACTGGTGTTTTAAGGCCAAATTAGTTGTGGGCAAGACAGCATTTCCCATTAAGAGCAAAGCTGCTGAAATGGTAAAGAATGAGTGGTTCTTCTGTTTAGAGGTGCTTGAGGGACACAAGTAAATAAGAGGAAGGACTTTAAGTGATGCTACCTGGATCGATATATCATCTCAAGCACTACTAGGTGAACAACCTTAGACAATATTCTTAACCTCTTTAAGCCTCAGTTTCCCAACCTGTAAAAAAGGTTTATTACTAGTAATACCCCTTTACATGTTGTTCAGAGGATTAAATGTGATAATGCATACGAAAGACCTAGCACAATGCCTGGATATTAGTAATAAATGGAAACCATTCTTATTTCAGCATTTTTTTCTGTCCCATCTCAATTCCTGTCTGAATATAATTATGCTTGCTTTAGCAGTGTAAAAATAATTATTTTCATTCATATGAACAGCTTACCATTTATGCCTAATGATATGTAGCACAATAGCTGTTACACATATCATTAAATATGTGTCTGATTAACTTTGTTGTAATTTTAATTGCAACACAAAATTCCTCTTGTGCATATTCAGTCATCAAAGACTGTTGCTCATGAAACATGGTCAATTGCTTTTAACCCAAAAGAATTACAGGGAATGTTGATCACACATAGTGCAAATCATAGACCGGAGAGCAGCAGAGCACAAAGGGAAGAACACAAGGTTGGGGGTCATGTAGACCAAGGACTAAAAACTTTAGCTCCACCACTACAATTTACTCAACCTTCTTCTGAAAAATTTTCTCTGAAATATGGCTAGTTATACCTACCATGTAGGACTTTGTGAGGAATAGAAGTGCTCTATATAAGATGATCAACAACGATCTTAGAACACAACAGACAGTCAATTATATTGGTTGTTATTATTTTTATAATTTTGAACTTTAACTTGGAAGAGATTTCCAGAAGTCCATTGTATTAGCCACCTCCGCTTTTCAGGTACGGTGTTATCATGTCCTCTCCTGTCATTTTCTACAAATGCAGAACGAGACATCAACATGGTTTGCCCAAGGTCATGCAGCTTGTAGGTGAAAGAGAGAAGCTGAGCCAGCAGCAGGTGGCCTGCTTTTTCCTTTACTTCCTTCTTTCACTCAGCCGATGCCCACTGCTGGCAAAACAACCCAAAGCACACATTTTTCTGGGGTTGAGTCAGTGGCATCCTGTGCTTTCCCGAAGAGAGAAAGCACAATTGAATTCAGAGGAAATGCAACTGCCAAGTAGGAAAGGAAATCAAAGAACAGAGGATAGTTGACTATTTCTGTGTTGTACGTGTGGCAAAAAGCCACATTAAAAATTGTTCTGTAGACCAAAGGAACTTGAAAATATAATATCTATAAGTACCTGGTTCACACTACTCCTCCAGAAAGGGAACTGGGGCTATCTTCTGCTAATCAGAACCTATCTTCATGGGGGC
The DNA here is from genome assembly GCF_902729225.1 of Pteropus medius. Lineage (NCBI taxonomy): Eukaryota > Metazoa > Chordata > Mammalia > Chiroptera > Pteropodidae > Pteropus > Pteropus medius. The sequence goes on along the minus strand of NW_024354875.1, from coordinate 13,496,308 downwards.
AGAGCCCCAAGTTTACTAGAAAACCTGGCCTTTCCTTTGGTTATCATCCCCAAATACTTTTTTTTAAGTTCCTTCACTTGACCATTACTCAGGGTATGGATAGACTGAGTAATCTGAGCTATCTGGGATGATGGCTCCACATGTCACTGTGGAGTAGCTGCTCATTAGAGGACCCCATCTGCTGTGTGCAATCCTTTCTCAGAAGGTCTAGTGCTGGTGCACAAGCCTTGATTCAGAGCTCCATGGGGGATGAATAGACATGTCAGACTTGACTAGACCTTTCCTGCTTATTTTCATCTTACCCTAGTCTTCTGAGGTCCTGGGAACGGTTTATGATGATTGTTTGAATCTTGGCATAGTACTTGGCATAGTACTCATATGTTCCCATAAAAGGGTCATTGCCAGGATGAAATAAGAAAATGGATGAACAACTAGACTTATATTAAGAATGAAGAAAATGATAGTTTCCCTTTCTTTCCTGCAAAATAAAATCTAAATCTAGGGAAAAAGCTGTAATAGATAGAAATATTTCTGGTTATTTAAAAAAAAAAAAACCTGGAAGGGTTAAAGCGGGAAAAAGTTACTTATTCATCATCATATTGAATATTTAATTTAATCATAATTTAAAACTTATGAGAAAAAAGAAAAATAATAGAAATTAAAAGCAAAATTTAATCCTTATGGCAAAATAGTATCTTTAGTGATTTATATGTTTTATGTATACAGCTCATTTTAATATTAACTGACATTACTTTTCATACATCAGAAAAATTAATAATTTGACATGGCTTTTTGACAATTCAGAATATTAACAAAGCCATTTGAGTGTAAATATTTTTCTGGTTATGATAAAATCTGGCTATGATTTTTCTAGTATGAGCTTTTGGTTGGGAAGATTAAGGACATTGTTGCTAGAAGAGTTGTTTTTTGTCAGCTTGGGTAATTTTTTTAGGTTTTTAGGAAAGGACCTGGTAAAAGTCAATCCCATGACTGAAACTGAGGATCCTATGACATCCACTGATTAAAAATATCAAAATGGATTTATAATAACTAAGCACATTGTCTCTCAATGTGCTTCTTCACAGCAATGATAGAAGTAGGGTAGCAAAAGTAGAGTAGTAGGGAAACAATTAACTTCTTTTTCTGTATTAAGTGAGGTCTCAAAGAAGTGAAAGATGGGATTTTATTTAGATTCTACAAGCTGGAATTTCTTAAATGTCATTTTCCTAAAAGCCATATAATTTATATTACTAAGAGCGCAATATGATATATGTATATATGTATTTCTATCAATATGCCCAATTATTACATCACTGATACCACAAATAATGTGAGAGAGGAATACTGTGGAAATGGTGCAGGCCGAGATTACTTGTTTGTGAGACTTGATTACCCTAGGCCTATCTGGCACATAAACTAAATGGGGCTATTCCTGGAATGTGATGTTCGTTTGTGCTCCTATGTGCAAGTGGTGAGGGCTGGACGAATGCAAGTGAGAAGAAAATACAGTTGTTATGCACTCATCTAGATTATTCAATTGAGGCATTTGAACATGGATGGCAATAAGTTCTGTCTACCTTGATAGCTACTGAGGAAGATGAGAATGGTCAGATCGCCAGTGGAAAATTGATGAATTATATAACAGTGGCTAACTTTGATTTTCCGGGTAACTAGAGAAATATGAGAAAATTGCCAGGAGGTCCCTAAAATTGCTGTCATTGCTATGAGGATAGTTGAGCTATTGGTATTGAGGGTCCTGCAAAAATAAAAAAAAAAGGTACTATTGATGATGAGGATAATGGGAGATAATGGCATATATTCCCCTTTTTTTTTTTTTTAGGTTTGAAAAGTATGATTTTGCATAACCACCCAGGTGCAATTGTTACCACGTTACTTTTGTTTCCTTAAATTAAAACTTTCACAAGTTTCTTCCCTTTCTCTGTAACCCAGATTTCAGGAAGTCTAGAATCATGCTCTTGTCTCATTTATTCTCATTTTATGGATATGAAGACAGTTTTGGAAAAGTTAAGTAACTTGCCAAAGGCTGACTTCTGATTAGTATAATAAACTGTGTGAGAGAAGTAACTACTGAGTTAGGTTAGCAAAAATACCCACATCAGAGCAGGTTTATAGAAACACTGATAGGATAGTTACTCAGCTTTTCTTTCCCCAGATCATTATTCACTTTAAAAAGAAATATATGTTCCAGCTCCCTTCTTCATGTTTCTTAAGAGTGAAGCAAGAAATCTTGATACTTTAAACAGTTTTTTTTTTAATATCTTCTCTATATCAGGCACTTGTGCTATCCTTCTATATATCCTGAACTTGTGTTAAGAATACAGCTGTGAACAAGGCAGATGTGGTCCCTGTACTCACAAATGCAGCTGTGAAAAGGTAAACAAACAAATCAGCAATTAATATGTTGAGGACTAATTCTTCAAAGGCAGAATTTCTGCTATAGGAACTTATAGAAAATCAGCTAATTTACAATTGCATTATCTTGTGTAAGATTACCCTTGAAATAACTACATAAATTTGGAGTCATAGACACTCTTTGTGAGAGGTTTAAGAGACACAGAAACTCTGATCTGTCTAGGGAAAAAAGGTTTCTATTGCTTAACAAATTATTACATACTTAGTGGCTTAAAACATCACATATTTATTATCCTACAGTTTAAGAGATTAGAAGTCAAAAATGAGTCTTAGAGTTCTAAATTCTAGGTTTCAGTAGAGCTTCATTCCTTCTGGATGTTCTAGGGAAAATTTCATTTCTTGTCTTTTCTAGATTCTAGAGGCTTCCCACAATTCTTGGCTTGTGGCCACATCATTTTGACCTCTGCTTGTCACATCTGCTTGTCACATCTCTTTGCCTCTAAATCGTTTGCCTTCCTCTTTCACTTATAAAAATTACATAAGCCCATCTGGATAATCCAGGATACTCTTTCTATCTCAAGATCCTTAACTTAATCAGGTTTGTAAAGCATCTTTTTCACATGTCAGGTAACTACCTACTCACAGGCTCTGAGGATTAGGACATGGACATCTTTAGGAGAGTATGCTGTGTGGCCTAATATATAACATTAGAGTGAAAATTATAAATATTTGAATTTAATAATTCAGTTTTTAACCATTTGAAATATTTTAGTTTGAGTTGTGAGTAAATTCTCTCAAACTCAGGGTTGCAACTTGGCTCTTTTATAGTCTAAGTGTGAAACAGATTATGATTGGATCTTTAACAGTTAGGCATTGATTTTTATTCTATGGAATGATCTTAAGTCCAAGTGTTTGCCTTTCAAATACCTCCAAAGAGCAATTTAAACTAACTGTAAATCAGAAATACTTTTTCGAATAAAGCAAATCAAAAATAGTTTGCTCAACCAGTAATTGGATGTTATTTGCTAAAAGAATGAACACAAAATTGAGTATCTACTGTATTTCCAGTCCATGCTAGTTATAAGAATAGGTAAAGGAGTATATATTTCAAAGTTATTGGCCAAAAAAATAAAGCAAATGAAATCTTACATGGGTTTTTCAAATTTAAAGCTGATATAAGAGGTGGATATTAGATTTTATGATGTACATTATATTGTATATACCTGTATTTGTCAGGGTTATCTAGAGAAACTGAGCCAATAGAATATAGAAGTTGAAACATCTGCATATAACTTTTGACTCCTCCAAAAATTATCCATTAACAGCCTACTGTTGACTGGAAGCCTTGCCAATAATATAGTCAATTAACACATATTTTATATACTATATATATTATATACTGTATTCTTACAATAAAGTAAGCTAAAGAAAAGAAAATATCATTAAGATAACCATAAGGAAGAGAAAATATACTTACAGTACCATATGTATTTAATGAAAAAAAATCTTCATATAAGTGGACCCATGCAATTCAAACCCGTGTTGTTCTAGGGTCAACTATATATGTTATATACTATATTATATACACATACATACGTACATTGAGAGAGACAGAGGCAGAGAGAGAGAGAGAGAAGAAGGGAGGATGGGAGGGAAGGAGAGTCATTTTAAGTAATGGGCTCATGGTGCGCTTATGCAATTGTGGGGGCTGGCATGTCTGAGATGCACAGTGCAGGCCAGCAGTCTTGAAATTCAGGCAGGGTTTGTATGTTGTAGTCTTGAGGAGGAATTCTCTTCTCTGGGAAACCTCAGAATTTGCTTTTAAGGTCTTCAAGTGAGGCCCACCCACATTATGGTGAGCAGTCTGCTTAAAGTCAACAGAATGCAAATGTTAATCACATCCAGAAATACCTTCACTGCAACATCTAGAATAGTGTTTGATCAAACAACTAGACACCATAGAGTCTAACCAAACTAACACATAAAATTAATCATCACAATGTCCAGGGCCAAGTAAATATTCTTGTTCCTTTGAGGGTTAAAAGGGTTTTTTTTTGTTTGTTTGTTTGTTTGTTTGTTTTTAACACAACAGTATTGAAAATTATTAGTAATTCCCAGTACTAAAACTTATATTAAAACATAGTGTCATTTAATAGAATAAAAGAACTGAAAGTCTTCAAGAATTGAAAATTGGGAAAATATTGAGATTTTGATATTACTGTACATGATTTCTTAGTAATGGTTACTCCTATAGCTACTTCATTGCACAGACATCAATTTATGTAGAAAGATGCAGACATAAATCTCTGTTGATTAATTATTTTCAAAGCCTGAAATCACCTTGAATTAATCAGCCAGGTTACTTTAGAATATGATGTACAACATTAGTTTTAGTATATTATGACAACTATGGAGAAACGAGCTGATTTGCAAATGGACTAACATATTGATAAATAGAATTTCCAAAAGTAGAAGAAATGTTCATTTAGAGCAATTTACAGATATTGATGTTAATAAAAAAATAGTTTTGTCATATTAAATGTAACTAGACAAAAAAGTGAAAGTCTTAAAATAATGAAATGAAAGTTTAATAACAAGATTTTTATTAAAATCTTTTGAATATTATTTTAGCTAAAAAAATAAAGGTTTTTAGAAAGCATCATAATTATTTTAAAGATATCGAGTAATGCTTATCTGTTCAGGTACTATCTGCTGCCATCTTGCAGAAACACCAGTCCAGAGTCAGAATTTCTATATATAATCCTTGTCAGATACATGTACTTATCCCATGGAAGAAAATATTGGTGAGGAAAAAACATTTGTTTTCAAGGTAACTGAAGTTGAATTTGGGTTCTGATTTTTGAGATTATTTTAAGGAATTGGTTCACATTATTGTGGAAGTCTAAAATCTGTAGGGTGGTTGAGCAGGCTAGAAACCCAGGAAAACTTTGCAGTTTAATTCCAAAGGAAGCTAGCATAATTCCTTCTTGTTTGGGTTGGGGGTTGTCTTCATTCTATTAAAGCCTTCAACTGATTAGATGAGGCCAATTAGAATAGAGCAGATTGCCCTTCATAACTTGGAGGCAATCCGCTCTATTCAAAGTCAATTGATTTAAATGCTAATCTCATAAATATTCACATTCACAGAAACATTCAGATCTGGGGACATCTCTCACTCTGCCATGTTTCTGACGTCACTCCTAGAAACATTCAGAATAATGTTTGACCAGATGTTTGGGAACTGTAGCCTAGCCAAAGTGACACATAAAATTAACCATCATAGATTTTTAACTGATTTAAACTGTGAGTGGGAGTAATTTGTGCAATAGTAATAAAAGCAAGAAGAGAAGAGGCTAGGGAATCAATATGAAGTTTTTCTGGATTTGATATGCATATTTTATTTCTCAAGAGCTATTCAGAACTTTTAGGTGCAAATAAAATCCTAATATTAACTATAACAAGAAGGGCTATATCAAAGAAAATGATGCTGGAGCAGCAAGAGAAGTGTGTAAGTGTCAGCTCAGAAGGAGACAAATGAGAATTCTTTTTTGTTGGTGAAATAGTTACTATTTGTTTCCTCTCTAATGGGTGCTCTCTGCCACTCCTCTGCACCATTAAATGCTGCTGCCGAATAGCATGCAGAGCTTAATTCCTAACTTCTCTGGCCCCTACATGATTTTCCTGAAAGCACAAGGAGTGGTTCAGTAAGAGAGATTGCCAGCATGATGCAGAGACAGTGCTGAACTCACCATCTATAACACCAGATTTGTTGCTAATCCTTCCTTACTCCCCATTTTGCCTTTCAAGCTGGCTGCAGTGAGAGATAGAGATGTATGTATTTTTCTATTATGACCAGTAATTAAAAGCTATAACATAAAATAACGTAGCATTAAAGCATACTAGTTCTAGTCAGACAAGACAATAGTTACTCATGTACCTTTTTTCTTTCATGAGATTCAACATTTTATCTCTAGTCAGTCAGAGAGGTGGATATTTGAGTGATTCCAGGCTTTTATGCATTCTAGTCAGTTGCACAGATCATTACTTGGCTGTTTTCCTATTATTGCTACAAGCCTCTATGGAATGCTTCCACCTCTTTCACCACCATACTTCTCACCTCCTGCCAGTTCCTAGTTCCCATAACCCAGCCAGACTAAAGCAGATATAGAAAGCTTTTTAGGTTATCCCTATTTACCTTCCAAAATTCAAGGGATGTTTCCACAGATAGAAATCAAGCCACAAAGCTATCAATTTATATGCTAAACATCTTGGGAAATGAACGTGGAATCAGATGTCATATGAAGAGCAATGGGATTGAAGACCTTTGTAAGCTTTTTTCCTCATCTGAAAAGATGCTTTAGTTATATTTGAGCAAAAGGGTGGATTACATATGTTTTAGAATAATTTCTAAGTATATTCTTTTAATACTTTCTCACAAGGACCTATGCATTCTAGTAGGGATAAACAAACAAAAAGGGATACACATAATAGGCATACATTCTATGCTATACAAAATTAATTAACCAATTATAGTTCTCAATAAAAAGTAGTGATTTTAGCTAATGGGTTTTTTTTCTTGATTAATATGGCAAAGTGGTCTCGTTTAATGTGTTTACATTTATTCTTCTGTTTCCTAGGTCAATTGTGTTTTTAATCTCCTTTTCATCTTGCCAAATTCTATTAATGAGTATATTTAAATACTCAAAACATTGTTATGAAAAATATTAACATACATATCAGGTAGTCACAATTATCTAACCGTAGCTTAGCTCTCTTCCCACCTGTCTGTAATAAACTGGCCATTAACTCGCAGATTATTTTTTATCAAAGTGAGCATGAAATTTTATTCCTAAAAGACATTTTATGTTGCTAAAAGGTTTTCATTAACAAATTATTTGTATGTGTGTATATTAATGTTGCTGATTTTGAGGCGGCTATTGCAAATCTACGTGTTGAGACAGTAGAATCTTTCCCCTGGGAAGCAGACTCTAAAAGACTGGTGTGCAAGGAAGTTCATTAGGGAGGGCCCATGAAATGGATACCTGTGGCAGCAAGGAGGAAGCAAGATTGGTATAGTGAGAGCTGCAGTGGAGATTCTGAAGCTGTGATGGCTCTTCAGAGTTGTCCTCAATGGGAGCCAAGGGACTGAGCCTTTATATTCTCACTTGGACAAGTTATTAGATGGCTGACCCTATGAAGAGTACATGATTTGGGCAAGACAGCTTTCTCCAGGCAAGGACAATTTGTAAAGAGGGCTAATATCTGAGGGATATCAATCAGCAGTAGATAATTAAGGCTAGTCTTTCTTCATAAAAATAAAGTATTAAAGGAGAAACTATAAATAATGTCTTAATAATTTATTTTTGTCTATATTTCTTATTATGCAAATACAATTTTATCTAAATACTTAGCACCTTCCCCAATGCTTCTCTGAGGATAGCTAGTTATTTCTTTTTTTCATTTTTTGGGGGTAATGTCTTTAGATAATGGGGAGCTCATTTAAATACCCTGTAAATCTAAATCCAAATTATTTAAACAACTCGAAAAAATAAAGAAAAGGGATGTATATGTAATCTCTAAATAATCCCCATATAAGTTTTACCCAATTTTATACACACTTCTCTTCTGGTTTTTACATGCATTTCTCTTCCAGTTAGTCAAAACAAAATGTTAAGAAAACTGAGTTCGTATGAAAATTGTGTGCTATGCTTCCATAAATTTTATGTTTTAAGCTATTATATTTCAATATCTTTAAATAATATAAATTAAAAATATAATAGCATATTAATGCCAGTAAGACACTTTTTTATGACAGAAAATTTGTTTAGTAAGTATAAACTGAAAAATATAAACTGAAAAATTTTACATCAGTTCAGGAAATAACTCGGTTAAGTTTAAATTTAACTGCGTGTAACAATTATATTTTCTTAGCTCATAACCTTGAAGTCAGTTGGTCGCTGTGGCTACATTTCATGATTGCCCATCAAGATAGTGCTCACCTCCAGGGAGGAGGGAAAGTCACATGATTGTCAGGGGTGTGCTGAGAACCTTCAGGGCTGTGGGCAGAGTCCTAATTTTTGCTTCTGTTGGTAGGTAGGTGGCTATTCTTTTTATAGCTATTTGTTAAACTACATACATGTTTGTGATATGTAGATTATAGAGTCTACAGACATGACTAGTGCTTACCATATCTGGTTCTCTTCCCCTTTCTAGTGGGTGGGAAGACCTCCTGGCCCACTTAATACTAGACAAGACAGTGTGACTATTTCTGACCAGGGAGCTATGAGCAGATCAAGGTCCTTAAGAACAGGTATGAATTCACCATCTCTCATATCCTCTGCCGAGTGACCTTGAAATCTCCGTGTTGAGAAGTAGCATCTCAAAATCAAATTAGCCTGGTTCCCTAAATCACTGGAAGGGAACTGTCCTAGTGAGCCACTGGACACGTAGTGAACTGTGCACGGACAGGAAATAACCTGTATGTATTAAGCCACTGAGATTTCAGTGTTTTCTGGTTACCAAAGAGTAGAATTATTTTGTCTAATAAAAAATGTATGTATATGTATATGTTTCATTTGACATGTGCTTGTGTGTGTATGTGCGTATAAAGTGTTTCAAAACTGAATTAATGGGAAGTAGAAAAGAGAAAAAAAAATGTAGGCAGTTAATTAAATTTCCAGATGTCTGATTGTCTGTCTCAGCATACCTTTCTGTGTCACATAGGTTATGTGTGCCAACCCATGGGTCAGCTGTGCTTAGTCTAATAGTGAATGGCTGGTAAATGGTAGAAAGATTACATGATTGAATAGTGACCACTAATTAATACAATTTCCTTAGAGAATGAATAAGAAGAGCAATCACATTTTTATATAAGAAGTCAACATTTCTATCATTTACTATTACTGTGGCTATGAGCATGTGATTTATCCAATGTGTAAAGTGGAAATGTCAGCAGCATTTTACTTGCTCATGTCTCTTCCATTTTTAAGATCTGCAGTTTTTTGATACTGGCCGGCTTACTAACCTAATTAAATGAGATTAACATCATTACTATTTTTCAAGAAATTTAGTCTGTTAGGTATTGCTTTACTTTGTGCATTGTACCATTCACATAGATTACAATGCTAATATTCCCCCTTGGATTGTCCAATACCCAACCTGCACAACGATATATATGCATTAGACCTCTAAGTACCTCACCTTATTCCTGCCTGTGTATCATTATTCAAAGTGTTTCCTTCATTTGGAATGTCCATCTCTTGCCTCAATCTGTCATGATATTGAACTCCATTCTACATTATTCTGTTAGGCTTTCTACAACAGTTCTCTCCCTGATAGTGTGTATACCACAAAATTGAGCACTTACTATTATAAAGTATCAGTGTTCAAGTTTCAGATTCTACAGTTAGCACATAAGATAAAAATCATGTATAGTTACCCTTTAAACCAATGCATAAAGTTTGTGTATAATGCTGTACAGTTTCCTTATATATACTAACATTTGAGAACTACAGAGCAAGATGAAAAGAAGCTTCTAAATCAGATGAGTGGACTTTCAAATCTGTCTTTAAGATAAGTATCTTCTTAGATAAGAAATTCTAAAATTCTTTCTCCTTGCCTACAGAGTTTATTCTCAGTTTTAAAATTAAGTCTCTAAAATGTTAGTACATGTCAATAGGACTGTTTTGCTTTTAACTTGGAAATTTTAATTTTTTTAATTTGGTGTTAGTCCTGGCAGACAGTAGGTGCTCTGAAAATGATTGATGGATTTGAATCTGTTTCAGTCTATCTTTTAAAGAGCTGTCGAAAAGAAAAGGACTTCTTGAGTAAATGGCAAGATTAGCTCAGATAATTTCATAAAATAAGGAAAGATGATTTACTATATTTAATACAACCCTTGCTATTGAGGTATAGTATTTAAAATTGTGCTAAAAAACAGATGAATAGAAAGAGACAGAAAGCCAAGAAATGTATTAATACATATATTAGAATTTAGTACATGACAAAAATAGTATTTAAAATAGGAGAGAAAGGAATAGTGTGGTCAATAAATATTATTGGAATAATTGATTCATAGCTAAACAGTCTAATTCATCAAATTTTCACTTTTGTTACATACATCTTTTTAAATAGCTATTTTCTTACCTAGATTAAATAAAAAGTTTATATCTAACATTTAAGTTTTTTTCTAAATTTTAATTGTTTATTCTATCTGTAATTTTCAAAGTTTATAATCTATTGTTTTATTTGAGTAAATTTCTGAATATCAAATTTAGTATTCAGATATTGAATATTACATATATATTTATTTCAAATAGTGAAGATTCAATATTTGCTAGTATCTGCTTTGTCATAACGGACTGGAATTATTAACATTTTCCCCTTATAATGGCAGGACATTAAGGTCTGTCAAGAGAGGGCCCTTGAAAGAAATTCCAACAGGAGGAACTCTTTCTGATTCTGGTTTGTCTCCTGCTGCTTTTTGCTTCTGCTGCTTTTTCTTCTGCTGCATGGTTGGTCAGTGGCGTGGGTGTTGGGGGAAATCTGCTGGTGTTCAGCTCTGTGCCTGGAGCTCTCAATTCCTTGGCAATTGCCCAGACCTGGACCATGTCCAGTGACCATCTTTCCAGAACATCCACGGGCAGACGCTGCATGCTCTGGGCCTGCTCTGCCCAGGCAATCCTGACTTCTCTGACAAGGTTAGGCTGCTGCAAGCATACCTTCTGGACCCCAGCATGTGAGAAGGGCGCTCTCATTCCAAGTATGCCCATCCTTGATACCCTCACTCAGCTCTAGGGTAGTCTTATTATAGTTTTATAGTTACTCTTCTATCATAAACATGATTATATCAACTTCCCATGTTTAAATTTTTGTGTATTTTCTTGTTCCTGATTAGATCCAGACTAATACATATATCACTCATTTCTAATTGATTTATAATGCTATCTCTGCCATATATTAAATACTACATTCAATAGGTGGTTTTTGGTTAACTTGCCTTTTGTGCTCTTTATGTGTGCCAATTATTAATCATTCAATTAGTACTCAATTTACTTTTAAACCAATTATTTAAAAAGTCAATTATGTTTACTATGGATTACATATATAAACTATATATATTTTAAAAATTTAAATATGGATATATTGTATATTATATAAAATACTTTATGTAAAGAAAATATTTAATATGTAAAATATATTTTGTATATGTCATATAATCATATGAATATATAGACAATACACTGTAAATTTAAATATATATACCCATAGACGTATTTTAGATTAGCTGTATAAAAATGCTTAATATTTTGTAGTACGTGGTCCCCTCTTATTCTTTAAACTCTTCTGACTTCTAGTTGACTTGTGTTCTTCACATTAATTTTAGAATTAGATTCTCAAATTCTTCAAAAGATTCTATGGAGAATCAATTGGTATTTAACTAAATGTAGATTTATTTAGGGAAAATTGCCATTTTTACAATACTGTATCTTCCCCTTCGTGAATGTGGTATTTCTTTACATTTACCTAGATCTTCATTTTTGTCTATTAATAAAACATTATTTTCTATAAAAATGACTGCTTAATCTACTCTTAGTTACTTTATACATTTTTTTGTTATTCTAATGAATAGAATTCCTTTTAATATTACATTTTTGGGTGAATAACAAAAGTTTTTATGTGTGTTTATCTTTTATCTAGAAAACTTACTGAATTCTCTCATTAAATCTAAATTTTGCTTGGAGATTCCCTTGAATTTTCTAAGTGCACCTTCATATTATCTGTTAATTGAAAGTTCTCCTTACTGTTTCCATTTTTTGAATTTCTCAGTCTTCTTTTTGTTTAAGTTGGTTCCTTAATATAGTCATTACATTGCTTAATAAAAATGATGATCAGCACCCTTGCTCTGTACTCAATTTAAAAGGAATAAATCTAATATTTCACCATTTAGTTGGATATTTACCATAATATTTGGTTAAATACTTAAGGGAAAGTCCCTAATATTACTTGCTATCAGTTTTGAATCAATATTAAAAGTCAAATTTTATTTAAGTGCTTTTTCTCTATCTTTTAAGATAATTAAAGGATCATATGATAAAGTAGAAGATTACATTAATAGATATTCTAAAATCAAAACATCCTTTCATTACTAAGTAAACCTTTCTCATCATAAAAGCTGTTTCATATCTTGATTCACTAATCATTTAATTAGTATTTTTGCATAAGTGCTTATAAGTTTAATTAGGCCTTAATTTTCCTTATTCCGTCATTGCCCAGTTTTAATACCAAGGTTTTTCTCATATCATAAAATGAGTTGGGAGTACTTTTACTTTTTCTCCCATAATGTGTGGAACAATTTACATAAGACAGAATTATTTGTTAATTGAGGGTGCTTTTTTATGAGTAGATTTTTTATTAGTAATCCCATTTTCTCCATAATTATACATCTTTTCACTCTTTTTGTATCAATGTGTCTGAATTTTCATAATTTATATTTTTCTGAGAGAATATGAATTTATATACATTTTAATGAAGTTCTTCATGGTATTTTCACTCTGTAAATCAACTTTTACAATCCCTAATAATTTTTACTTTGTTTCTTAAATCCATCTTTTATTCGTAATTTTCAGTTTTCTTTTCGTTTCAGTAATACTTTCTGCTGATTGTTTATCTCCCTTGATTCTCTGCTTTTATCATCATATTCTCCATTTTACTCTCTTTGGGGTGGCTCCCTTCATTTTTTTGTGTGTGTGTGTATTGATTTTTTAAATCCAATTTTTAAGTCTGAAAACTTTAAATTCTGTATTAGATATATTTCACAAGTTTTGATGCATTATAGATTGTTGTTCAGTTCTAAATATTTTACTATTTCCATTGAGATTCATTCTTTGACTAACGAAGTATTTACAAATGCAATTTAAGTTTTCAAATGTATTGGTGCATCACAGGCTTTTTAATTCTAATTCCATTGCATTTTGGCAAGAGGATTTAGTTTGATTATGGATTTAAGTTTGTCTAAACTTGTCTCATAGTTAGTACATAGTCAATTTTCATAAATTTTATGTGTTTGAGAAAAGTGTTAGTTTTATAAATGTGGTCTTGCATATAAATGCACATCTTTCAGATCACATTTTTTATTGTGTCATGCACATGTTCTGTATGTTCTCTGTTTCAGATAATTAAAATATTTTTGTTATTTGTACAATACACATATCCAAGTATATTTCAGGTGTATATAATTATTAATAAATTTCTGGTAGTGGTTTTCCTTACATTTCTGTAATGTTTTCTTTATATACTTTGAGACTGTCTCGTTAAGTATTATTACATCTTCCTAGTAAAAGGTTTCCTTTTTTCTAAGAGTGATTTCTTCTAACTTAAAGTCAATTTTATAGTTATTAAATGACTACATTGGCTTTCTTTTGGTTAAGTTTGCTAGTTATTTATTGTTCTGTCTCTTTATTTTCAATTTTTCTGAGTTACATTGTGTGTGAAAGATATAGTGTTTATCAAATTATGGATATCAGCTCTTTTTTTTTTTTTCCAGCCTCAATTCATTTGTGGCTAGACATGGCCAATGAGCAATAGTGAGCTCTGTTGTGGTGATCATGTTTCATAAACAGAGGATATTTAGCCTATGTGTTTCAAGTTCATGGGAGAAATAGCTATTTGTTTCTTTAAGTCACTGAGATAGTGGAGTTACTTTATCACTGCATACCCTAGTCTATTGTGACTAATTTTGTAACCAAATTACAACTGAATTTCTATATTATTTTTAAACTAAGAATCTGTCCTCCAATCTTTGCATTGACTTTGGTAATAATTTGTTGCGATAGCTGCTATCTTTGGCTTTACTTCTATATTATTTTGTGCTTTCTTTTTACCATATATTTTCCTTGCTTGTTTTTTCTACCTTTTTACCTCCCATTAGATTTTTAATAATTAATTTAGTCTATTCTATTGTTTGGACATTATTCATTCAATTTTCATTATTTTAAGTGATTACACTTAAAATTTTACATGCCCAGTTGTCTTAATCATTTCTAAATTTAATCAGTTTATCTTAACTGCCTCTAAAGAATTCACAGGACCTTAGAAATTTTTACTCCAGTCACTCTCAAATTGCCTAGAATTTTTATTCTAATTATGTTAATTCTCTACTAAATTAGCAATTGTGCTTTAAAAAATTATTTAAATACTTTATCTAAAAGACAAATTACTTAAAAGTCTAAATCTATCATAAATTCTAAATAATTTACCTAGAAATTTACAAGCAGTTTTTCTGTTTATCATTGCTTCTTGTATCCTGATCCTTCCTTTAAGATTTAATATATTATAATTTTTTTAATCAAAGAATTAATTGACCTTTCAATTAATTGACCTTTCAATCAGAATCTATGAGTGATAAATTATCTAATTTTCTCTTTTAAATGTCTTTATTTTGCATTAATATTTGAAAATGTTTCATTAGAATTTTAGAATTTTAGGCAAATGTTATTTTGTCTCAGACTTTTGAAGATATTCCATTATTTTCTTACATTTTTGCTGAGAAATAAGGTGTTAATAAATCTTAATTGTTTTGTAAGTAGATTTTTTTTCTTTAAAACTATCTTTAAAACTTTTAGCTGTCTTTTTAAAAAATATATCTTTTATTTTTACTAGAATGTATCTAGGTTTACATTTATATTTATTATTAGAAAGAGGAATTATTTTGCTTATTTAATCCACGGTTCATGTATTTCACCTATTCTAGAAAAATTTCAGCCATTATTTATTTGAAATATGCTTATATCCTATTGATTTTATTCTCTTGTGTTGAAACTTTTATGCAACGTAAGATGGATTCTCTCATTTATGCCTGCATAATTCCTCTTTTGTATTGTCTACCTTCATCTTTATCTTTTGCTTCCTAGATAATAAGTCATATTTAGTGTTTAGTTTATATGTTCTTCTTGAGCTTTATTTGATGTTAACTGTTTACAACAAACTTAGTTTCAGTAATCATATTTCTAATTTCTTTGTTTATTTGATTACCCATTGAAACCCTGTTACTCTTTTTTTTTTTTTGTATGTCTTTGCTTATATAGGATTCTATTTCGTCATTTGTACCATAAATCATTTAAAAAATACTTATTTGTGGACACTTTAGATTGCTTAATTTCACAAGTGTTTGGGGCACTAGTTCTTCTGTTTATTTTGTCTCCTCTTTCTCATGGTGCAAATCATTTTTAGGACTTTATTTTCCCCTTTTTTCCTTGTTTGTGTTCTGTTAATCTGAGATCATAGGAACAGGTTGTCAGAGTAATTTTTAATTTATGTCTACCAGTGCCTTGAGATTTAATTGGTTCAGTATCAATTTTTATGTAAATTTTGTAGGGATTTCTGCACCACTGCTATATTGTAAACTTGAAATTTGTTCATGCAGAATAAAGTCTTCAGATTTCAGTTTCTAAGCAGATACTTTAAGATAATTATATTATCTATAAAATATATACTATATGTCTTACATGTATATATGTGTATATATGTCATCTGTGTATATATATAGTATATAGTTAAATATATAATATGTGACATTCTTATTTATATATATGTACATTAAATATATGTTGCATATGTCTTATATGTGATATATATGCATGTATATGATATATGTCTTAGTCAAACATAAAACTTGCTTATGACTTTTCTGGGCCCAAGGATATAATTTCTCTAATTTCATTTTCATTAAGAGGGAAGATTTCCCAGGGTCCAAGTCTAATTCAGGACTACAATTCCAGCTCTGGCTTTTCTGGAACCAAGACCATGTCCATTGTGTAATAGTATACTGCCCTTTATATGTTGGGCTCATTTTAGATTTTATATTCCCCTTATCTCATATTTTAGCTTTTATATTAAAGTGCTTCTTCTTGTGTTTTGGTCTTCTGACTTCAAGTTCCTGACACCTATGCATTTTTCTTTCTTTCACGTTTAGCTGTGTTTTTCTTTTATTGTTTAATTGCTACATTTTACTTAACATTTTAAAGTGTTAGGAATGAGGTGCATGTCCATATTTGAATCCACCATGTTGTGAGACTTGAATTAAGTCAATTTTTATATGCATGTTTTATTTTAATTTTTTGCATAATTATAGATTTTCATAGACTATGAATTTGTACTGCCTTTGCCTATTGATAAGGTTCTTGCCATATATGAAAAGTATTTATCCAAAGTATTTGTATTCTTTTAGATTTCTGCCACCATTGTCATTGTCAGAACAATATAGGTTTATCTTATCACTAGTGCTTTGTTTGAGTAATACATTGATTTTATTTTTTTTTTTTTGGCTAAGTTAAAGTGATGTAGGACAAGACAGAGACTTACTATAGATTGACATATATATTACAGTTATGATTTGCTAATAGGCTAATGGTTCGCATAATGTTAGAATTGTATTAGAAAATCAAAAGAATCATATTAAAGGGGTTTGGTATAAAAAATGAGGTCAAACTCTAAGAATATTTTCAAAGCAGTATTTAAATGAATTTATTATAGGCCAGAGTCTGGTTTTATGGGTCATAAACTAATTCTTTTTGATATTAAAGTCTTGCTCAAACTCAGGTGCTGTGTCTTTTCCCATCGTAGCTCACAGAGACTGAAGTAGAAATTCAGAATGTTAGACTGTTGATTCACAGTGAGTAATTAATGTGTCAAGCAGACTGGATGAATTCTCTTATTAGCCTGATCTTTACATTTTCTCTATATAGATAGATATGTGGAAAGAAAAACTATCAGATAGTTGCCTATTTTGGAATCACAACAAACAAAGGTATTGTTTAACTTTTTTTTTTTTTGAGTTTTAATAGTATCAGTACCTCATAACTTGTTATGTCAGTTCCTTAAAATGAATGTAATCTGATGGTCCTATACTCACAAGCATCTAACATTCTCTCTCCCACTTTAATAGTGCTTACCCGTTCAGTGCCCATGTTTTCTCATTGGCTCTTCTGTAACTTTGCTTCTGTTGCTGAATAATCTTGCTTTTTGCTGACATCTGCCTTTTTGAATTATATTCCTGTCTTCAATTCGGTTCTTGCTAAATTTTGTTAACCTTGAAGGCCTTTTCTCTCCTTAATGTTACTGCCTTTGGAGTACTACTTATTGCTGCTACTACTGTGTCTTTCTCTACCATTATTATCAGCATAAGTAGCCAAGATTTATCAGACCCTTTCTATTACTTAGTCACCATGATATGTTCTTTTGTGTGCATTTAACTTAGAAAACCACACTGTGAAATTGATATTGCTGTTATGCCTATTTTCTGATGCTTAGAGTTCTAAGTGACCAGCTTATCTGGTGAGAATGTGGCAGGTTCATAGTTTATATTTAGGCAAGTGTCTTAACTCTAGAACATTTCCAGCCACTTTAACTTTCACTGGTTCTTGGAAAAAGACAGAGAAATACCTCTCTCACTTTTCTTTGTAGCATAAATTTCTTGTATATTAGATCAGGACTATAGTGATGATTCTTATTTTATATGTGAGGAAATAGTTTCAGAAGGTTAAGTGTTTTATCTACGACCAAAAGCCAGTTAACGATTGTCAGACTATTAGTCCTAGGATATTTCCAGTATTATTTACCCCTCGTCGTTTCCCTTCCACATCTCCCGTTCTTGATATGTGAACTGGATTGCCAGGGAGAGATCAGTCATGAAATGATTATGGTTATATATTGATTAATGGTATTTATATATTTATATAGACATATAACCACATAAATGTGAAGAAATGATTATTTCTATTATTACTGGAACATAGACTCAGCTTTTTGAATATGATGATCAATTTATTTTATTTTTTTCTCTCTATTTTTTCTAACCCAGTGGGCAAGTATAGATGTTTATGACACAGTAAGAATTAGGAGTACAAATTCCGAGTTTCAAATAAAACCTTAAACAAAATCTGAAAACTGCTATCTAGTACTCAGCAGGCTATAACCAGCTAAATAACTAGTTCAGAGAAACATCTCACTGGGAGCATTCCCTTTTTAAAATATCCGAAATGGAAAGTTTGTAGCTTTGCAAAGCATGGATACTTTACAGTTAAAATTCAGAAGCATTGTCATTGTTCAGCTGAGCTTCTATGCAGGGTTACCATCCCAAGGCTCCTTCCTCCTTTATTTTTAAAATGATTGAAATAGCATGGTAAAGGATTTAGTCTTTTGAAGCCAGTGATATATGGAAATTATGACCATAATCCAGATTGGAAGGTTTTGTTTTTGTTTTTAATTTTTTAAGGAACGTTATGCTCATGCAAGATGTCAGTCTGGCAGATTTGAAGATCAAAGTTTTCTTCTTCAGGTACAACATGCACGCTGAAGCTAAGCTAAGACACGTCCCCTGGCTCATTGTGCCCATGTGTACTAACTCTTAATAATAGCTGTCAATTCTAGCAACAGAGAAAGCAGTTAAATACCCATGCTCATCTCTCCTTTGTTGATCCTGACAGGCAAGGTGACATTGTGATGATGCATTAATGATGATGGAGTCACAAGGAATTGAAAAAACTAAGTATTATTACCCCAAGTAGCTATAGGAACATTCTTCAAGTAAACAATTAACTCATCAGATACTCTCAAATATGGAGAACCTTGTAGATTCAAAGTTGGAATTTCTAATTTTAAAAGTAAATAATATAAAATTTAAATTCGAATAGTTTATTTTTCTATTAATGCAGTCTATCTTCCCTTTTCTTTGCTTTTCATTTTTAGGGGATTTATTTTAGATTCATGATATATTAAGTTTTTTAAAAACAATACTTAAAATATAATTCGTCATTAAAATTTGATATAGTCAGTTATATTCAGTTATTTAAAATTTAACAACTAACAAAGATAATGGCTTTAGACTTTGGTTTCCTCATTTAAAAAATTGAGAGGCTACCATGAACAACCACTATTTTAAAATCTGGGCTGAAGTAAAACAAAATTCATCAACTAAAGATTATTGTAGAACAGAGTTTGGCAAATTGGGAAGGTTCATTCTTTACCAATCTCAAGTTCTGTAAAGCGAGTTTTCACATGGTTAATTAGCATTTATTCAGTACCTGCCCATATGCCAGGTTATATGTTGTGTATTGAGGTTATGACTGGTTCCTGCTTCCCATGAGTGTGCTGTATAGTTGGAGAGACATACAAGTAACTAAGATAGTAACACATTACATCTGCAGTTGGAAAGAAGATGGTGACATACCCCAACCTGGAAGAGGAATCAGGTAATACTACCTACAAGAGGTGACAGTGCAGCTGAATCTTAATGAATAAGAATCACATTAGCCATGCAAAAAGGAGGGAAAGGAAATTCCAATCCTAAAACATAAGACCGCAGGGCAAGCTCTAATGGAAACAATCACATCTGAATAAAACCATTCCATCCAATTCTCTTTTAGAACTGCCATCTGACTTAGAAAGAGTCCTTGTTTCCCATCCCTTGAAAACCCAAGTTGAGTTTACCTGCCAACATATGTAATGATACAGTTGCTACTGGTTCTATATTTGTTGCAACAATTATATTTTTTGTGTGTTTTCTTTGCTTTTGGGTATTGTCTTTCTTGATAAGGAAGGAATTAATTTTATCTTATTCAGCATTTTCTAGGCCCCACTGTGTATTATGCCTAATCCAATCATTTGTTTTTTTTCTTTTCTGTACTAATCTTAATCAAGGGATTTTTCTATTAATTTTGTTCTTAATTAAATCTCAAATGTTGTTTCAAGGTAAACTGCCTATATATTTATGTCTAAAATTTCCTAATGCCAAGAATAATATCTTAGCCAAATTGTCATGAAGAAAATTGTACTCATTTTCATTTGAAGGAAGTTATCGAGATCTGGCCATCATAATGTACATGATTATAGCTCTTGGTCACTTGTATTTATAAGTAAAAGGGACCATTTACTTTACCTAGTTTTGTTTATCCTTTTTCAAGCTCAGCTAAACAACTACTTGCCTTCCATACAAAATCCAGTTGCTTTTATTATTTATAAACCATGTAGAACAAAATAGTCTTTCTTATTCACAGATTAGTTGGAAAAATGTGAGAAGCTGGTCAGACTTCAGATCTCTGAAAACATTAACAGTTACTGGGTTTCAAAGCCTGTAAATACTAATACTTTGTAATTTTCTATATGCAAATCCCATGGTGTGCCACATAGAACTTTAAGAAATCAGAGGACATTTTTTTTTTTTATTTAACAGTAGCATTTTAGGATAAATTGTGCTAGCTTCTGTTTGTGTAACACTCCTGAAATGGATCTTTTCAAGCATAGCAATGGGTATGAATTGTGCTTGCCTAAAGGCCATGAAATCCAAAAACTGTGAAATGGAGTTCAAGCACAGCCCTTTAAAGCTGGCAGAAGTTCAACTGTAGTTTGGGATAGTTTGGTCAGCAGTTTCAACAAATACTTCTAAAAGTTTATCTACATATAGGCATTTTTGTACTGGGCTATTGTGAATGTTGCAAAGTGAGTTCTTTATTTTTCCATCCATTATGCATTTCCTACTCTGTGGGAATAAAGACCACTCACTGAATACATTTGCTAGTTTCACTGCCTTTTGAAATGTATGAATAATTAATATACACTGGATTGACTATCTTTTGCTGCAAATCCCTTTACATATTACAGGATTTTGGCTTAGGGAATGAGATGGGTATGAACCCCATTTCAGAAGTCCAATCTTATTATCCACTGCTTGAAACACTTCTCTTTTCAAAAATTTAATTCAACCACAGAAATAAGACTAAAAAGACAAACAAAAAAAATCAACTCAAAGTACTATCTTACTGAATATTGCCACTAGTCTTCTGATTTTTTTTTTTTTTTTGATGAAAGTTCATTTTCAGATTCATTGATTGTAAAGATACCCTAATGAAAACTATGGCAAAAACCCACTGGACTCACTTTTATCTAGAAATCTTTATTGAAAGTCTGCTTTTGACCCCAAACCATTAGAACAGATGTAATCATTCAAGGAAACAGTGTTGAGTAAGTTCTAGAGCCAAAGATTCTTTCTGATTTATTTTTTAAAGAGAGTTTCAAAAGGTCTCTTCAATTTAAAATAGTATCATAATATGATAAATATCTAATGTGATTTATGATTTACAGGCCTTTTCATATATAACATTTTATTCATTCTATAATAAAGTAGTTGGAAGGATCGTATCCCATTTCTGGATCTTCTGCTTACTAGTCATCTAACCTCAGGGATGTAACTGTACCTCTCTTGTTCTAACTAGCAGTACCTTCAGCAATGGCTACATATTTTAGTTTTCTGGTTCTAGATTTCCTTCTTGTTGACCTCCAACCCCGGATTGAGAGGAAGGGTTTTTTCTGCTTTTGTGAATTCCTGGGTTCCCTCAACTACCTTTGAGAGCTCTTTCTGCTTTTCTACCACTTGTGTAAGCAATTCCCAAATTTAGTGTCCCTCTGTTTGAAATACCTAGAGTGATATTTATTTTCCTGACTAAACCCTGTTGGATATAGCTCTATACACTCTCATTTCCTTCTCTGAAAATGCAGATAAAATAACCTAAATCAAAGGGCTATACTGAGGATTACATTTGTAAAATATGTGAATGATGAAGTCAGGGGCTGGGATAACAGACAAACCAGCAGTCGTGGAAGGCCGCCATGGAGGGAGCCAGAAAAGGCTGACAGTAGGACAGTAACATTAACTGAGTGTTTCCTTTGTCCTAAGAATGCTGACCTGCAAGGCAGTGATCTTTTTTTTTTTTAATTAAGTTTATTGAGGTAGCATTGGTTAATACAAGTCCAGTTTCCTTCAGCTACCATATATTTGATCCCCTTTACCCACTTCACCCTCCCCTAAACCTTATATTTGATCCCCTTTACCCTGTCTATCTCCCCCTTCTTTCTCCACCCCACTAGTAACCACTAGTCTATAGTCCTCTGGTAACCACTTGCCTATAGTCCATGTCCATGAGTCTCTGTTTGTTTGTCCTGTTCGTTTGTTGCTTTTAGGTTTATATCCCACATATAAGTGATATCATGTGATTTTCAACTTTTTCTGTCTGGCTTATTTTGCTTAGCATGATTATCTCGTGGTCCATCCATGTTGTCGCAAATGGCAGTATTTCACTTCTTTTTATGGCTGAGTAATATTCCATTGCATATATGTACCACAGCTTCTTTAGGTGTTTTTTTTGTTTGTTTGTTTTTGTTTTTTTTTTAAGGCGAGGCAACCCTTGGTTGACCTCACAGATTGCAAGGACCTTGTCAGTTTACAATCCCTCATTTTTTATTTTTTACACTTTACAGCAATTGGTCTTCCTAGGTGGTCTCCTATCCAAGTACTAATCAGGCCAGACCCTGTTTAGCTTCCAAGATCAGATGGTATCGGGAGTGTTCAGGGTAGCATGGCTGTAGACTGGCAGTGATCTTTATTTTCATTTTTAAGATGAAGAAAATGAGGCTCGTAAATATTAAGTATAACACAGTTAATATATAGTCTCAGAACCTAAATTTATATTTTTTGTTTTCCTTTCTATCATGCGATGACTACTGTTGGAAAAATTCCATGTGTAAACTACCTACTCAACAATGTTACTTTGAATGGGGCTCTGTTTTCAGGGCCAGGACCTATAGTCATTAACAAAAGGCAGAATTGATTTCTTAAAAAGCCCTCTGTTTTGTTTACATGAGTTGAAGAAAAATACTATTCATTTAAAACACACCTAGACTGTTTAGAAGAAGGATAGGGACTAACCCTGTCCTAGCACTCAAGTCTAGAAAACCTCTTACAATATAACTAATCTTCAGTTATTTGTATTTTTAACCCTTTGTCAAGATGATCAAGATAAGTCATGAATCAGAAATGTTTTGCTTTTAGCTGCCCATATTGTCCATATAAATGCCAACTTTAATTACAGTCTGTTTCTCTTTTTACTATAGGACATTTTATCCACAGGGTCTGGCAACCTGTTTTCTATTATCAAAAATATGTCAGGTGACAAGACTCAGAAATTCTTTGTGGAAAATTATAAACCTCTGATATGAGCAAGAAAGGGATACCTTAAAATAAATATCCCAGGTGTGAAAGTTAGACACTGCAGCAGGTGCACATTCCCACCCTAATTTTTTAAGTTTGTAAACTTTAGAAGGACTTGAAGAGTTTTTTCTGTACGATAGAAATAAGGATCTTTGAAATGGTTAAAGGCATTCCTTTGTATTTTTGGCAGTTTTACAGGCAAAACAGTATAGTTTATGTAAGGAAAATAATGTGGAAAAACGATTTTATAGCATGACTGAGTACATGAAGAGAACTTCAAAAGCTCCTGACAGCTGTGGAGGGTGAGCTCATATTTTGTGGAATGTAGCGGAGAAGGCAGGTGAGCACAGACCTCAAATTTCCCACATGTGAGATACCTGGGAGGTCTACCTACTACTGTGGGAACTGATGAAAACTTTAACTAGACACACATAAATGAGGGAACCAATATTGATAAAAAGGAATCTCAAGGAATGTGGTTATCATTTCCAAGAATTTTCTTCACATTCATTTAACTGATTTTTACTTTGTTCCTTGTTAGATATTTTGTTTTTGCATTCATTTGCCTAGGGCCATACCACCCTGGATTACAATCTCCTTAGATGTTGTAGACTGAGCAAAGTTTAGTTCAAAGTTAGGTTGGAGAGAGAGGGAAAGACCACCTAGGAGAATTGTACATGAGATCACTTAACTTCAGAGTTACTGATGCAATAAGACAGCCATGATATAATATGAATTCTAAAATTATAACCTAAAAAAAAAAAAATCCGAAATGGAGATAGGGAAAGTTAGAATCAATTTTATAAAACAAACAGATGGCTGAACTTGAATTATTTTATTTAATCTTTATTTGGTTTTTATATTATAGGATACTGTTCGAGAAAATTAAGAGGTAACATTTATTCATAGCTACTAGGTGCCCAGCACAGGATTACATAGTTGACTTGACTTTTATTTACTCTCATAACAACCCTTGGAAAAATGTACTGTTGTTACCCTATTTTGCATACGAGGAAACTGAGGCTCAAGGATGCTATATTTATTAATATAGAGCTCAAAGAGGAGGAGAAAGGACAAAGTGGGGATTGGCAAATGACTATGTATGAAACAGTGCCAGAGTTTAAAAATATTTTAGCAATCTAATGACTTTAAAATCTTTAAAAAATTATCTTTTAGGCTGCAGGGTTAGGCAAAAATGAAGCCATTTCTTGGGCAAAATGTGCTTCAAACCTCTGGTAATCCTTGAAGAAATATGGTAGTTTTTTAATTATAAAGGGACAGAGACCTCAGAATTTATGCCAATCTCCAGGTTGTCTAAAACTCCTCCCACAATTTCAACATGCTACCAGCACTGACTGTGAATGAGTGTGGCTGCGAAAATACATAAAGTGTTACTGTACCATTAATCAGGTACGATTTTCAAAGTATCATAAATTTCAGTGATCAATGGCAGGTGTCATCTTCGTGACTTGGGGACTAAGCCCACGGATCAGCCTGATGGAGACAAATAAGAAACTAATAGGGATGTGATAGTCTGTTAGAGGCGGAGCTGCTTGTTAGATTTTCAGACCTGTCATTTGTGAAAAATGGTGGATAATTTGAAACTCTACATGTCTCTCATCTATGATTCCTTATGCTTTAAGTGGAATTTTGTGGTATTCTTTGTAGATTTTATTTATTTTGGTTT
This sequence comes from Pteropus medius, assembly GCF_902729225.1. Classification (NCBI taxonomy): domain Eukaryota; kingdom Metazoa; phylum Chordata; class Mammalia; order Chiroptera; family Pteropodidae; genus Pteropus; species Pteropus medius. The sequence continues at coordinate 13,471,208 of NW_024354875.1, read as the reverse complement.
GAAACCAAAAGTATCAGCATATAAGTAACTATTATTCAAAACAAAAGTTATTTCTGTCTGAGTTTCAAATGAATTAAAATGAAAAGCACTAAAAGAAAATCCATATTACCTATATTTCCTTGTATACTTTCACTTAGAGATTAAATGCTAAGTGTTAGGTTGACTTTTAAAAAATATTTTTTTGACAATGTAATAATATTGATAACTGAAACTTGAAAAATGAATAACAATACGAACAACAACATATACTTGCAATTTCATTGCCATTAGGTACATGCCAGTGGTCTTAAGTATATTCAGATATAAAATTTAAAAATTCTAGTTTTTGAAAAGCAACAGAATATAATTATATCATGGGCATATACTATAATATCTCCATGATATTCAGTATTACTCAACGTGTCAATGTTTAGGAAAACAGAAGCTGCTCTTTGTGTCTTTCATAATACACGAAATTAGAGGCATTTATAATTGTGGGACTTGGGGAAGAGAAAGGCAGGAAGCTCTTACTTAGCCTGCAGAATGGAAGCTCTAACTTGTGTTAGAGCTGCTGTATAATGCAGGTCCCCCTAGAAAGTGCCAGATGACTATCTCAGCCAGCAGCACTGAAGTAAGTGATTCCCAAGAAGCCTCATCAAGGTCTCTCAGCTGCCTAGAACACCTAAATGGATGCTTTGCAGAAGTTTACCATGAAGTTCCTGCAAACTTCACAATCGATGTCTGCTCATGTGTCTGGCTGGGTCTGCTTGCAATGAATAGTATTTTCTTCCCTTCCATTTTTCAAAGCTCACATAAGTGACTGTCAGTGATAGAATCTAACCCTAAAGAAAATCATACAGGACAAAGGATTCAGGGGAACATGATACTAGGCTTTTCCGCAATGCAGAGAAGACCAGCAAAGGGGATGGTAGCAATGTTGACTTGACATTAGTCAATCCAGGACAGTCCAACCATATCTTGTCTCAGCATCCCATGACATTCTTTCACCTACTTTTAAACTTCTGACCACTACCACTGTCATCAACAAATCATGATGTTCACATGACACATGTATGCATATCCATCATATGACTGAAGATATCACCTTCTCTAGAAAGAAGGAGGACACAAAGTCCCATATGTCACCATATCCATCTCTAGGTGATATTCATTTATTTCGTGGCCTAGCCAACTCCTCCGTTTACATCCTTTAATTCAGACCAAATGTCAGGGTTAAAAGTGAACATACCATATGTTAGAAAGCACAGCAGTAGACTTGTCCTTTTATTTCATAGTAATGAGGAGGAGCTATAACTGGATTTGAGGAAAAGACAGGGATTATCTGGAGATTCTGGACTTTGAGCTTGAACTATGACCACATGGTTTGTTTCCTTTGGGGAGGGTGAGTATATTTGCATGCAGGAAGGAGAGTGAACCACACATACATTTTGTGATCAAAAAGCAGACTTTTTAAAAAATTATTAGAGCTCTTTATCAAATATTTCTGGTCCACCTGAACAAGTGGTGAGATTGCATTTCTTCCATATTTATAAAATGAAATGTGAGTAGAGATGATATATGCCATGCTATTTGTAAGCCCTGAAAGCTAGGGCAAGATTTCCCATGCTCTCTTTCCTTCTTCCATGGCTACTGGCAGTGTTACAAACACCAGCTGCTCCATGAGCCTGGATCTTAGAATGAGGATGATGAGAAACAGAGCCTGTGCTTAAGCTCCGATGGGCATGTAATGTGTGGAAAAAACACAGTATGCACAGGATAGTGATTATACACAACAATATTATGTTATAAACACTAAACTTGTTAACAGACTAGATCTTAATTATTCCCACCATAAGAAAGAAAGAATTATGTGATGCGATAGAGGTGCTAGCTAAAGCTATAGTACAATGTGTGTGTGTGTGTGTGTATATATATGTATCAAATCAACATGTTGTATACCTTAAACTTATACAATGATGTCAAACATATTTCAATAAAAAATGAAAAAAATATGTGGGAAAAACAAACCTTTACTGTGTTAAGCAACTGAGATTTGGGAATTGTTTATTAGCACAGCCTAACATTATCCTATTCTGAATAATGTATCCAGTATTAAATATGAAAGTAAATATATTACCATGTTTTAAAGTCCCAAAGTTGTCAAATACTTGAAAAACAAGTTATTAGAAAATGATCTTAACATGTAATGGAGGTTAGAAAAAAGAAAGGTATTGAACTGGTTTAATATATTTATGATTATATGAAGGTTTACTATATGCATATAATTTTTCATGAAGTGCATTACATTCCAGATTATGGAACAAGGGGGGGTGGGTAGCTAACAGATCCTCATGGTGATGATTTGAATATGTAATATTTGGAAATGCTGCTGACCAGCGGTTTTCTCTCTGAGGCTGATGAGGATGATCTGAACCAGTCCAATGGTAGACATATGCCTAGACCTCTTCCCGGTGAATGCAAACCTTATTCATGTCTCAAAAACAAACAAACAAACAAACAAACAAACAAAAAAACAAACTATCTTTGTAAAATTGATACCATTGCAGAGAATCCAGAGTATTCTTGATTATTCAAAATCAGGGTGTTTAAGATTAGGGCAATGACTTGCTTGGGGAAAATAAATTTCAGGGAAATAAATGAGGAGATGAACAAAGTGTCAGTCTCAGTTCTTAATAGCTGTTACTTGGTTAAAATACTTAACATATAATTCAAGTTTAGCTTATAAAAATTGAGGATAATAATTACCTCATAAATTGTTGAGATTTGATCAATGTCTCAGAGTAGTTGCTAAGTATATATGTTGGTTTTTAAATATTCATCTTTTAAAATTTTACATTGAATATACATAAAAGGTGCTTTGTTTGGATCAGAGAGATTTCTTAGTAATTACTTCATGGTAAATAATAAACATGTTTGCCCTCTTGCTCCACTGTTTATCACTGGGACAATGTGATGAGAGCTAATGGGAATTTTAGCTGGACAGTCCTTAGTCAAGAGATTAAAAAAAAAGGATTTTTCTCTGCTTCTATAGGGAAAGGAAGTAGCAGGCCCGTTCCGCTCCTGAAAGGATCGAGTTGGAAATGTAGTGGGCCTTATTGCTTCATGTGAAATTATTATTGACTAAATACTTTGATATATTTATATACATGTATTTCTATCAATTGAATTTTAGAATATATATGTCAATTTTTCAAGAAGGTGGATGACTTTTTCAGTGTTCTCCAATAACAGATAGAAAGCTTTCAATCAGCCAATCCCACATCACTACCTTTTCCTTCTAACAATCCTGTTAACTCTGCTGTTTGTCATAATTAAGCAAAAGTTTTAGCAACTGACAATGTCCAGAAGGCAGTGACGTGTGGCCATGGCACAGGGCAGTAGCTGCAAGATGTTTTCTTCTGAATCTAACTAAAAGTCATGGAGCATGAGAAACCCTTTTCTAGATAATGTGAAATGAAACAGAAAAATACACTCCAATTACTGTCCTACATAAATATCCAAAGGGAACAAAGAGCATCAGTCAGGAGGCTATTGTCTCTCTTATTATGTTCCAAATTGGAAATGGCAACTTGTTTTCTTCCTCACATAATAGTTCTCTAAATAAATTGTCTTCTCCCACTGTCTGATACTCTCTTGAGGATTTGGTTATTTAAGGATGAAGAACTTCTGGTTGTGCAAAGCATGGGTTATGAGCCAGCTCCCTGCCTGAGAGAGAAAATGGAAATGAATACTGGGGTGATGTGTTGAAAATCAGATACATTTTAGCAATACATTTTTCATGATTTGGGTACTATGAAAGCCTCTTATAAATTTTAGCACACTGTAGTGAATGACTTTGATTCCTGAAAATCACATATGGAATATTTGATATACCCCTATCTTAAATTATCTTAGTAGTTCTTCAAAATAAGAACTTACCTGATGGGGATTTAAGAGAAAATCTTTCATTAGTATTAGCCCATCTTTACTATCAATTTACATTTTCTTTCTACATAAATTTTATGTAAAAACATATTTATTAGCTTGAGATTCTTTTCAGAATTTACCCTTAACAAAATTTTACGCTTAAATACTTATTTTTTGCTTAATGACTTTTTCCAATTTTTATTTCTATGATTTTTTAAAAGAACATTAAAAGAGAACTGTAAACTAATTTTCTTCTGAGTCCAACTCGAAGTGTTTTCAATTTCCTGGGAATGTAAACTGTTCCTATTTTTTGATGTATAGATATGTCCTTAGGAAGTTTTACTTATTTTGTGGTCTAAATATTCTTTAAATCTTCTATATCAAAAGCGATTGGTAGTCTACCAAGAAAAGTCCTTGGTAGACTTTTATCTTCATAATATTTTGTCTATCAATATGAATAATAACATACATGATGGTTTGACAAAGTGAAGTACAAAATCTAAAGACATTATAAAACATTAAAAATTAAAAGCTTGAGACAGCTTTAAATAAAAGTTACAGAAGCTTAATTCTCAAGGAAAGTTAGTATATCAATGTCATTTTCCTGAGAGGTAAATGTAGCATGGAATATATTGTGATAAAGTAATTGATCTAACATGATACTGTCAAATAGAAGAAAACAAATAAGCATATTATTAATTGAAAACCTTTTCAATTTACTTTGAATTTCTTAAATATAATTCTCTTTTTAAAAAATATAGCTAACTTCTACCCATGACTGATCACCAGGGTAATTGGCAGTGCTCTGTTCGTATTGAAACACATTTCCGTGTAAAAGTATAAAAGCTACCTAGTGCCCTTTTCCTGCTGGCCAGGCGAATTCCATGTTCTAGAGATAAGTCTCTTTTTTCCTACACATATTCAATCTTAGAAGAAGACAAAAGTTGCTATTGGTTTAGTAGTGTGCCCCTGTTCAACGGCTTTACCAGTAGAGTCTGCAGAGAGGATATAATTTGAGAATAATAATGTTAGTCTCCAGCGGTCTTGCTGTCTTTCCCCTAAATTCTAGACAGATTACAGTGCAGAATTCCAAAGGAGATAGAGGGTCAGCTGTTACCTTTGCACCAATGTACTTTACCTCATCCAGAAGGAAAAATAACTCAATAAATATTAAACATGAATTAGATTTAGAAGTTTAACATTGAAAAAATTTATTTTTTTTGTCTAATCAACAACCTTAGAGTTATTAAGAACTAGCAAAGTCATATTCTCTCAATTGTCTTCCTTCTTCCCATCTTTGGTTTTATCTTTGAATCATTCTCCCAAACTTAGTTGGGTCTCTCCCTCTCTCCCTCCCTCCATCCCTCTCTCTCTCCCTTCCTCCTTCACTCCCTCCCTCCCTCCCTTCTTTCCTTCCTTCCTTCCTTCCTTCCTTCCTTCCTTCCTTCCTTCCTTCCTTCCTTCCTTCCTTCCTTCCTTCCTTCCTTCCTTCCTTCCTTCTTTCCTTCCTTCCTCTTTTCCTCTCTTCCTCTCTCTTTCTCACTATGTCTGAGAAGTAGCCATTTTTCTTCAAATCCACAGTGAAGACTTGGGTTTTTCTGGGCAATCTGTGACTTTTTAGATAAAATTCTTTAGGTTTAAATTCACAACTCATGAAGCAGAATGAATTGGTAAATATGCAAGAATGACTATTTGTTTTGAATTTGGCATATTAAAACTGTGAGAAGTAAGGGAGAATATTAAGGAACACCATTTTTACTTATAGGTGTTCTTAATGTTCCAGAACAGGTCATAATATGTTTATGAATGCAGTGGGATGCAAGAGAAAGCCTTAGTGAAGGACAGTAGAGGTGAAGTTCTCTCCCCAGTTGAGATATAATAGATTACCTACCCCATGCCATCCAGTGAGTATGCGATGACTAACATAGATAAGGCATGACATTTTCATCTGAGATTTTCGATCATCTTCACATATGGCTAAATCTTTTTAGATATCATGTCAGTTTCACCTAAAATAATAACAAACAAATGGACATCCTCTTTTTCTGTTAAATCTAGTATATTGAAACTCATTTGCCTAACAATTGGAATGGGACTGTGTTAGGGACTAAAACTCTATTAAAATTTTAATAAGTGGGAAAATATAAACAGGACTAATAACTACCCTATTGGTTCTTGACAATTAATAAATGCCTCTTGAATTTCCCTTATAACTTGTTCTAATTCAGATCAGCTAATAATAAATTTTCTTCTTTCTTGTCCATATGAATACTTAAGACCAAATATTCATGGAAACAATTAGACAATTAGGGATCATGTTTAAATGATACCTGTAAACACCTTAATGCCTCATAACATGTACCATGAATGTCTCAGTAATTACTATGTTATATATAATTGAAAAAAGTTAATATTCATACAAAACAGGTTCAGTAAATTAATGCTAGATTTAGCTTCAGTCGAAGATGTACAAATTCACATGAATGGATCAAACAGTACTGTGTTCAATTCTTTGCTAAAATATACTTTTATGTAGTATTGTAAACCATCAAGGCAAACTCATGTGGAACTTTTTTCTGGTTTTCTTCATAATGTATTACGATATATATATGTGTTTCTGATAAAAATGTAGGAACCTTGAACCTTTTGCTCACTAACCCTGACTATCAGTTGCTGTGCTATTCAAGAGTCACAAGCTTTGACTCTGCTGGAGATTTTCTTGAAAGATCTATTTAGATGTACTTTGGACTACAGATGTTTTGGTTGATGCATCTACTATTTGTGTTCAGAAAATGTTTATTTGTGCAAATGGTTTTATGGTAGCAACCAGTAGTGTTAAATCCAGGCAAGCTGATAAACATTTTTTGCTATTGACAGGGTGGTTTTGATCCTTAGCTTTTTATATAATGGAACTTTTTCTAAATATAGTCTTTAATATAATTAAGTGTATGTACAACTATGTGTTTGCATGCATGTGTATGTGTGTAAGAAAGAGGCAGACATAAAAAGTTATGCTCTAGTACAAGTCATGGAGTAAATATCAAATTTGCTCCATCTCCAGAATATGAAAAAACAACAGAACAGATCAGACTGCTGCTTACACAATGTTACATGCATTATGGATTAATCACTAATACAGTTGGAAAACTAGAACAGTAGCTTTTGTGCTTGATGTTGTCTGTTTGGACAGATCTTCAAATTTTTATAGATGCATTCATTAGCTTCAGATTCACATTTTATTTCAGAAGAAAGCATTGCAGCTTATTTTTTGTCAAATCAACTAGATTTTAAAGACATTTGTGTAGAACATGTCTATAGTTAAACTGGAAAATACATTTCAGCTTTCAAATAAGTAACAAATTAACCAATATTTGAGTAATTTTTGTTTAAGTTTTTATAAATTGCACTGTAAATGATATATAGTGTCTGAAGCATGTTCTGCATCACTTGTGACATAAAACGAATAGAATGGAAAATTACTTTGAGAAGAAAGTGAGTTTCATTTTAGATAATCGATCCTTTTAAAATTATTCAATAACTGAATGACAATTGGAGAATTCAGCATTTATGATGCTGAAATAATTTCTATATAAAAATCTTTATGTTTAAAGAGGTGTATTTCTGACAATGTAATTAGAATATATTATGTGGCAGCAGAAAACATAAATTTATCTTAGAACTTTAAAAAACTACACTTTATTGGGCATCTCTCATACTATGAATTTACTTCACAGTATTTTAATTTTGTCATTTTTTCCCCTAGTTTTATGAAAAGTAAAAATTGTCCCTTTAATTTTCTGCAACACTAACGTTATCCTGAAATGTTAATAAGTTGAAGGATAATAGAAGTTTTGAAATATTTAGGCAAATATAAATTTATTTTCAAAAACTGGGTTTTCTTTCATAGACAATTAATTGTTTTAAGGTAAATTATCAATTTATGAGTACTACATACATCATAGGTATATCTATAGCCATACTGAAATATTTTTTCAATCTAATTTTTAGACAGTTGTCAATAAATTTGCTTGGAAAATGGATTACACTAAGATTATGGTAAAACCTACTAATGGGAATTTGGTCACAAGTGTGGGAAGCTCCAATCTTTCCTTCTTTCCTCTTTTTTTTTCTTTTTTTAATCTTTTTCTTGAGCAGAGTTGACTAAGAAGTACGGAGCAACTGTCTTTAAAGGTACTCAACAAAATATTGACTTAATTGATCTCCAAAGGAAACTTTAACTTCTAAGCCTAGCCAGCTCAGCTTCTTCCTTTTAACTCCAATCTGTTTGTATTGGTGGTTGATGACAGCTTTCTGACCATCCTGCTATTAATTCCTTCTGTCTTATTCACTGAAGTCTCTTTGTCCTGACTAACCTACTTGATTTCTACTTCACTTCTTTTCTCGAATCTCCTTTGATCTCTAATTATTATTACTCATCATGTCCCTTAAATCCTTATAATTACTGCTTCAGCCTGGAATATGAATGTGTAAGCCAGTATTTTCTGTTTCATTATCTTCTGTCTTAAATCTACTTATCAGCCAATAACATTTTCCGGTTATCTAGCCTTGGGTATGAAGAACTTCCACTTTCCTTCCCAAATTCTGTGCGTATAAGTATTCACAAATACCCTATGGGCACTAGTATAATCCTAGTAATGATAATAAGAAACAGTTAGTATATATTTAGTGCTTACTTGTGTCAAGTTTAAACCATGTGGATTTGCTAATAGAATTCTTCCAACCACATTATGAAATAGTTGCTACAATCACCTGGAATTTATAGTTTAGGAAAAAAACTGACCGTGATCACACTAAGACCTCCAAACTTTCTTATTGTTAATAAGGATCCCCACTCCATGATTACAGCAAAATTTGTACTTCATTAAACAAGCATTTAATGATCACCTACTATATCTAAGGCTTTATTCTTGGTATTAAGGTAAGCAGTGAACAAAACTGACAGTCACAAACATGCTGCTTGCATTCAAATGTGGGGGGGGCAGATGATAAACACACATATAATGTGTGATATATGTGGTAGAAGTAAGTTCTATTAAAAAATAAAGCTGGATAAAGGAAAAGAGTGTAACGGTGCAGAAGAACTACATATTTTTTTATTTGCCTCTTCGATAAAGTGACATTTGAGTAGAGTCCAAAATAAAGTAAGGGGGTAAACCATGAAAATATATAATGAAAGAGAATCCAGGTTGAAAGAGTAGTAGATGCAAAGACTGATGTGGAAACAAGCTGTGCTTGGTATTTTTAAGGATAAACAAGGAGGACCCTCAGATTGGCATAATATGAACAAAGGGAAGAGTAACAGGATAAGAAGTCAGGGAAAGAGAGAGGACACAGCTCATATAGAGCCTTGTAAGTCATGGCACACTCTTCAGAATTTACTTAGAGAAAGACAAGAAGACACAAGAAGCTTTTGAATAGATTTATTGAGTTGCCTTCTGCTATGTGGAGAATCAACTCAAGGTGGGCAAGAATCTACAGGAAGTTATTGTAATAATCCAAGTGAAAGAAATATGCAGGTGTTTTAGAATGAAACAGTGATAGAAGTAAATATATATACACATATTTATTTTTATATGTACATGTATGCATATATACGTGTGAGTGTGTATACACACACACACACACACACACACACACTCACATTATACACACTTTTTTTGCACCTGTATGTATATATGTATATATGCACATTCACATGGAGGTGGTGAATATACATCTCTATATGTGTACATGTATGTATATGTGTATATTTATGTATATATGTGGATATATATATACACATTTACCCAAACATAAACTTGAAATATAATATACATACTAAAAGCACATACATCTCAGGGGTATAGCTGGATGAATTTTTTCCTGGGCATACTCATGTAACTAGTTCTCATATCAAGAAATTGATCATTAGAACCTTAGAAGCCCCCTTATGCTACATTCTAGTTATTACTCCTATCACCCTTGGCAAGGATAAATGCTATTTTTTTAAAGGGAATTGACAAACTCTTTCAGCAAATCAGATAGTAAATATATTAGGCTTTAAAGGCCATGTGTAGTTTCTGACACATACTGTTCTTTCCAACTATTTTGAAAGTTTTGCAATGTGTATAATTCTGTGTTGGAAATAGAAATACAGTTATAATTTTGAGAGCCTTGCTCTTCAGCCTTCTCCTTTCTAGAAGAATATACAGTTTTGAGTTCAACAGTTTTTCATTTCTGACTTTTCAGTGCTTATACGTGGCACTTTTTTTTTTGATCTAGCGATTTTGGACTTTTCCCAGAATGAAAAGTTATCTGTTCCACTTTCCATCTCCAACCTTAATGTGACTCTGTGACTCAATTCTGTCTTCCCTGAATTGTCCTGTCTATCAAAGAAAGTAATACATGATTAAATGCTTTGTAATCTAGATGCTATTCAAATATTGCTCTTACTTTAGAGGAGTAAAGAAATAGTTTCACTAAGTTTAGATTGCTCAGATCCCACAGCACTCACTTGAAGAGCAAGATCTCTTGAATGTCATGCCAGAGGCTGAGCAATCACAGAATAGTCTTTTTCTAATCCAGAAGTGTACTTTCCTCAGAACCAGTATTGTAAAGGAAAGGGAGGGTCTGGCTACCTAGACAGTTTGGGATACTTAGAGGAATTTGCTAGGGATGTGGTAGCACTCTTCACAGGGGATTTAGTAACTGTACCTATAGGATGCATTTTCTGCTCTCATTTTTTGCCTGTTAAGTAATCTGAGTTCCAAGAATTAATCAGGCCGATAACGTTGTTCTCAGGGGCCCCCAAGACCACCCTCATGTTCAGTGATTTGCCAGAAGAGTTCTTGGGACTCAGAAAATCTATTAAATTCCTGGTTATGATTTATTACAGTGAAGAATACAGATTAAAAAAGCAAAGGTGAAAGGCACATAGGGCAAGAGTTCAAGATAGATTAGGTATGAATGTCTAGTTGGCCTTTTCTAGCGGAGTCTCACAGACATCACCTAATTCATCCAGCAACACTTTGTGACAACACATGTAGGTATTGTCAAAAGGAAGTCTTATCCCAGACTTGGTGTCCAGGATTTAATTTTGAGTTGGTTATGTGGTCATGGAGTAGCCATGGAGTGCCTTGACCTTAGTTTCCAGCCCCTCCAAAGGTCAAACCAATACCATGTGACCCAAGGCCCCACCATAAATTACATTGTTAGCATACACTATCTGTTATGCCCCAAGGCCCAAGATAAATGAAGACACTCTTTTAAAGCAGAATATTCTAAAGGCTTAGATGTTATTTCCCAGAAGCCAGGCAAGGACCAAGCTTTTCTCTGGAATGTGCAGGATTTGAACACCCCACACTTGCTGAGTCAATCCCTCTCTGCATAAGCATATTTTATCACTCAAAACTAGGAATTTAAACCTTACACATGATCTGTGTCCATAAGTTTTCCAAGCAGGATAGCTCAAATTTGAGACTATAATTTTATCTCACATATAAATGAGCTGTTTTCCTCCCTTCTGGTTGAAATTCACTTATCCTCTGTATACCTACACCAGGTTATAGCACATTTTATGCTTGAAAATGTTTTGTTATTGCTATATCATTCAACATTCGAGGAGGCTAGAAAGCTGTTTCAGTCACATTTTGCTAGGCAACATACAATCACAAAATCTCCATAGCAAACAACACTAAACATTTCTCATTCATGCACCTGCGAATTGGCTATAATTGTTCAGCATCTCTGAATATATAGAGCAGGGCAGCTCTGCTCCAAGTGTCTCATTTAGAGTACCTAATTGGAGGGGAATCAGCTACCTGGGGTTTGTTCTTATATCTATGACAGAAGCACAAGAGGACAAGCATAAGTGCCTTATGATGTTTTGGGTCTCTACTCATGTCACATCCATTAATCATTTGCCAAAGGGTCACAAAATAAATGCAGAAGTCTAGGGATAGGGAAGTACATGCCACTTACTATGAGGCCATGGTAAAGGATAAATGGATAAATAATGCTGCTACAGGGGAGAAAATTAGGACCATTATTTAATCTACCACAAAAGACATGGTATATAGAATAGATTCAGAATGCTTTTTAAATCCTGGCTTGGTGACTTACTCGTTCATAGATCTGAGTATAGTTACTCAAAATCTTTGTTACTTGGTTTTCTCATCTATAAAAAGGAAGTCAAAGTAATTAGAATTTTGTTGTGAGGATTAAAGATAATATGTGAAGTGTCAAGTACAGTGGCCTGATAATAGATGAACAACAAATGGTAAGATTTATTATTATAATATGAAGACCCATTGTTTCCTCCTTAGAGACACTAATAAGTATAAAGCTGATATTTCTTGAATGTTTATTGTATACATGATAGTATCCTAAGTGCTTAACAGATGGTTTCTCTTTTTCTCACTATTTTCTGGGTGAACAAGAGAAGCTGAGAAAAGTTAAGAAACATACCCTGAGTTTAGCTCTTTTTGTCTCAAACAACCTCAAAACCAAGTGGCTTAAAATAAAAATTGTTTATTCGAATCGTGATTTTATGGGTCAACAATTAGGGGTGCACTCAGCATGATGTGTTTTCTGGACTTATTCACTTTCAGGGAGGTATCTGTAGTCAGCTACCTGGTTAGCTAGAGCTATCTAGTCTAGAATGGCCTCAGCTGTGATGGTTCAGGGTTCTTTGCAATCTCATTCTCCAACATGAAAGCCTGGGTTTATTTACCTTGTGGCTGGGCAGGGCTCCAAGAGAACAAGTGGAAAACTAAGTTTGCTTGAGGCCTAGGCTTCTCACTGATGTATCAACAGTTTTACTTCATTATATTGACCAAAACAAGTCACAAGGCCACCTCAGACTCAAGATAGTGAGAAATACAATCCATCTCTTAAAGAGAAAAACTGCATAGTCACATAACAAAGAACACAGATAGAAGAAGGAATGACATATTATGACCAGTTTTGGAATCTACCACAGTCTGCCTTCTGACTACAATTTTACATTCCTCCTCAGAGAAAACACATTCTTCCTTATCTGAGAATCTCTAAAAGTCATGCCATAGAAGTATGGCATCAGGCTTGATTTCTAGAATGTATATATGTCAAGTCTAGGTGAAGCTTATATGTGGATATCCTTAATCTAGAAACTCATGAAATGAAAAGTTATCTGTCCTACAAATATCCACCATACACTGCTTAAATAAATACTACCATTCTAAAAGAGAAAAAGAAGAGTACCTATCAGTCATTGGTCCATAGCAATTTTAAAATCAACGTGGGAAAATGTAGTCAAGCTTCCTTACCTCGAAGTAGTAAATATTCTCTAGTAAGGTGAGGCCATGGGAGCAGTTTCCCAGTTTGTTCTTTGTGGCTCTTGGCTCTTAGCCTCTGAGCTACTGGCTCTGCCCTCGAAGACAGCTTTCCTTTTCAATTTCCTTCTTTACACTTTTGAAAAATTTTCTCAGCCAGTGTCCTGATCATAGAAAGTGTGGAGTCCTGAGGTCTTTTTGCAATTTGAATAAAATCATTCTCTTTTAGTCCAGGTGGATGTCACTTTTACATATAGTTTCCTCCAGATCATGTGGCTTTACCGTGAGCTTGATTTGTGCCCACTCCATTTGTTAAAAATCTATACCCATGATTTTTTTTTCAAGACACCCCTCTCTGTACAGGATTATTGACTGGTACTTTGATATTAGGCTTCTGTGAGACCATACTCTTAAGAATCTGAGGAACAGTTTTGTCTGTTGAGAGAATCTATTTTATGACATTGATTCTTTCAGATGTCTTAGGGAAGGGTTGTGGAGCTACACTCTTGAATGGATCTTTTTCCTCTGGCTTCATTTTACTTTGAGAAATTTTACTGGCTGAGAGGACTAAAGATAAGAAACAATTTTACTTTACATCCCAGAAAATTCTGTCCCCTCTGTATTCACTCAAAATTCTCCTTGCAAATTGGCCAGCTCTTTATTTAGCCCATTTCTTCCTTCTTGTACCTATATGCAGTTAGGACCAACCAGCTGACATTTCAGCATTCTGTGGAGATCTCTTTCGCCAAAATCAAAAGTTAATTATATATGTTTTCCATCTTCTAAGTTTCTGTAGGCAACGCTTTTGCCAATTATTTTATTCTAAAAAAACACAGATCGCCATTTTTTTCTAACCTCCAATAACAGTTTGCTTTATTTTTTCCCAGCATTTGCTAAGAGTTTGTTTGCCATTTTTCCAGCCTCTGCTCAGTGCTCACTGCCAATGGCACTTATTTTAGATTTTTGTCATGGCAGCACCTCAATTCTGGGAACCAATTATTTCTGCATCAGCTTTAGCCATGTTAAAAATATTGCAAAACTTAGTGGCTTAAAACAATAACCACTTTTTATTTTTTAGCTCATAATCCTGCTGGCTATTAATTAATGTGTTCAGCTGAGCCTGTGTCTGCAGTCAGCTGCCAGGTCAGCTGGGGCTGGTTAGTCTAGAATGGCCTCAGCTGTGGCTTCTCATCTCGGTTCCATGTGTGCTCTCATCATGTAGCAGGATAGCCTGGGCTTGTTCTCATGGGGACGGCTTGAGGTTCCAAGCGAAGCCTTTGAGGCCTCAGATTGGAACTGGCACACCACCACCTCTATCACATTCTATTGATCAAACAAATTACAGGGCTAGTCAAAATTTAGAAGAAGGGAAAATGTACTCTAGCTCTTGAGGTGAGGAGCTGCAAAGTCACATTGTAAAGGACATAGAGTAACAGAAGGATTACTGCTCTTTTTGCAACATACCATACTATAATAATATATCTTACTAACAGTAAGTCTTGTGACAATTACTGTTTTATCAAGAAACAGAACAAAATGGTTATTATTCCTTCCAAAAAGAATGGCTATGGATTCATTAAAACTTTTCTTCGTCCTTGGGGATTTACCCTTAATTTTCTGACAACAGAACTACTTACCTAATACATGTATTAGTATTCTATTCCTGATTCTTTCAATAGTTTGTTTCAGTAGGCAGCACCCAATTCAGCTTTTGCCAACTTGCCTGCCTCCATCTCTGTACAACTCTATTTTGATCCAAACCTGCAGACTTGTCTTTGGAGTGGCTTCAGATGCTTCACCCACCTCGTATTCATTATTAGCATCAGTCAGCGTGTTTTTGGAAAGACCACCCACCTATCTAACATCTACAAGTCCCATCTCAGTGGTGGACAGGGTCTAAAGTCCCCTCTTCTCATCATACACTTCCTTCTGCTTAGTTCAGTGATTGTGACTTTTCTCAGGAGTTATGTTATCTAAACAAATACAATGTGTAAAATGTTATTTATTTTTTAAACTTTTATAATGTCATGGGGAAACAAGTATAACTTTGATTATTGAAGTTCTTGAATTTTGTGAAGGTAATTATCTTACATCAAAATTTCTTTCATTTAACATTTTTGCTTAGAAAGTACATGGGTCAACTTAATATGAGATAACTAATCAATTTATTTACCACATGGTCCATTAATTAACAGTTAATAATTAGGTGACCTGACTTCTGGTTAGTTTCCTCAACAATGCAAAAGAGAATCATGTTGAATTCTTTTAGTGGTAGACATTTTTGCAAGAATAAAAGTCTACCAACCACACAGTGATCCCAGTGGTATAATCATCTATATATAAATATATTTGGAGAGTTGTGTACAGTCCTTTGGAGAAGAAGCACCCCGAGCTGAGTAGTGACCCTATAATTTAGCTCTGTAGAGAGATTGAATCGAATTGGTTTGACACTCCAACACTGAGCACCGATATTGGACAGAATTCCTGAGCACTATTTCAGACAGGACCTACATAGATATATTTCATTTTATTGTGCTTTGCTTTATTGCACTTCACAAATGTTGCTTTTTTTTTTTTTTTACATGTTGAAGACAAGAAGCTCCACTGGCAAAATGATCATGACTTGCTTTATTGTGATACTTGCTTTATGATGGTGGTCTGGAACTGAACCCTCAGTATCTCTGAAATATGTCTGTTTCATATAAGCTTGTATATAACTTTGACCATAGTCTCCAGCCTGGTCCTCTGTGGCTACAGTAGCATCTAGTTTCACACATGTACGTATGTTTCATATATATACATATACACTGTAGTGTATGAGACAGTTACTAAAGTAGGGAAAATCTGTTGGAAAACACTTTTTTTTAGAATTAGCCATGCAGAGAAGAGGAATATAGCCTCTGTTCAGTTCAGTGTATTAACTCTGTGAGTTTCAGTTTTTAAGAAAAAGTATATTGGGTAGAAATGTTTGAGTTATATGATAAAACCTGAAGACTTCATTTTACCTCCCATAATGAAAACAAAAATATTTGAAAATTTCACATAACACATATAATAGCAGACACTCAATATTTGTTGAACGATTGATTAATAACCACTCCCTTCAAGGTCATAAATAATTGACCTTATTTTAATGATTGTGGAAATTGCATTTTTACCTTTCCTACAGTGGTGGAAATGAAGAGGTGAATGAAACCGCTAAATCTATCCAATGTGTCAGTGTTATCTAATAGTTAGCTGTTAGGCTCTCTCCAAGTCCTCTATCTTGCTGAGGCCAGTCTATATTTTAACATTCAAATAAAAAATGGCTTGAGCTCTAATATCATGAGTGGTAGAACCCCTCAGATCTTTCTAATTTCTCTCCTGGATTTTGAGGAGCTTTTCCGATAATTTCAAGAAAGGCTATAGAATGGAAGTTTTAAGGAGATAGTGTTCAAAGTGTTTATGAAAGGTAGTAAAGAGAATTAAGAAATCTGGGAGGGTTCTCAGGGAGGTGTGAAAGTTCACCTTAAAGTTACAGAAAATGAGTTTTAAAGTTGAATGAATTTGTGAGGTTGTATGAGTTTTCTTCAGTAGCCTGATAGTATAGAGGTGAAGACAACAGATAACTGATTAATCCAAGTGTGTGTAAATTCTAAGGGGAAAATTAGCAAAATAAATACTGATTAAAAAAAATAATTGCGAATTTTCATAATCATTACTCTTTTTCATATTCTTTAGCTTTTAATGAGTTTTTGTAAAAAAAAAAAAATCTCAGATTGATCACCTAATGCCATTTTAACAGAAGCCTCTAGAAGACTTTGAAGCAAACTATTTGTTTCAAGGAAGAACACAAAATTTGAAGCCTAGACACCTGTTTTCAAGTCCAGCAAAAGTTATAAATTAGATGTGACGCTTTAGTTAATTTTCTTCTTTTACTCTCAATTCTTCAATCATTAGTAAATTTGCTTTTTGTCCTTTTTGTGTTTGTATGGTTAATTCTACAAAGGAAATATGGATCTACTTAAGAATGTTCAAAGAACTAAATGCCCAAAGTACAGAGTAAAGCCAAAGGCTGCACATCCATTAGGATGGGGGACAAAACACAATGTTCCTCTCAAAACCATTTAAAATTCTGTTGAATATTTACTTGTGAATAATTGTGTATGTTCTGATTTTTTTCATAAAGCATAAAATTTGAGATGATTCTGACTTTTTCAAGTTAAAAAAGTCAGGATAATCATGCAAATTAAAAGCACGAGTATCCTTTATAGTTTACATAGCCTTTATAGATGATGAAACATATTCCTCCTCTATTATATTAAGTAGCTTCACTGAGAATTTTACCCCCAATAGAAGCACGCATACATGCACACACATGCGGGCATGCGGGCATGTGTGCGCACACACACACACATACACACGCATATATTGGCCTTTGATTAATTTGAATAGAAAAATAGCTCGAATTTCTGATCGAATCATTGAATTAAAATACAAAGCCAAGAAATAATTGAACAATATTTTTTGAGAGTTGATAATATAAAACCAGTATGTTATATATTTTTTTATAGCCCCGATGCAATATTTAACAAACCAATATTTATTTTGGAATAGCGGTAACACGATCAGTTATATATTGGGATAAACATACATGGTTAGGTATATAAGTAATAGAAATTGTTAATATACCCACTTCAATTTCAGCTATGCTGGAAAAATCAGTGCTTAGAAAATGCAAAAGGGAAACAATTACTACAATAGTTGTTTAAAATGTCTAAGTCATTATATAGTTATGCTTTTGTAAGGAAACAGTATGGGTATAACTTTTTTTTTTCTAGCAAAAGCTAGATGTAGTCCTTCCTAAAGTAAAGTTACATATGATTTACAAATAAATTATAATTTATGTGTGTTCTTTGTCCTTTTATTGACATTTAGTAAAATATATAAGAATTGAAACTGAAAGTTGAACCGTTCAACCTTAAAATGAAATGCACTTCAACATGCACTCCTTTACCCTCATGAAATATTTGTTTTACTTCATGCATGTTAGTGCACAGACGTTTCTCCTTGATTCTCTAATTTGAATTTCAACAGAATTTAAACATTTCTTTCCCAGCATAGAATCTGAAGAACTAAATAAAATAGTGGAATGAAAAGAGACTTCTAAGGTAGACCTAAGATTAACACTCTTCTGTATCAGACCTCAAGGCAATATCTGATCAGAATCCTTATTTGTCCAAGAAATTCAGTCAAGAATAAGTGTTCCCTCTTATCTCTCAGCTGTAATGAAAATGAGCTATCAGAACAATTATAATTTTACAGAGTTTAATCAGAGTGCCTAGAAGTGCACAATGGTGTTTGTTTAGAGACGTTGCCAAAGATGCATGAAGGTCAACATGGCTCTTGTCCTTTGTGGGAGATGTGTGAATAGGATCAAGCTGTCCACTTCTAGAAGTATGAAGGAGGCTATTCAAGCACTCATGGAGGTCATAAACAAACCCAGGGGAAAAAATCATAAATTTGTGGAATCCCCTAAGACATGAGGTGATTTGATTCTGTCCAAGAGGAATCAGAAGCTGTTGGGAGTCTGTCTGGACCTAATGTATTTGTACTCTGGTCTTCTCCATTCAGTTCAAGAATAATGTTTGAGGACAGTTCAGTTCAGATGGGAAAACAATGAATCACTTTCAGAATTCTTTTCTCAGTTTGGCCTGCTATCCATGGTATATCATCCTTTGATTTACAAGTTTTTGTCTAGGAATGACATACAAAATGCATCATGCCATAAACATGACTGGAAGAACTGGTATGCTATGTTTTCCTCCATATTCAGAAAATGCAATTCAGACTCTAATTCCATTGAAGATCATGACATTCCAGTAAGTTTATGGTTGATGTAAGTGACATGTATTTGTCTCAATTTTACATGTGGTAAATATCACATAAAAATGAAACCAACAAAAATCAGAAAACTACCCTTTATAGTTTATCGAGAGACATATTTTCTTTAAAATTTAAATAATAACAGAGAAGAAAACTAATATAGTTTGGCTAATTATAATAGTAATCTATCATTTTTGGAACATGCCTTTGTCAGATATACCTTATAATACCTGGGCATCTCTTCCTACTTCCTAGAGCAGATAACAGATTGCAACTTGATTCTTTCTGAATGAGAATCCAAGTATAAAATTATATATGTATGTATGTATGTATGTATGTATGTATGTATACTTTGTCAGATATACCTCATACAGCAGTCCTCAACATTTTTGGCACAAGGGCCTGGTGTTCCTATGCAAATCTAATGCCTGATAATCTGAGGTGGAGCTGAGGTGGTGATGCCAGCGCTGGGGAGCGGCTGCAAATACTGATGAAGCTCCATTTGCTTTCTCGCCCTCTGCTAACCTCCTGCACTGCGGCCTGGTTCCTAAAGGCCACAGACCTATATAAGTTTGTGACCTGGGGATTGGGAACCTCTGCCTTATAATAGTTACTGATATTTTGACAGAATCATTTGTGAAAACAGTCTCAAACTCTTTGGGACTTAAAACTGGAAAAGTTTTTTTCTTGATTGCACTACATGTCCTTCTCCCATCAGGAGGGGAGGAGATCTCCTCCATGTTGTGCACACAAAAGGAACAAACTGGAGGAGCAGCCACTATCTGGAACACTGTCTCTCACTGTGGTGGTGGGGAGGGTGGGCTTTGGTGAAATATGCGCATGTTATTCTTGCTAACATTTTCTAGGTCGAAGTAAATCACATAGCCATGCCTGAGTTCAGTGAGGGAGGAAAGGACCATCTAACCAGAACCATGGTCTTGATATAAACCCCAGAGACAACTCAACAAAATCAGTCAAAATTAAAAATGTATAGCTTTGACCTAATGAGTTTATCTCTAAGAATTTATATTATGGCACAAATATGTTGTTCATTTCTAAGTTCTTTGTAATAGTAAAAAGTAAAAATTCCTCAGAAAGGTTTTGAATTAAATAGATCATGTTAAATCCATTCAATGGGATACCTCGTAGCCTTTCAAAAATGAGTAGGATATATTTAAATTAACATGAAAAGTTATTCCAAGACAATATTGTTAAGAAATAAAGTACTTGTGTGTGTTCTGCTGGTGGTGGTGGTAGTAGTGGAAGAGGTAGAGAGACAGAGTGTGTGTGCATGTGCATGTGCGTGTGTGTGTGTGTGTGTGTATGTGTGTGTAGGCTAATGCATGCAAAGCACTTAGAACAGTGCTTGGCAAAAATAATAGCAGCTAATATGTGCAATTTACTGTGTGTAACGTACTCTTCTAAGTGTTGAACGTCTCTTAAGTCTTTGATATAGCAATCATTTGAGGTGATATTCTCGATTTTCAAATGAAACTCAGTATGTTTATGAACAATTTCTAGGATAATATTTGAGAAACCATCTGCAATGAGTATCTTTAGGGAGTAGGACTAATGGATGTAGTGGGGCTTTTGAAATTTACTGTATTGTTTCAATTCCTCTTAGAATTTTTATTATGATCACATTTTACTTAAGTGGTAAGACTGATAATAACGATACATGATGCCATGACAATGAGCCAAGGAGAGGTGACCCATTCCTGCTAGAATGTATTTGTATCTGTACCCTGATGAAGGCGAATTTTTTTCCATGTAGGGAGAACACTTAAGACCTAAACTCTCAACATTAATTCTTTCCTTTGTCATAATGAAAGAAAGCCTGAGCTGGTTGCTGTTGATACCAGGTTCTCTATTTGGATATAATGATCTGTGATAGGTTCAAATATTGTCTGATATTCTTCCCTCTTACTAGATTTTCCATCCCTGTCCTATTACCATCAGTCTTGGCTAAATGATTGGCTTTAGAAGTGGTGTGTACTGCTTTCAAGCAGAGGCCTTAAGTGTCACTGTGAGGCTGTGCTCTTGCTCTTTTCTGTGATAGGAAGGGCAATATCCAGACAGAGGATGCATCTTTATCCTGGATCTCAGAGGGGAGAGTCATGGAGTACAGCTATAGCAACAGGTAACATAAGCGAGAAATTAGAAACTAACTTTCTTGTGTCAAACCAATGAGACTGGATGATTTGCTACCATGGCATAAACCAGTGAAAATTAATACAGGGCTTCAGACAAATAATAGGAAAGCAGAATTGTAGAAAATGGACATTTTGGCTATGCTCTAGGGTGGGGACTCTGCGACACTGCAGCATTTTGTTCTTTTGTGTATTTCGCTCTTGGAACCGCATTACTCAAAGTTCTCTGTAACTTGTTCTCCTGGAAGTAGAAAAATGTGTATTACCCCATTGCTTTCATATTGGCAGGGCAGTAGTGAAGGAGTTGTTATACAATTTTAATTTGATTTTGATTTCTTTTTGTGGAAGACTGACTTATGCTACATGTCCTGTCAGTTGAAAAAGAAGTGCCAATATTACAGAGAGTATAAATAGTTACAGTTATATTTCCTTTCCAATAACTCATTTCTTTGAAGTTTCTCACTTAATTACAAAATGTTGGAATCATTTTAACTTTCAGTTTATTATCTAAGTTAAAACATGTGGTGGAGTTATAAAATGTTTCCTCTAGGTGTTCTATGTATTGCATTTGGCATGAAATGCTTAATACAAGTAAGACCTTTCAATTCTGTAGTTTGGTTTCAACTCTTACAGAGTGTCCTCCTGTAGTGATAAAATTGTTAAGTGTTACTATTAAAAGGATCATACTGTAAATTAATTTCTCTATCAAGCATAATTTCCTACTAATATAAAAATACATTTCCTATGACTATTTAAGGTATGGTCCTACTTTTACTTATTTAAAGAAAAAAGGATTGATTTTCTTTTCTTTTTTATTTTGTTCTTCATGACCTTGGATTAGACAATGTGTTTTATTTATTTATTTGTTTGTTTGTTTGTTTATTTATTTTATGGTGATACTAGTTAATGAAGTCCAGTAAGTTTCAGGCATTGTGTGTTCATCACTCACAGTTAGATTTTTTTCTGTTACTACATATTTAACCCCTTTTACCTCATCTACCTCCCTGCTACCCTCCGGTAACCACTAGGTTATTGTCCATGACCATGAGTCTCTGCTTGTTTGTCCTGTTTGTTTGTTGCTTTTAGGTTTATATCTCACATATAAAAAGAGGAATTGACATAGTGTGCATCAGAGCCACTTGGAGGGCTTGTTAAAACAGTTGGCTGCCTCCTCCCTTTAAGTTTTTGATTCAGCCAGCCTTGGGTGGTTCTTCAGAATTGAAATTTTTAAGAAGTTCCCAGATATTTTATTTTCCCGTTGCTGCTATGGTAGATTACCACAAATTTAGTGGCTTAAAACAGCACACATATATTACCTTAAGATTTTGGAAGTCAAAAGTCAGAACTAGGTCTGTGTGGGCTGTAGGGAAGAATATGTTTCCTTGTTTTTCCTAGCATCTAGAGGCTGTCTGCATTCTTTGGCTTTGGTGGCCCTTTCCTCCAACTTCAAAGCCATTTTCAAATTTCTTTATGACTGACCCCAGACTCTCTTGCTTCCCTCTTTTATTTAGAAAGGCCCTTGTGATTATATTGGGCACACCTGGATAATTGCTGGTGTCCTTCTCATCTCAGACCCTTAACTACATATGCAAGTCACTTTTGCCATGTAAAATAACATATTCAAAGGCTTTAGGGATTAGGGTCATTTTTGTGGGCCTATTTTTCTGCCTACCACATCAGGTAATGTTGATGCGGCTGGCCCAGGGACCACACTGACAGTATCACTAATTATAGGTAATTGAAAGAACCAAACTCCCTCTTCCTTGGATTCTGTCTGCCCGTGTCATGCCTATTCTTACCCTTGCTCTTAAGGTTGCACAGCTGCTGTTCTCTGTGTGATTGGAAACACCTTGTGTCAGTATTCATGTATGTTCCAAAGAAGCTCACAGGAGTCTCATTGAATGTAGATGGATGTTTGCTGTAATGATAGTTGAAATGCTTATCAGTCAGGCAACTCTATGATTTTTAATTTTATCTATGTTTTCCCACAGCAAAAATCTTTAATTTGGTGACATTGTATTTTTTTTTTTTCCTGAGATAGGCAAATTCCAAATCGGTCTTAAAACTCTAAAGTGTTTTCCAGGATTAAACGAGAAACTCTCAAAGATTATACCACTCTAACTAAAAATGATAATAGGTTAGAAATATCTACTGTAAACACTTTTTTTCACATTTTCATCTTTTCTAAATGACTTTATTTTTCTTCTGATATGTAAATATGTACATGAGTATGTGGTTATTGATTCAGGCATTTAAAAATGACTGAATAATTAGGATCCTTTCTTAATAATGATTCTAAGAGAAGCATAATTATTGTCAATCAATTAATGATTAAGACTGAAGGCTTAAAATAATGTCATCTGCCCTTGTCTATCATCTTATATAATAGCACAGTTTTAGAATGTATATGTGTCTGTATCTATATCACAAACTATCTTAATATCACAAACTATCTTAAAGTGTAGGGCATATGTTTTTTAGATTTAATGTCTACATATTTTCCCTCTCAGCATGCTCAGAAGCTATGGTGGTTTTACCTTTTTTTAGGGACTGTATCTTTTTCAGTTAATTCATGGTGTTGTTCAAGATTCCAGGGAGTTTGCCAAATTCTGTCTGGAAGTATGAAGAATGTTAAAGGTCAAAAAAAGACTCAAGAATCTTAATATGTGCCACAATTGATGACTGTCATAGGATCTGTTATTATATGCAAGTGGTTGAGTTAAAGAACCATATTTTGTTGAGTGAGTCCCTTGCTAATCTTCTACTAAGTCCTTATATTTTAGAATATTTGAGATTCCTATGGATAAAACACTCCATTCATCTCTTCATGTGTGTAATGTTCCTATACCAATACACAGCAGATGTCAGGGACCTTGGTGGTCTCATTTGCACCTCTGCATTCACCTTTACAACCTCTGGCAGCAGGAGCTCTCTGGAGCAAAAATAATCTACGGCCACATTTTACTTCCAACTTACACCAGCAATTTGGGCTTTTCATAAAGCTGGGGTGTTGATTCTTCATAACATAGCATAAGAAGTGGAAAGTATAAAACCTTTTTATATTTTTACAAATGAAAGATAAATTGGATTTAGAAGCTCATGCCTCACTAATTGATTTTTTTTTTCGTGCCCAGAGACCTGCAAAAAATGGAAAATACCAAAGTATGAAAGGGAAATAAAAGCAAGTGGGTGTCAATAAAACCTGAGGGATACTGTGGCTATTTGACTTCCTCTCATTACAGGTCAAGTTCAAAGGTAAGGAAAGTCCAAGATTGCTGTCAAAACTATCATATCGCATTCTTGGAGAACTTTAAGCTTGCCATGTCTAAATTAACTATCAGATTAAAAATAATTTTTGGTAACTTTCTTTTAACCGGAAGTCATATAATAAACCTACTGGCCCAATTATTAATAGTACAAGATTTTTTTAGAAGAAAGGAGATATGGTGCATGTGAAACTTTTTTTCTGATTTTTTGAACAAACATTTTTGCTTGCTTTGAATGTTTGCCATGATGTTTATGTGAATTCATTGATTTGATTGCTATTTTTTAAAGAAAGTCACTATATGTGATTTTGGATTTATTTCAATATTTTTTTATATTTAATTTATATTGTTTCCTAGCTTGTAAAGAAAGTTAGCGATGCCATGTGCAATAATTGACATTTACTATGGTAAAACAAATATTTTCAATAAATTTATGTAAAAAAACAATGCTTTTATGAAACAAGTATTATAAATATATTTGTGTATTGAAACACTGGTGAAAGAGACTGGCTAATGTATATTTATTATCCTCTCTGTATAATATTCAAAGCAGATATTTTCGAAATTTTTTTAGGTTTAAAGACACTTGCTCCTCCTGAATTATTTTAGTCCATCTCCAGAGATGATTTCTGTTGCCGACTTATCAGATGTGAGACAATTTTCATGTTATAAAAATAAGTGAAAGTAATGTGATGTGCCAGATTTCTAGTGGAGTATGAGTAATCATCCTGTTGGCATGGCAAGGAGATTCATAGAAAAACATTCTTTTGTGATTATTGCTGAAAAGGAATTGTAATTAAAGCCTTTATTTATAAAAGAGGAAATATAGTAGATTTGATACCTAACTGAAAATGAAAAGCTTCTTCTATCTCTTAGCATGCTTCTATATGAAATATGTGTTTTTTCCCTCCATAACTTATTAGTTAGTAAATATTTATTAAGCACTTGCTATGGCTCACATACTATGGTAGGTAAGTAATGAGAAGACTATAAGGAATAAAAGATAACCAAGAATATGCAGATTGTAACTCATCACTGAGAAAAGAGTGATGCACATACCAAGGCTGCTAAAGAAGTTTGAAGAAAAAAAGAGAATTTCCAACCAGAATTTGAAGGGGAAACCTGAAAGATTCTAGCTAAAGAACCACAAGTTGAATATAATATAATGTAAGCATAGGCAAATGACAAGAAATTGGCACAGCTGATGTTTTTTCTCCTGGTATGGGCATTTAGCCACACTGGGAGGCTAAAATATAATTATCTAATTATATTGACATGCTTTCTTCCAAAAAGTTGAAATTATCAATATATACTTAAAATATGGATTTATTTTTAATATCATTAATGATAAACCTTTAAGTGTATATTATGCCTTTTTAATATGAAGATATTGTGATTAGCAAGACATTTAAATATTACATCTTTATCTCAACTTTCAAAAATATATATATTTAGTGTATGTTTTATAGTATACTGTATAGTGATAAGATTATAATGGTGAGCATAAATACTTCAAAGTAAGTATGAATGTATTGGATGTGTGTGCTCAAAATATGTCACTAATAGATGGGCATAATCTAAGCAATTTGGTTCTTTTTCTAAAGCCTAAGATATTAATCTTTGCCAAACATTAGTCAACCTCTCTTTTTCAACTCATCCACAAAGCTCAAACTTTCCTTAATTCTTTCCTAGATTCGACATAGGCAGAATTGATAGTTATGTAGCATCATTCCCTAGGAAATCTGTGGCATTGCCTAAGCCCTGGCCCCTAAAGCTCGTCTCCCTGAAATGTTCATGCCCTTGACTGCCATATAATTTATCCATATTTTATATTTTATTTATTGTTGCTGTTCTATCTGACATACAAACCTGCCAGGTTAGTCTGTAAAATGTTAGAGATGAGGAGCCAAGTCACTGCAGCTTTCAGGGCAGTTATAGATAATAATGAGAATTCACCAACACATGTACATTTTAATACAGGTAGAGCTCAACAGTGATTTGTTTCCTGCACAAGTCATTGCTTTCTCATGTCTTTAGGGAGGCAAAATTACAAGGGGGAGGGGATCATCATGAGATAGGTTTGATGGAAAACTCTATGCTGCCATTTTTTAAATGTCATATTTCTTTTAACAGATTTAATGATGAGAGCTAAATGGCGAAATATCCCTATTTACTATGTGCAGGGATGGATTTTAGTGTCCATTTATGTATGTTTAAAAGGACATCTGTATGTCATTTCCAGGTTATTGAAGGAAGAAGCTGCACAAGGTCTTAGCTACATCAGCATCACCTGCTAGCTTGTTAGAAATGCAAAACCCCAGGCACCAGGCCAGACCTTCTGAATTAGAACCTCAAGAAGTAGAGCCCTCAAGTCTGCATTTTAACAAGCTCTCAGATGATTCTTATGTACACTAAAGTTTGAGAAGCACTTCTAGAGGGAAAAAAAATAACGATGTAGATTGCTACTTCAGAATAGAAATGAAATCTTTCAAAATTCTCCAGGAAACTATCTCAGAAGTTTCTTATGAGCCATCATGACCCACTGATGCATTTTAATACAGGGAATGAGTTCATCACATGACATTTTATAGCAGTGAAAATTACACTGTGATTTCTCAAATTGGCGGAGAATAAATTCAAATAGAATTGTATTTTGTGGAATTGTATTTGAGGAGTGAATAAAATACAAAAATGAATAAAGGTAATCCTTGAAGGAAAGCGAATTAATCTAGGCTCTGACACTTAACTAAGTCTTCCTTTCTTCTCTCAAGGAAGAAAACCACTCTTCTTATGAGAAAGGTGAATTTATATGCTGGATCTATAGGAGGGAGAAGGTCTGAGTAATGAGGCAAGGGGAAAAATATCAATAGGAGTTAAATATTAAAAAATTACTTTTGTCAGTATTTTTCATGAAAATACAAGCCCAAGCTTGTTTACATGTGAATCAGTTTCAGCTTGTTAATTGCTGCTTGCCTTTCCTATTCCTGTAACAGTTCAATGCCTAGTTGATGCTCTATTTAAAAAAGAAAGAAAAAATAACCAGTAATGCTTAAAGGCTCACTAACAGTGATCCTATTTACTGTGTCAATTTGCCACCTTTGGTTGAACAAGGAAAATATGTTACACAGAAACTGATAGCCTCTTTTTCTGAATTACACACATATATATACAATCATTTATATTTTCAATAGAGAGTGGCCAATTTATGCCACTTATTATTTATTGTGTCTAATTTAGATCCTAGCAATTTGAGGGCTATTTATAGACTTAACTAAATGTTGTGCAGTGTAGGAAATAAAGCTAGCTACCTGCTCCCCACCTCCCCATCCCCTGCCACCCATAGTGTAGCTGCCTTCGTTGACCATGCAGAACGACTTAATATAGTAGATGGAGATAAAGAAACTTTGGTTCTACCCCCAGCTATACCTTTAATTTTTTACATAACCTCTCTGGGCCTTATTTTCCTGATATTAAAACCAAGGAGCTTGTGTTAAGTGAATAAAAAAAAAAAATTATATGATTCTATAAACACTGATAATGATCACTTTTGAGGCATAGTTCAGAGGAAGGTTGGCCGGAAAAGATCTGATTCGAAAGTAAGTTCATGGAAAATGCATAATCTAAAATTTAACCACCTATCAAATGAAAATGATTCAGGAAGCTAATGATAAATTAGCTTTAAAAATTTCTTTGCCTCTTTTTTTTCAATTAAAAGTTATTGAAGTGATGTTGCTTAATAGTCAATGTTTCAAGTGTACAGTTCTATAGTATGTC
The DNA here is from genome assembly GCF_902729225.1 of Pteropus medius. Taxonomy (NCBI): domain Eukaryota; kingdom Metazoa; phylum Chordata; class Mammalia; order Chiroptera; family Pteropodidae; genus Pteropus; species Pteropus medius. The sequence continues at coordinate 13,442,936 of NW_024354875.1, read as the reverse complement.
ATATATATTGCATTTTGTGTTCACTACCCAAAGTTAGATTTTCTTCCCGTCACCAAATATTTGACCCCTTTATCCCATATCTACCTCCCCCCACTTCCCTCTGGTAAACACTAATCCACTGATTGTGTCCATGAGTCTTTGTTATGTTTGTTTGTTGTTTTCAGTTTATATCCCACATATGAATGAAATCTACTTGTCTCATGTGATTTTTAATGGTTTTCTAATATCTACATTTAAATAGTTATTTCAGTAGTTAAATCAGGAAGCAGAGATGTCCACATGCAAATTGGGCAAGTCGTTTCAAGAGTCACCTTTATTATGCCTTTACTATGAGCATCGAGAAAAGAAAATCTTTCTTAAGACCACTAGTGGAAGGGTTTTTTGAGTAAATCTGTTGTTTTAGTTCATGCTTTTGAAGATTTATCTCTAGTCTGAGCAGCAATCTCTAATCTCTGCAGATGCAATTTAATATGCTTTATGCTTTTGCTCTTGGGACACACAAAATCCATTGGGAACTTGAAGATGATTGTGGTCTCTCTTTTACATTTTCTTCTCCAGAATAAGTTAGGTTTATTTTGTGCTCACCTTTCAGTTTTAGAAACAGCATTAATAGGTTTATTATCAATTTAAAGGCTTGGGAGTCAGGTGGGAACAGATGTAAATACACACTCTGTAAATTATTGTGGGAGAATGATATAATACTTTTCCTCTTTGAAACTCAGTTTCCCTATCTGTGACACGAAAAAATACCCACCTTCAAAGTCTCATATAAGCAGTGTATTATTTATTGTGCATAAAATTTTTTCCATAACGTCCAGAATGTATTGAGCATTTCATTAAGGGAGTTATTTTTATTATAGCTGAAAGAGGAATAGAATTTAGACTGAGGAGTTTAGATTATCACAGATTTGGGTATTTAGGTGATTACACACCAAGGAAATAGCAACTGAGAAGTCTAGGACTAAGGGAGCATGGCACGTGACAGAAAATTGATGCAAGAATAAGGGCAAATTGGACAGAAGTAAGCATATAGAAATAAGCTGGGCCAGCTCCTGAATGGCCCTCTAAACCAGAATAAGAAATTTGGATTTTATTCTAAGGGTAATAAATAGCAATTGAAATATTTTAGGAAGTTGAATGACAGATCTATCTTTGGAAAGTTTATTCCATTGTATTGATCCCTTTGGTTTGTTCCAGTTATTGCTACCTGCCATATGGTTTTGTACCTTTTTACTTTTCCTCATGGACTGGCTCCACGCTTATTGTTTGTATCCCTGAGTTCTTTCATTTGACCCCCAGTTTTTCTCAAGAACTCAGCTGTTACTCATGCCTTGTTTTTTTCCTTCTCTAGGTTGTCAGACTTTGCCACAGAATTCTGGTCTTTGAGTCCTCAAGCCAAATCCATCCATCTGTGTGTCTCCTATCTGGAAACCCCTCATGGGCAGAAATAGAAAAAGGTAGTAGTCCTACTTGCCCTGAATTTTCTTTCCCTTTCGCCACTTGAGATCAGATCTTTGTCCTTCAGACAGTCTCTCTCGATATATTATGCTTTCACCTCAGTTCTCTTTGTAAACTCATCTAAATCTTGTCGAGTAACATCAGGGAAAAGAAAAAAAAATCGATAGATGGTAACATAATTTAGGACAATAGGCAAAGTCTTTGATGTCAAAATTTCATTTTAATGTTAGTTGTAACTCTTACTAATTGAGTTAATTTGGACAAGTTGTGCAATCTCTCTGAGCCTCCACTTCCTCATCTATAAAGTGGGGTTGTTATGATTGTTGGGTTTTTAAGGTTTTTAAATGTGTGGCAAGTTAGGACTTGGTAATAAAACCTGCAAATATTTAGCTCTGGCACAGCCAGCATTTCCTTGATAGTGGCATGTAGACATTAGAGCATCCTCGGCCCCTTCTCTATGCTGAACTTCTTACTCAGCATTGGTTGAATTTTCTACCGAATTCCAACCATGTGCCTGAGAGAAGAAGGCATTGAAGACAGAGCCCACTCACTTTTTTCTTATCTTGTGTATTTCCTTTGTACTAAATGTTTGCTAGTTTGGTGGTCGAAGCTCTTTAAGCCAAATCTGAATAATTTCTACCTTTTCAACGTAAACTAGTCCTTTGTTGACTAGCCCAGTCAAATGTGATAATATGTCCTAGAGGAGACAAATTTTCCTATCCAAATTTAGGTATAGAAGGAATATCGTATGCTTTCTTTTTAACTAAAATCAAATAAAATATTAATTTCTGCTCCCATCATGCCAGGTGTACAGGTAATTCAGTCATTGAAATGATTGGTTCTCTTTCCTACTCTGAACCCAGTTCCAACAATTTTTGGCAGAACATAGTATTATAGTAAGGCCTCCTGATTTCCGTACACCCTGGTCACCATTAGTATTTTCTTTATCTGGATTTAAAGAGTCCTTTAATTTGAATGATTCTGCTTTAATAACAAGTGCATTCAAGGGAATCTTTGATGATGCCTGGCAGCAAAGGTCAGCCTTACAACATGCAATGTTAATCATGTTTTCCTTAAGTCCTGCCTGCCTTTAGACATTTCAAGGAATCATGTTTCAGAATCATAATTCTTGTCATCTTTCTGTTCCCAGACTCTCCTTTTTCTGACTCTGAATGCTTCCCTTTCTTTTCTATATGATTTCAGGTAGTCCCTACAATTTAGATCTTGAAAAGCAAAATTTAGGAAAAAAATATTGTTTTTAGACAACTCTACTTTGGAACTTTCCACACAAATTTCCCCCTTGGGCAAAGACATAAGAAAGCCTTGGTTACCCTTTGATTTGGAAAAGAAGAACAGAAAAATAAACAAATTAATTTAGAACAAAACACAGATATCCGTATAAATTTCTTGCCATGTATGTTTCAGCATTTGTAATATATTAGAGTTCAAGAAATGTTTATTTTCTTCTTTCTATTTCCCCTTTTCCCTTTTCCTTTCCCCTATACTAATGTATTGATTATTTAAAGAAAAAAAAGAGGCCTAATCTTAACTAGTGTTAATACTGACTAAGTAAAATTGGAGACATGAAGGTTTTGCCAAGAAAAAGCGTTTCTGTGTTCTCATTCTCATCCCTTCTCTTTGACTCCAAGACCTTCTACATGTGACACTTCAGTGTGACAAGAAGGCTGACACCTTTTGTAGTGCTTGCTGAAAGTTACTAGTCCTCACCCCTCCCTCTATCCCTTGCCAGAGCAGCCAGTTGCCCATACATACTGAATAATGTTCCATAGTATATATGAACAATAGTTTTCTTAACTATATTCGTACTAAGGTACATTAAATCTGCTTCCAATTATTTTAAGCATATTTTACTGTAATAGCATCTTTATGTATAAAACTATAAATCATAAGTATAAAGTTTTAAGGACCAGTTTCAACTCTAGGGCATTTGATAATCATTTCATTATGTTGAATTATATGAAATCACTGATATTTGATAACATTTGACCTTAAAAATAGCAATTTCATTCTCTAAATAAAATAAATACATCTAAAATAAATAAAATCTATTTTATAATCTCCTTATGCCTTAATTTATCCTACCTCTTTAGTTAAATCTGTTTCCTTAAGCATAAATGTTATGTTGAAATCAATATCTTGTTTGCTTTTCTGTTTTAATTACTAATATTCAAGCATAAGTTGTCTTTAATCAAGTTTTATTTTACATAAGCATGATATCACCTACATTATCTTGTGAGGTGTTAGCAAGGAGTGAATTATCGTTAGAAACATATACCAATTTGTAACATTGTGGAAAACCGACACTTAAAATATTAAAATAAAATGAGGCTATTCTTTGAACATAAAAATTTGGGATTAATTTTTCAAAGATCCTATGACCAGGATAGACAAGGAATGTGAATATGTCTCTTAATTCTGTTTACTTGTAATGCTCTAAGTTTACTAAGCTGGTTATCCTTAATTGTCATTGTAGCATACAAAATACACACATAAACCGGTATTTTGCTTTATTAATGTAAACATTATTGTCATATTTTTATTTCATTACTTTAATATACATTACTAATATAGTCGAAAGATGGAAAACCATGCAATTTATAATTTACTTATCAAAATAATTTTAAATAAATTGAGAAAAACAATTTCATTTATATTTGCTTAAATAGTTAAAAATATAGTATTAACATAATTATGTGATTATTAGACTATACCTTGTGATAAAATTAACTATATATTGATTATTCAGTTATTCTTATTTATTTACATGTCATTTTACTTATTCCTTAAAAACAATTTAACAAGAAGCAAATTTGCCCAACACATATTTACATTATGGATTGATACAAGGTTTGTTGGTAACTGGTAAATGTAATTTACTCTATTAAACTAAGAGAGATTCTATGGTACAGAGAATTCTGAAGACCTACCTTATAAATATCTATAAGCTATATAAAGAAAAATAAATTCAAAGATATCACTTATTTTGACCTCACAGCAATATTTTTTTTTGGGAGGGGGGCTAACAGAATATAAATATATAAGAAGGCTTTGAATAGTTTTATAGTCAGACATATAATTTAAAATAATAGGCTGTTCTATCATCACTATTACCAATATTTATTTGTGTAGTACTTTATAGTTTTGAAAAGAATGTGTTATCTAATTTTTCATATGATCCCAGAAATGCTTTGAAGCTTCCTACACATATGTTTTAGAGAAAAAGGACCTCAGATATCCTTCAGTCCAATCGCCTAATTTCACTCTTGAGTAAACTGAGCCTAAATGCATTGACATTATTTGTGCTTATGATGTGGGAAGATTAAATTTACTGATCAATATTCTCAGCTGCTTCCCATAGCTTATCTCAGTGGTGGGACCATGAGATACAAAAGTGGAAATACTAGTAGGTTTGCAAGAAAATAAAGGACAGTGGTTAAATTTGAATATCAGATAAACAATGATCTTTTAGTATAAATATGTCCCTTAAAATATTTGGGATATACTTACACTAAAAAATTATTCTTTACTTATTTGAAATTTAAAATCAACTGGATGTCTTGCGTATTTGCTAAATCTAATGACTCGAAGAAGTAGCCTTCTTCATAGAATGTTGGAAAATGGTTTGTACTTAAAACAATAAAATGCCGTTTCTGTTTCAAAGGTTCAGACAAAAATCTGTTGAAATCTAGTATCCAATTCATTAGATGAAACAACTTTGTATGTTAATTAAAAAATAAGTTTATTTCAGAAAGAATAACCTGTTAATTCAGAGGTAACACCCTTGCTGTATAAAGAAATAATAAAGCACAATTTGAGATGCTCTTACTAACACATCTAAACTGTGCAGTCAGAAATGGAATAAAAAATAAAGCACAAAAGTGCTAATTTTTCCTATCAGTAGCTCTGATGAAATTATGATGGGAAATTACAATTTATGCAGTGCTTCCTATATCCCAGTTACAAAATCTCTTTGAGAAAAGAATAATTATTCTAATTTCAGAGTTGAGAAAGCAGAGGTGCCTAGAAATGAAATAACTTGCCATATATTCCAGTTAGGGTTAGAATTAAGTTTACAAACTGAATCTGTTTGGATTCAAAAATTCTTGGTCTTTCTACTGCATTATACTGTTTGATGAGAAAGATATGTGAAAAGTTTGCCTTCTCAACATTTATTCACTCATCTCTCCACACTCCTATTTTATGACATCTCTGTTAACACAATCCTAGTTTTATTCAATTATCTGTCTCTCAGGGAAGGTTCTTATGCTACAATAAACTCCAGGGTGTATATTCAGATAGTTTAAACCAAATATAGTAATCTTTTAGTTCCCATGGTGGTTCAGAGAAGTGTTTTGCACATTTGAATGTGTATCAGAATTACCTGGAGAGCTTATTAAAACAAAGACAGCTGGGCTCCATGCCAGGTTTCTGATTCAGTAGGGTGTGAGGCTGGAGAACTTAACATTTCTAGCAAGTTCCTTCTGATGATGCTGATGCCAATAAGGGCCACGTGCTTTGAAAACCACTTTGTTAGGATACTCTGCAACCAGTCGTGGCTGATTACATGAAAGAAGGCTTCTGAGAAATGTTTTCTCACTTTTAAAAGACAATACATTTCTTTTATTTGAAATAACTTGTATCGTGCTTTCTGGTACTTGCAACTAGTTATCTTAAGTGATATAAAAGAATTAGAAGTGTATTTCCCAGTTATTATTTGTAAATTTGAGCTGCATATGGTATGTAGTTATAGAATAACAAATTAATACACCCTATTGTATTAGCACTTATATTCACAAACTAATTCCTATATACTTTATTTGAGGTAGCCATTCCATTAAAAGACTACTATAAAAATGCCTTTTAAAGATATTAGTAGAAACAGTCAAAATAAATAGAATTTTTGACTTTATCACAACAAAAAATCTACTAGTAGGCTGTGCAGTACATTAAACACATATTCTAAAATGTGCATCTCTAAACCTCTGGTTTGTTTTGGGTTTTGGTACTAGATGGTATATGTATTTTATTTAGTAGCTAAGTCTTGCCAACCAAGGGTTTCCAGACATGTTTTGCAGGCATTTGCAAACATAAACACTTAATATAGGTGTTTTAAGATTATTTTTTAATGAAAATATTCATTATTATTACCTGGTTTATATAACCGATTCTTAAAATATGTTAAATATGATGATGGCATTTGAAACAAGAATGCCTAAACTCTCACAGGAATGCTAGTAGTCACTTTAGCTGAACAAATGCTTGGTTTCAGATGTTAACAGTTCTATTCCTCTTTTTAGTTTCTATGCAAGAAGTACTGACAAGTGCTGTTCTCTCTGACTTTATTAACAATAGTGTCAAGGTTTGTTTTGTTGTTAGCCACAGAGCCACAATCTTTATTTCCAATAAGTAGCTTTTCTATTTAAAGAGTCAGTTCTTCTCCTATGCATATTTGGTACAATGGAACTTTCTTGTCTCAAATGATTCCACCTCCAAAACAAATTCTATTCAAACTAATCTCAAGGGAGAAGTGCTTGGCATCCTTTTAGGCTACTTGTCCCATGATTATTTTCTACGCAGTTGAATTTACCTCTGTTATCTTGATAACCAGACCATTGCCCTCTGCCAACAAATTTCACCTCTCTCCTGTATTCCTTAGGATAACTGCATTTTGTAGCTTCTCCACTTAGGTTCTCAAGTCAAGTTTTCATAAACTCAGGTCCTTATCAGTTGAATTTCCATTATGCATCCCCCATCTTCCTCTTAAAAAAGAAAATGGTAAATCTCTTATGAATAATTTTAAAAACTTTTAAATTGGTGACCTGCCTGTCTTCTTAACCTCCCTCCTTCCCTCCGTCTCTTCTTTCCTTCCTTCCCTTCCTCCGTCCCTTTCTCTCTCTCCATCTCTTTCTTTCACAAATATTTAATATTTACTATGTGCCAGACACTATTTAAATACTTTTCAAATTTTCACTCATTTAATTTTTGTTACAAGCCAGTGAGGTAGTACTATTATCCCCAATTTATAATTTAGGGAAATGAAGAAGAGATACCTTAGGTATCTATGTGTAACTTGCTGAAGTTCACACAAATAGTAAGTGATAGAGACAAGAACCCAAAGTGATAGAGATAGAGATAGAACCCAAATAGATTATTTTTAAATATCTGAGCTCTTAACTTTATATAAATAGCAACTAGAAGTCCTCAAATAAATCAGTATTATTAAGAAAATGATTTACCGATTATATCTAGATAGCAGTCTTTTGACTACTGTTAGCCACAAAAGCCAATATTAGACCATTTGAATCTATTCTACTCTTGAAAAGGTGATCTTGTATTTTCTAAATGGGAAAACAGTTATTCTCAGTCTATCACAAAACTTTTAAGTAATTCCCCAAATATCACTGATATACTTAAACGCATTATAACATCTGCCATGGATTCTGCAGAATATAAAGTAGGAAAAACACTGATTACATAATTATGTGTCATTTAATAAACTCCTAAGTGTGCCTGTGTGCAGTATGCAACAATAGTGTACAACGTTGTATATGGATTGTTTTTCTTCTACATGAGAATGAATGAAGTGTGATGTAAAAAATGCATACATAAAAGCTACATAATGAATGCAAATAGCTCTTAGCAAAATAAATAAGCAATATACAATTAGGATTAGTTACTTCCTGGTTGGAGAATTGCCTGAATGACTTTTGATGGCAAGAGAAAAGGCATCTTTGTCCTTAATAGGTAGGGAAGATGATAGCACATCCTAATAGACAGTGTATTTAGACAACACAAGCACAAGATGTGATCTAATCAAGGAAATGTCTGGGATATTATTATTCACCACTAAACATTCTCTCCTCTGGTCTCCCGTGTGATGTAAATGTTTTTCTGGTGCATACATGCATGTTTAGCGTAATGTGTTTTCAATTATGATAGTAAATTTTCAGAATTACTTTTTTTGTAAGTCATCAGAATGAATATTTGCATGATGGTATTTCAGATAATTCAGATAGTTATATTAAATTCAGCCTGTTGGAACATGAGTTATAAGTGTCTCCTTTGACTTGAAAGCTAAGTGACTGAATCTTGAATAAAATTTATGATTAATAGAGTACACTGTTGGTACATTGACTTTTGATTTGATTTTGGTATGTTAGAGTGGAGGATGCCAAATCCTTTTTTGTATTCAAAAGGTAAATATCTTTGATTAAAGTTAATTTGTAAATTTGGAGTTAATGCATTCTGCCACTCATTGAATTAATGTTAAATCAAGTGGAAGAATAGGTATTCTGTGGTAGTTTGAACTGATTGCATCAAAAGTCCATTTAAAAAAAAAATGGTGATGAGTAATACCTCTCAAGCAGTTTGGCTTAGTTTAGATTTGTAGATGTAGTCTCTCTAAATGAAATGGAAGTACAATGTAACAGACTTTCCTTCACTTAAAGGACTATTCTCAACCATCTCTGAGTTGATTTCCAGAAGAAGAGATGGATTTTGTTGATTCTCCCAGGGTGCCTTAGTGGAACTCTTTTTCGACTATCCACAGTCTTCCTCAGGAGACAGTGAAGTTATTTGACAGTCCCATGAGTTGGCTAGGACTTCACTACTATGAACTTAGCCTCTTTAATGTTGTTCTAAACATAGACATTGTGGTGGGTTTAGGAGACTAATAGGTATTAAGTAAACATAATATGTTACAAAAATTAATTTAAATTTAGTAATTCTGTGAAGTAGATATTTTATCTCAATTTTATAAATGATAACACAGAGTCAAAGAGTTCTAAGCCCAAGGTCACATGACTAATAAGCCTGTGCATCAGATTGATTCCATAGCTAACTCTGACATATGTTAAAGCCTTTGAATATATTCCAAGTTGTTTTTCAAATCCTACAAGTAGTTTGAGGAAATCTCTTAGGATTTCCCTGTAAGAAAATCTAGTGAGTTTCTTCCAGGGCAACCATATGTCTCAGAGAAGGGACAGTTATAGCCTTAGCAGATAGGTTCTAATCTACTCTTCCTGCATAGGTGTGACCATATTAAACATGGAATGAAATTAAAACCTTTAAATGACAATGATGGTGGCAAAGAAAGAAAAACTGGGAGTTTATATAAAATATACATGGTAGAGTGAGAATGGAAATCTATGAAATGATAGGATGACCTTGCATTTAAAATTCTCAGGTCTTTTAATAGCATCATTTTTGTTGTGCTGCCTTCCCCAACCCTCTCCTAAGGTTCTTGCAACAGAAGATACACCATGGCAAATTGACAATGGATATTCTGCTATTCTTTAAAGGCATGGTTTGAAATGTGATTTTTAATCTTAGCTGGAAGAGATTTAATGTAGCCCTCTCATTTTCCATATGTAGACCAAACCTCAAAATGGTGGTATGACCTAATTTAGACCACACTTATAGAATTGCAGAACAGGACTAGACTCCCATCATTCTAACATTCAATCCAATCTTCTTTCAAAATGACGAAGAGCTTTTTACTTCACTGCAGATTCAACATGCCAATTCTCTTCTAAGGAGTTATGGAAACTTTTCACACCACAGTGCATAAATTTCCATGTCAAACTGCATTTCCACAACTGACCTTCTATCCTTAATCCAATAAAATCCCCTTTCTTGCCACTGTGGGAAATAGTACATATATGATTTTCTTATTTGGGAATGATTTCAGTTATTTTTCTCTTTTTAAAAAATCATCCTACATTTAAATTACCCCATAGGCTCACTTAGCTCTCTGTCAAGGACACTTCTTGGGGTTCAACAGGCTTAGATACTTAGAAACTTAATAAAATTTCCTCCATGGTTAAAATAAATAACAAAATTATATTTGTCCAAAGAAGGAAAGACTCGTCAAACTTTTATGTAAGAATAGGCTTATGTCTGCAGTACATGTACATGTACACTCAGTTTGAGGGACGTAACATTTTGTGGAGCCTAAAATGTCATATGGATGCAGTTTACAAGCTGTGTGCCCTGTGAGGGCTGCTGCTCACTTAGTTTATTGATGGCATTTTATTGTATTGATCAGAGAACACGATTTAGCTGCTTTGAGTGCACTGTGGTACTTTCTAGATTGATATAAACTCTTTACTTTTCTTCTGATTTCTCTTGTCATCATCCATCATTTTTCACTTTTGAGGCAGGCACAACACTTCCATGGTTTGATCTCATGCCCATGCTTTTTAGTTTAGACATATTACTCTAAGCTAGAAATGTTTCATCTTTTTAATGATCATCCTTATCTTCATTAGAGTGAAAGCACATATTCCTAAATGCTCTGCTATTTTTTACTGGAATGACAATGTGTCCTAATACAGAGTCTAGGAGAGTCACTGAAAAGGCATTCTGTCTTTTGGCACAATCAATTAAAATAAGCTGATTTCACCCAATTTGTTATTGATGATGGTGGAAATTTAATTTGTCAGACTTCTGTGTTAAATTGGTTCCAGAGACTTACCATACTTTTCCTTAGAATTTATCTCAAGGAGATTTTTTTTTTTTTTTTGCCTGCAAAAGCATCAGAGAGTGTTTTAATTAAAAAGAGAAAATCCCAGTGTAGTTTATAATATATCCATTGAACAGAGCCCAAACTATTCACTTAGAACTCTGAAATAGTAGATTTAGAGATTCTAATGCTTTGGACTTGATTCTCTGTCTCCCTTTCATGACTTTTTTCTTTCTTTAAATATTCTTTCTTTACTTTTTTCCTTTTATTCTTCCCAACTTCCTCTCTGTTCTGTGGTTTGAGCCTCAGCAGCTGTCAGCAAAGTGTCTTTTAAATATATATTATCTTCTGTAAGTCATGATGAGCTTATACTATACAGTAGAATAGGTTTTTAAGAGGCAGTTTGGTGAATATTTCTGAAACAACCATTAGAGGCACTTGAAATGTCTTTTGCTTAGGAATCTCTGGCAGTGATTTTTTTTAATTTTATTTTTATTTATAAATCCTTTTAATAATTTCTCTAGATTTTAGATAACTCTGAGTGTCTTTAGTTTGCTAATTACCTGTTGAACAGAGAGTCTACCCTTTGTCTAACAGAAGTCCCCAGGGACTAATATTAAACATATTTTTCCTGTTTAAGATAGAGTATACAATAAGATGATCTTGTAATCATAGTTTTAATACTGGTAAAGTTACCAGTATTAAGTTAGAGTATACAATTAAGATAGAGTATACAGTATTGATGATCTTATAATCATAGTTTTAATACTGGTAAGGTTACCAAGAAGCTATCAAACTTTATTCTAAATAATCTTGGATTTCTTTTATACTCTCCTCACAGATTTGTCTCTTTTTTATTTATTTAATTTTTATCCTGACATTTTTATGGCTTTTTCCCCCAATTCTTATTGTTTGATAAATTTCTAGACATTACAATAAAAATTGGGATGGAATGGATGAACCAACAGTCACCATCTTAGTTGAGAAACAAATATATGTTAAAGGAGACAAGAATAAAAAAAAAATTATTCAGTCATGTGCATGACTGAAAAAGGAAAAGGATTTGCTAGGAACAGCTTTTCAGCATTGGGTTATGATTTATTGAGAGGTCAGTGTGAATTTTAGCATTTTGCCTTACTGTTCTCTCAGAGAAGATGAAATGATATGTTTCCCAAAGATCATGATATCTTAATGCCAATAAAGACCTATAATTCAGGAGTTAGTAATCATTGAGTAGACAATGATTTTAATAGTGGTGCACTTAGCTTTTTGCCTTTCTCCTAGGGGAAAACTATATGTTTTAACTGTGCTTCTCATATTTCACATTAAGTAGAGGATCTAATGAAAGTTTCAAAGGGAGGAAAGAGTTGGCTATCTCCAGTAAGCTACTCTGGGAGAAGAAAGTTGACAAAAATGGTATAATGAAGTTCTGAACATTTATGACTTAATCGTCAAAATTTATTGAATTATTTGACATGACTGCTTGAGAAAAACGTTAACTGCTTTGACCCATATGGTTTTTTCTAAGAACTGAGGAAAGGCTGGGGAAATACTTTAAACACAATAGAAATAAAAGTTCTACATCTAGTCTAAGCCAAAATATTGTTTCATGACCTAAAACTACCAGGTCATCATGACTGGCAGCTTTATTTTTACCTTCAGACTTATAGTTACACAAGAAATGTAAAATTAAGAATAAATACATAAATATGACATAAATATAAGAATACCATTACAAGACTTGGATATTAAAGGAAATTTTAGAATTGATAAAGGCAAGGGATTCCTTTGAATTCCAATCTTTCTATTACTAAGAAACCTAAAATCCTATGTAGTTAAAAAGAAATAATGTTCCAAAAGGTATGCTCTGCAATCAGAACTCTACAACAGCCCCAGTGTCAGAAGTAGTATGTGTTATAAGTAGAAGTGAGCAGTAGGAAAGTCTGAGAGTGAATTGAAGGGATATGGAAAGGCTGTGCTGGTTTCTCTGTCAGTTATAGCTGCGATGATTACTATGAGTCCAGCTCACATCTGTGGAAATTGTCATTGATGCTTTGAAGCTAGAAAAAGAGAAGGGATACTACTGCAAGAAATCCCTCTTGCTCATCAGTACTAGGAGCTTTTATCCACCACTATAGCGCTTACAAACAAATCTGTTTCTAAGGTGTGGACCACAGGGCTTTAGATTTGAATTAAAGAATTCCAGGTGAGCTGTTAGTACTAATGAACCTAGACCAGCTCTCTATGCATATTTGAATCACTTGGAAAGAATTTAAAATTACAGATGCCTGGACCTCACTTGCAGATATTCTGATTTAATTAGTCTGGAGTGAGTCCCAAGCATTGGTATTTTTAAAAGCTTTCCAAATAACAGAAAGAGTGCTGGTTGTTGTCATGGCACTCTGGTTGTTAGTACAGGCTAAATCTCATGCCAATAACAATTATGAAAGCTGGACAAAGTATAAAAGGCAAATATTTGAAGGCACTGAAGGGCAAGTAAAGAAGGGAGGGCATAATCTATAAAGGAATGATCCTTGAAAGAAGGGAAAAATACTAGGTAAGTTCAATATATAACAAACTTTTTCCTTGAGGACATCCCTCAGATTTTCTGGGTATAGGTCAATCCTACAATAAGCAGCAGACTTACTCAACCGAAGAAACAGGAAGCACTGTTAGAGTTTGCCAAAGAAACAGAAATTTGAGGAGAAAAATGTCAGAGGATGCCACAGAGAGAGGAATCCCAAAATATGCATACAATTTCTTTCAAATAGCTAACTCCTAAATTGCAGACAACAGGGTTATACTCCAAAGAACTCAGCAGAAATCTATAGCTTAGAGGATGAAGAGCCGTACAAAGACTTTAGCAGCTTCTAGACATATGAAGATACAGTTTGTAGTTCATATCCTGCCAAGTTCCCAGGGCTTGATAAAAATGCTCAGGTTTTCTTTGAAACCTCAGACATATTATGTTGTAGAACAGTGGCAAAAATAAAGTGTACACGCTCTAATGAGGCTTAAACTCCAGACTCTACAGTGGCAAAGTTTTATGCTGCTACTCTTTCTTTTTTCTTGCCAAAGGGAAATGTATATTTGGAAAAATATAACTATTTTTTTTAGAGACTTTATATGTTTTTATCTACGATGTCCAGTAGAAATTAAGGATACATTTTGATTCTGGTCACAGTAGAGTAAAATGGAAAGTGATTTATTCTGTCAACCTGAAACGACGAAGACATCTGAACAATGTATAAGAAGCAACAGCATTCAAGACATTAGACATCAGTCAAAAATAGATGACATTTCATGAAAGATGAGAAACCAGTGAGGCACATTTTCTGATTAAAACAGTCCACTGCTTAGAGAAAGTTTCCAAGCCAAGGCACAGGGAAGACAGACCAAAATAAAGTGCAGTGGACTTCTTTAGTTGAAGAGACTTTACTATGATTCCAGGGAAACCAAGGCAGCAAGAATTCACAGAGCAGAGTGCCAGATGGGAGAAATCTGCAAAGAGATAATTCATTTTCAGATGGCCCTGCAGAATATGCAGCAGAGTACAGATCATTGCATGTGTCTGGGGATAGTACTGGAGACCAGGAAGAGAAATACCCTAAAGGATGAGAAGGAATAATGGCTGAAAGTCTCAATGAGGCCAAGAAGAATGACTGTTTCCTATGGACAGAGTGGAAAGCCTCATAATGCATACAGAATTGGTTACAGTACTAAGAATGGGATTGCTTCAGTCCTGGGTAAAATTAACCAAAAACTAAATGCTACTTTTGTCTTGCCTAAGTAACCAGAAAGCAGGAAGCAAATGTATTAAATTGTTTCAAAGTAACTTTATTCTCTCCCAGAGCAAACAAGTACCTAAATTTTAAAACTCACTCTGCTATAAATTGAGTAGTTGTGTCTCCCCAAAAGTCATATGTTGAAATGTAATCCCTAATGCGATGGTATTAGGAGGCGGAAACTGTGAAAGGTGATTAGGTCATGTCCTCATGATGAGATCAGTATCACTGTAAAAGAGACTGAGAGCTCTGTCACCCCCTACCCCCACCATGTGAGGATGTGGGGAGACAATGGCCATCTATGAACCAGGAAGTGGGTTTTTACTGGACATTAAATCTGTCAGTGCCTCAATCTTGGGCACCCCAACCTCCAAAACTGTGGGAAAATAAATGATTGTTATTAGTCAATCGTATTATTTATTATAGCAGATTGAGCAGACTAAGAATAATTTCTAACATCCGATCAAAATTATCAGCAGCAAAGAAATAGAAAAATATAACCCAAATGATGATTTTTTTAAAATTCACTGAAACTGACACAGAAATGACACAGATGATTAATTTAGCAGAAGGGGCATTAAAAGAGTTGCTATGGTTATATCCCACATGTTTAAGAAATTAG
Organism: Pteropus medius; assembly: GCF_902729225.1. NCBI lineage: Eukaryota > Metazoa > Chordata > Mammalia > Chiroptera > Pteropodidae > Pteropus > Pteropus medius. Next base: position 13,427,587 of record NW_024354875.1, on the reverse strand, counting down.
AGGAGAGACTGAATATATAGAGATATGCAGGGTAATTTTTAAAGACCCCAAATAAACTTCTACACATGAAAACTACAATGTCTGAGGTAAATACAATGAATAAGACTGAGATTAATAACAGATTATACATCGCAGAAGAAAAGATTAGTGAACTTTGAGGCATAGTAATAGAAACTATACAAAATAAAATGCAGAGAATAAAAGACAAATAATTAAACTTTGGAGAAACTTTAATTGGTTAAATATACATGTAATCAAAGTCCCTAAGAAGGAGAATAAAGGAATAAATATGTTTGAAGAAATAATACCTGGAATTTTTTCAAGTTTGATTGAAAAACATAAAGCTATAGTATTAGTTTTGGGCAGTCATAACAAATTACCACAAAGTTGATGACTTAAAATAACAGAAAGAAGTTCCAGATCAAGGTATTGGCAAGATCATGCTCCCTTTGAAGTATCTGAGGGAGGATCTTTTCTTGCCTCTTCCAGCCTCTCGTGACTCCAGGGATTCCTTGGCTTGTAGCTGCATAACTCCGATCTCTATCACCGTGTTAACATGCACTTCTGTGGATCTTAAGTCTTTGTCTTTCTCTTATAAGGATATTTATTATTGGATTTAGTGCTCACCAAAGTAATTCAGGATGACCTATCTTGAGATTTTTAACTTAACTGCATCTGCAAAGGGCTTTTATCCAAATAAAGTCACATTCACAGGTTCTGGGTGGTGGATATAATTTTTGGTGAGCTACCATTCAACTCTCCATAGCCACAGTCTAAAAAGCTCCACAAATCCCCAACACAAAACATATGAAGAAAACTACACCAGTGGTAAAGTGAAGATATAAGCATCTAGAGGGGAAAAAACACATGATATACACGGAAACAAAGATAAAGACAGTGGCAGAATTCTTGTCAAAAACAATATAAGCTAGAAAATAGTGAAGCAACATCTTCAAAGTATGGAGAAAAAAAATTGTTTACATAATTATCCATTGAAAAGATTTTTCAAAATGAAAATGAAGCAAAGACTTTCATTGATATAAAAAATAAAGTTAAAATAATTCATCATCAGTAGACCTGAATGACAAGAAATGGTAAAGGAAATCCTCAAAAGAAGGAAAAAATTACTCAATGGAAACCTGCATCTACATAAAGGAATAGAGAGTACTGGAAATGGTACACACACACACACACACACACACACACACACACACCCCCCGAATTTCCGCCAGAGATATTGCAAGTTTGGTTCCAGACCACTGTAATAAATGGAGTATTACAATAAAGCAAATTGTAATTTCTGCTGGGTGGAAAGTCTTGCCTTCAATTTCTAAAAAAAAAAAAAAAAGGCAACATCTATGAAGCATATTAAAGCATAGCACAATAAAACAAGGTATGCCCATATAAGTATATTTATATATTTACATATATTTATAAATTTACATATATTTATATTTGTATATCTCTATGAACTTTTTATTTTGGAATAGTTCTTACAGAAATGTTACAAAGATAATACAGAGATTTCTCATATACCTCTCACTGTTTCTCCTATTGTTAATATCTTATTAATTACTATGTATATTTGACACAATTAAGGAACCTGTATTAGCATATTACTATTAACCAAACTCAGCACTTTATTTATATTTCACTAGTTCTTCTCTAACATCTTTTTTCTGTTCCAGGATCTCATTCGAGAACTGGTTATTCAGTTGTCATGGCCACTGTTTTTGTTGGTTGAAGGTTATATCTCTATACATTCATTAAAACATTTGAAGCTATACTGTATGGTGATGCAATCAGTAGAATTTGAAGTATTTTAAGTATCCACATTCTATAGAGAATCTGACTGTGAGAAAAGCTAAATTGGCATAGGTCAAGTTCCTAACAATGATTGTGAGCTCCAGATTCTGGAAAGAAGCTATGACACTTTGGTTTATCCTGAAAAGGTCAGGAACTTGGGGAACAAACTCTATATATCTAAATTTAGGAAAACATGTAAAAAATAGCCCAAGTTGTGGTTATTCATGGGTAGTGAAGGAAAGAAGCAATAGCTAAGGTCTTTCACTTTAGCTTAGATCCTTATATATTTTTTTTTTCACAGCAAATATATTTCTTTTAGAATATTAATTTTACTTTATGTGTGATTTACAAAAAAATTAGTTGGAATTGGAGTAGGTACCTGATTTACTTACTTGGAAAGATTTTGTCTACAGGTGTTAAAAAGAAAAAAAAAGAAGTCAGCTTTTTTTTTTGTCAAATACTGTGCCAGTGAATTCTTTTTCAAGTTTAGATCTACATCGAGTGATTTCTTTTACAAAAAAGGTGTTACAGAGCCATGCATTTCATTGTATAATATCTGTCTGCTTATTTGACACTGAATACATCGGCAATATTTTCATTTCTTTTCTCCCTCTTATTAGACTTGTGTAAAGACATTTTGCATTAACAATTTAGTAGTTCTCTGTGCTTATAGAGAAAGTGAAATTAAATTTTTTTTTTTAATCTAGGAAATATTTTCTGAATGTGTACTATAGGACACATATTATGTGTTAAGAAAACAACCTGATACTTTGTATTACAAGTTTAGCAATATTTCCCTGTGACAGTATCTGAGGATGGAACAAAACTTTGAAGCCTCACAGTTTTCTTTTCTGGTGCTTCAAGTTATCTTGGATTCATGACCATAGAGGTATCCATTCAATAGAGATGGTGCCTCTTTCCTAACTATGTGACCTTGTGTAAGTTTCCTCACTTCTTTAAAGCCCAGTGATTTCCTCTGTTGAACATAGATAATAATATGTTCCTCTTATGTTTATTAGAAAATATTTAAGGAAACCATGCATATAAAGCTTAGTATAGAACAGGCTTTCTATAATGTTTGACACTTTTCCTGCAGAATAAAGAACTCTTCCAAATCAATAAGAAAAGGACAAATATTCCAGTAGAAAAACAGTTAGGACTTTGAACCAGCATTTCAGAAGATAGGTTATCTAAATGGCCAGTAAATATAAAAAGGGCTCAAACTAATTAGCAATTAGGGAAATACAAAATGTAGCCAAAAATATATTTCAGTACACACCATCCATTAGGACTGAAATGAAAATTACGGACAATTCCAAGTATTGTCAGGAATGTGGGGAAACTGAAATTCTTACCCATAGTTTTTTGAGTGTATATTGGTGAAACCACATTGGGAAACTTTGAGGCATTTTCTATTCAACCTGAATAGTCACCTATTTTAGCACTCCTCATGCATTAAAAGAGAGATACAAGAGTGTTTATAGCAGCACTATTTGTAATAGTTAAAACTCAGAAACTAGCCAAATGTTTATCAACAGGTAGAATGGATAATTTGTGGTGTATTTATATTATTGAATAATAACAACAATTGAACATGTTACTACTACCAGTAACATCATGAATTAATCCAATCATAAGCACAATAATAAGAACAATCATAAGCACAATAATAAGAATAAAAGAAACCAGGCATAAAAGAATACATATAGACAAATCTATTACGTAAATTTAAAACCTTACAAAACTAATCTATTTTGATGTGAATCAGAATCTCTTTCTAAGAGGACTAGGAAATAAGAGGAAGCATAATATGAACTTATGAAAATGCTGATAATATTCTGTTTTGAGTGGAAGTTATTTGGGTATTTTCAAGTTCAGAAAATTTGTAGAGCTGCATATTTATTTTTGTATATAATTATATGTAATTTTGTCTTTACTTAGATACTTTTCAGTATTTGTTATATTTCAGTTTAAAAAGTATAAAACAATAAAGTAAATGGAGCTATCTCAGATAGTGATGTAATTCACTTAAATTTTAGAAAGAAATCAGTCTGGGTTTTTTTGTTTGTTTATGGATGTGGGAGAATGAGTCTGAGAAGAAGATGGTGGATTGGGAATGTAACATTAACTTGATAAAAATGGAAGAAATGATAACAATTACAAGCAGTATTTTTCAGGTTCTTGAACTGAATTTGCATATACCTTTCTGGTGTTAAAAGAGAAAATGTTGAACTCATTCATATAATTAAAGGTTTTGCATAAAAAGCTAAGACTTAGCTTCTGGATTTTAGAAAATCAGAAGAGATCAACTCTGCCATAATTTTATTTCTACGTGTCAGCTTTTGATCTCTGAAAAGGCAATCTCCTAAGCTTAGCTGTCTTATTTTGAATGTTGTTTGAATAAAGAGCTTTTACCTGAGGTAGACTCTTGTTGGAGAGTCTCTGACTTAGGACACTCAGGCCCTTCTCACCTCCAGTATTATCTGGATCTAACTTTCTTGTGTAAAGAAGGTTGGGAGGAAAGCTGGTTATTAGTTTCTCCCCAATGAAATATGTAATTAATAATGATAATTTCTATCATGTATTCAGCTCTTACCATATGTCAGGCCTTAAGATTATTCTGTTTCTCTTGACTCTATTGTTTCACTTTTGTGTTCTTCCTCTGTTTTAAATCACTAGCAATTCTACTGAGTCTGTCTCCAACACATAGCCTCAGTCAATATTTTCATCATGCCACCCCGCCCCCCCGCCTGGTCAGGGCATTTTGTCTTTTACCTACTGCACTAATTTTGTTGCTGGTTTCTCTATTTCTTATCAATCACATGTACAGAGTTTGGTTTCTCACCCTGGTGGTGCATATGGCCCAGGAGGAAGCTCCTAAATTCATTCATGTAGCCCAGGGGCCCAGAGCTGGGGTCATTCACAAAGCCTTCAGGGTCCACCGTGGACTGTGAATTTCCACTCTGACTCATTGCTGAGTTCTTAGGTACTCTTTATTTCTAGAATTTTCAGATTTCCTTTAATTATCTTGGCTGGTGTGTGTATTTGTGTGTACATTTATTTTTAAATCATATTATGTTCCTCATTTCTAAATTCAAAACACAAAGGGGAATTCCTCCATCTCCTCAGTGTGATATCTTGATTGGAAGTCGATAAATATATTGACAAGGGCACACAATTAAGTAACAAGTCAAGTATAACATTTGTTTGTTTGTTTGTTTGTTTATTTAGGTATAACATTTATTGAAAACATTCTAGTTTACACTGCATTTTCTTCTATATTCTCATTTCTCATTTAATATTCATTACATACCATTTTTAGAAAGTTGCTATGATTTTTTCCTATAGATAAAAAAGATTAAAAAAAGATGAGTCTGAACATTTAACTCATTTAAGAATAAATGATTTTTTAAATAGTGACTTTATTTATATTTACATGCTCTTCATAAGAAAACCACAAAAATATAGCAGGTAAAAGAAGATAGAAGGAAAATTGTTCTAAATCCTAACTCTTAGAAGTAAATATTACCAATTTTAGATGCACATTGTTTCAAGTTTCACTCATATACTTTCATTGACCCCATACATGGATAAAAAGAGAGATAAGTAGATGGTCAAAACTCAGAGAATGTGACATTTTACTTCATGTTATTTTAAGAAGAAAGTATTAAACTTAATTTAATGTGAAAATAATTAGATATGAAAATATAACAATGACTTAATACAGAACACCTATTTTTATTGTGTTAAAAAAGATTATAATATGGATATTAGCTTTTAAGGTCAAACATAATTTTCTTTAAATGTGATATAGTTTAACTCCCACTATGGATAAATGAGAAAATTTTCAGTTAACACATATTTCTATTTCCACTCATTTATTGGCTTTTCATATTTTTAACTTGAAATTTATAATATTAATAATATTCTAAAGCATTATTTCTATATTTATTTACAGTCCTAATGTTTTTACAATACCTTCTCTAATTTAAACTTTGTTTTGTTCATCTCTAAATTATTTGGTTTCATTTAGAAGAACTTTTATTTAAAGTATTCTGTGATTAATAAACAAGATAAAGGTTGTTTTTTTTTGTTGCATATGTGACAATTTCCATTGCCTAATATTTAAAGAATAGTTTAATCAATATAGGCTATTTTTGCTGTAGTAACCAAGTGTTTTCTATTTGTTTCACCTGTTCTTTGTTTCCTTTTTCTCCATTTGGATTGAGTTTTTTTCATGATTGCATGTTATCTCACTGTTGTTTTTTAGCTAATTCTTTTTTCTGTTATTTTAGGATTTATAGAATACATATTTATCACAGTCTACTTCAAGTGACAGTACATCATTTTATGGTATAAGAAATTTACAGGAGAATATTTCCTTTTCTGTCCTCCAGCTTTTATGCCATTTTCACACATTTTAATTTTACATATATTATGAAACCCATATTACATTTCTATTGTTTGTATTTGTCTCCTATGACTGCTGTAACAAATGATCTAATACTTAATGACTTTAAACAACACAGATTTATTATGCTATGGTTCTGGAGGTCAGGAGTTTGAAATAGATCTCATTAAGCAGGGCTATGTTTCTTCTGAAAACTTTAGGGGAGAATGTGTTTCCTTGCCTTTTCCAGATTCTAGAGGCTGGCACATTTTTTTGGATCATGGTGCCCTTCCAAAGCCAGCAGTGTCTGGTCAAGGCTTTCTGATATTGTATTAGTCTGACACATCCCATCTACTGTCTTTCTCTTTCCTTAGAAGGACCCTTGTCGTCATATTGGGCCCCCTGGATAATCCAAGATAATCAATGTCCCCACCTCAAGGCCAATTAATTATAAACCTTACTTCTATCTGCAGCCTTAATTCTCCTTTGTAATATAACCCAACACATTCACAGGTTCTGGGGATTAGAATGTGCACATTTTTGGTGGGAGTGTATAGTATTCTGCCTAGGCATTATCATTATCATGTTATTTTGTTAGAAGAGATTTAAATGTTAGAAAGAATGTATTTTATAACTACACACATAATTTCTATTTTCAGTCATCTTCATTCCTTTGTTTATATGCAGATTTGCATCTGGTATTTTTTTTCTGCCTGTTTGATTTCCCTTACTTTTTCTTATAGAGAAGATTGTTTTTTTATCATTAGTTTTATAATTTGCCTTAGTGTAGTTTTCTTCATATTTCTTTTGTTAGAATTTTGTTGAGCTTTTTGGATCCATGGGATTTTCACCAAAATGGAACATATTGAAAATTTTTCTTTACATCTGTCTTCTTTCCTTAAAGATCACCTTTCATATGTAGATCAGGTCACTTTGTGTTGTCTCATAGAACTGATTTTCTTTTGATTTTTTTAAAATCTTTTTTTCTCTCTGTGTTTTGATTACATTCTATTAATAAATTTTCATGTTCATTAATCTTTCTTCTGCAACATCTAACTGGCTGTCAATCCTATATAGTATATTTTTTTCATATTAGAAATCAGAAGTAGCCGATGATTTTGAATTCTGTGTGTGTGATTTGTGGATTCTCATGTGGCCGAGTTTCTGTTTTCATCTAGTTTCTCATAGATAAATTTGAGCGTAAGCAATTATAAAATTCGTGTTAATGCTCAAATTGTTTCCTAATATGTTGCACCATAACAAGTTGTTTTTAAAGCAAGCATGATGGCAGAACTGACTGTATGTGGTATTATTTTGTGGATACTTGTTAAAAACATAAACGGCATTTTCCACATGTAAAAATAACAAAACACTCCTATTAATGCTGATATTAACAGCTCTCTCTTCAAGATTCCAGAACTTCATTAAAAAACAAAAAAACAAAAAAAACAAAAAACATTGTTCTCATCTCTAAAAGTTTCATATGGGTATTTTTTTAGTCTTCCATTTTATATTTAACATGATCAATCTGTCCTCTAACTTTTTGAATATATCAAATATAGTTACAATGACTGCTTTAATGTCTTTGCTAGTTCTATTGTCTGTGTCATTTCATTATTTTGATTGAATTTTGAATTTTTTCTTGTTATAGTTTATAGATAACTGGTTCTTTGGCTAGGTAATTATTTTATTAGATTCTAAATATCATTAGTATCACATTGTTGGGTTTTATTTTTACACTCCTGTGAATATTCTTAAGCTTTGCTCTGGAACACAGTTAAATTACTTGTAATCAGTTTGAATCTTCAGCTATTGCTTTTAAGCTTTGTTAAGGGGTACAAAAATACTGTTTAGAGCTAATTTTGTCTTTCTACTAAACCAAAAGTCTATTGAAGGCTTGACTGGAATTGTAGAATCAGTTTCAAAACTTATGTTGTTGTTGGCAGGAGGCTTCAGTTCCTTGCTGGCTGTTGGCCAAGGACCTCAGTTTCTCACTACATAGGCATCTACATAGAACTGATAGAATGTCCTTACTTATGGCAGATGGCTTTCTTCAGGTAAAAATCTGAAAGAGCAATGTGGCAGCCATGAAGCCTCTGTATTGTGCTCTGTACATGATCTATACTGGGAAGTCATATTCCATCATTTCTCCAGAATCTGTTTGTTAAAAGCAAGTCATCGTGTATAAAACATTCTCAAAGGGCAGGGAGGGAATTAGGCTCTAACAAAAAGAGGAGAATCAAATCGTTTGTGTGCATAATTTCAAACCACCATAGTCTACCTTCTGATCTCCAATTATTTACATTCTTCCAACATACAAAATGCCCTTACCTCCTATAAGAACCCCCAATTTTTATCCCTTTACACTCTCATTTTAAAGTTCAGGATGTTGCCATCTCAGTTAGGTTCGGGTATGGATGAGGCCCTGTTGGGTATAATCGCTTAAGTAAAGTTTCTCAAGTATCCTGCTTTCAATTTGAAGATCTATGGATTAACAAGAACAATAATCTGCCCCAAATACATACAACAGTCAGTGATGCACCATCATAGGATAACTGCTGAAGGAGAAAGGAATTAAGTTCCACCAAAGGATGGAAAATCTGAGTTTATGAACATATTCTAAAACTACTGCACCGTGGAAAATAATTAACTTTTGATATTTATGATAAGTTTTTGCTCACTGTCTTATTTTTCTTCTAGTCAATAAAGATAAAAATGACAAGCCCTTTGGAAACTCCCACATTTAATGAATTATTGAGTTTACAAGTAGGGGATTTTGCCCTTGAGATTATTCCTCAGACTCGAGAATGCTTTCCCAGGCTACTTTCTTACTCCTTGTTTTTCTTTTATTTCTCAAATTTGGGTTCAGTAAGAATACTCAGGATTTTGTCAATTCACTTTCTTTTCCTGCCATGATTACTGTGAGTCGGGGTGAACATAGTTAACTTTGCTTAAATACACTAGCATCTCTATTTTTTCCTTTAGGCCACCCCTGTTCAAAAAACGTTGTGAGGTCGTGCTTCTTTCTTTAGATGATTCCATCAATGAATTTTGTCTGCTTTGTTATGTAGTAGAGGAAGGAGACTGCAATTTGCTTTGACTTGTCCTTACTGAGGAAGGAAGGATGGAGTGGATCTGAAGTGAAAGGACTTGACCCGGGTCAGGACATATACTTTGTTTTGTGACCCCATTTTGGTGTTCTTACTCTCCTATAGACAGCATGTTCCCTGAAAAACAGAATTTTTTAATTCAAGAAAGTATTGATAGAATGGAAAAAAGTATAGTCAAACCATGTCAAAAACAGTATGAGAAGTGTGTTTTAGCTTTATCTGGAAGCTTTGCTTATATATTGATTTCAGTATGCAGTATTCCAAGCTTTCTGATTCCATGCTTATGTTAGTTCAAGTTGAATGAGAATCAATTACAGTTACTATGTATACCATTTACTTCAAAATACTTCTAATTTTATGCTTGCTTAGGAAGCATCATTTATGTTTGGGCAGGAGTCAAAGACATACCTGAATTTTTCTCTTATTTTCATTACTCAAAGCCATTAATGAGGGTGCTGCCTTCAGATTCTATTTTTTTTAAGTACATAGATAGTATTCGAGCCCATTTTTTTTCTGAATTACAACACATTTTAATATGTCTATTTCAAATAACTAGATAATATTTATCTTTTTTTATATCATAATACATAGTAGATGAAAATTAGTACCATAATTGAGATTGCAAATTATAGCCAGTGATATTGAATCTATGATGAATTTATATTTTTTTCATAATTTTCATAGTGGTCTTTTAAGATTTCGTCTGTATTTGACCATTGCAAAACAGAAATTTTCTATTTTATGATAGAATCACTAATATTTATGGAGGTTTTAATGCACACAATGTCAAACATGTTCTAAGTAGTGTTAAGTGAGAAACTGAGATGTTATGACTTATAAAACAGTTTCTGCTCCCCCAAATTCACTACAAAATTGGTTCATGCATATCAGCCTTAAAATTTTTTTTCACAATTAGCCATGCTAATATTTACATTTTTTCTAAGAGGCCAAGACAAACTTATAATTTTTTTTTAGTTATGTTGATCTTTGATTCTGAGAACTGATAACATATATGGAGAACAGGGAGACTTGTATTTTTGCTAGTTATCGACTTTATAAACCTTTTCGATGAGGACTTGATAGCTGCCTTTACTGATATCAGATAGGAATAGGATAGAAGACTGAAGAGAAAGTCTTTTTAATTCAATAACATATCAGTGTCTTCACAGAATAATAATTGTTCATTGATTTCAGTTAATTACATTTAAACAATAGAAAAGCTTATATTTTTAGAAATTGCTTTTACCTATATCATTGACTGAAATGCAGAAAGAATAATAAGACTTGAAAACTGAACATAAATTCCAGATTTAAACATGTCCCCCACACACACACTCAAATTTACATCAGGGTACCACCTGGTAATACCACGAAATCATTCTTATAGTTAAGAATGAAATAATTATATAATGTTAGATAGCAAGCTGATAAATTCGATTTGGAAACAGACAACTTTTAAAGGATTTATTTAAACCAGTATGAAGTTGTGGTTTTGGAAGAGAGATCAAATACAGGAAATGTTCTTTTAAATAGAAGATATTATATAATAGGAGTTTTGATACCTCTGCTTTCTCTCAAGATGGAGTAACAAACATTGGAATTATAATAGGTTTCATATAAACATTAGACAACTCTGTGAGTCCTAAGAGACAGGACATAGATTGTATAAATTATGACTGGAGGCAGTGGGAGGGGGCTCAAGCAGAAACTAGCAGTCTCAAAGACTTGAGGAGACAAAGGCAATCTTTTCAGAAGCCAAAGTTCTTTTATAATTCAACTAACGAAATCTAACTCAGAGTTTAAAACTGTTCTACCAAGAAAACTTCAAGCATAGATGCAAAAAAAGTAAAGCTGTCTTTATTTGCTTATTATACCATTGTCTAAACTTCTAAAGAGTCTATACAAAAAATTACAGAAAACAATAAGTGAGTTTAAGGACAATATATAAGAATCAATTCTATTTCTATAGACTAGGAATAAACAAATGAAAATTGAAACTTAAAAAGCAATACCATATGCACTAGTACAAAAATATAAAATATTTAGGAATGAATTTTAAAAAAATATTTGAAAGACCTGTACAGTAAACCCTGCAATATTTGTTGAGAGAAATATTAGAAAATATAAATTAATGGGGAGAGATACTATATCCATACATTAGGAGACACAATATTGTTATTATGACAGCTCTCCACCAGTTGATCTATAGATTCTGTGCAATAGCAATCAAAATCCCAGCTAATCTTTTTATAAATTGCCAAATTGATGTAAATGTATATGGAAACACAGAGGTACTAGCATAGCTTACAAATTTTTCAAAATTAAAACAAAATGAGGAGATTTACTTACCAAGACTTTCTGTTAAACTACAGTAATTAAGTTCATATAGTAAGTGCATAAGAATAGATACATAGATTAATGAAAAACAGTCAAAAATCCAGAAATAGTCACACATCTATGGATATCTGATTTCCAACAATGTGCAAAAAGAAAGAATGGTCTTTTAAACAATTGTGCCAAGATAATTAGATAACTATATGCAACAAAACAGAACAAAATAAAATCAATTCAAAGAACAAAGACAATAACTTCAATTCATACCTTGCAATCTATACTTCACAACATAGGCTAAACTAACTTTCCTGACTTTAATATAAAACCTAAAACTATATAACTTCTAGTAAAAATAATATATATGTGTGCATGTATATATATGTATGTATATATGTATATACACACACACACACACACACACACATATGTATATATAAACTTTTTTGAGAGGTTGGCAAGGTATATTAGATATGACACTAAAAGCAAAATCCATAAAACAACACTTAGATAAGATAAATTGTACATTATCGAAAGACTTTGCTAATATAATGAAAAGGCAAGTCACAGACTGGTAAAATATTTTTAATACATTTTAAAATTACTTGTATCTATAATATATGCAGAACTCTTGAAACAATAATAAAAAAATAGAAATGAAGGAAAATTGAACAGAAACTTCACTAAAGAAGCTGTACAGATGGCAAACAAACAAACAAACACTTGAAAAAATTGTTAAACAGTATTGGTCACTAGGGAAATACAAATTAAAACTATAGTGAAATATCACTACACATCCATTTACAATGGCTAAAATTAAGAAGACTGACCATATTAAGTTTTAGTAAAGATGTGAAGGAATTAGACCTCTCATCACCACTGATAAGAATGTAAAATGTGACAAGCACTTTGGAAAATAGTTTGGTAGTTTTTAAAAAATGTTTTAAATGTTAAATATACACCTACCATATGATACAGACATTGTACCCTTAGATATTTATTCAAGAGAAAAGAAGCATACGTACATACAAAGACTTGCACAAAAGTCTCACAGAGTTTTATTTCTAATAGCCAAAACTGGAAACATCTACATGCCTATCAACAAGTAATGGATAAACAAACTATGATATGGTATACAATGGAATGCTACTCAGCAATAGAAAGGAATAGTATATTGGTGTGTGCTATAATATTGATGAGTAATAAAATAATTATATTGTGGGAAAGAAGCAAAACAAAAAAGTAATATATACTATTATTCCATTTATATAAAATTCTTGGAAATACAAAGTAACATATTGTGACAAAAAATGTATCATATGTTGCTTGTGGCAACAAATGAGGCAAGAAGATACAAAAATGAGGAATTATGAAAAAGCACAAAGATATATTTGGGGGTGATGGCTAAGTTAATTAATTGTAATTCAGGTTTCACAGGTATATGCATGCATGAAGACATCAAAATGCACAATTATGGGCAGTCTGTTGTATATCAACTGTGCTTAAATAAAACTTAAAAAATATTTGATTATGTCCAAATATGGTTATAATGGAGGCAAAAACATAAAACAGATGGGTAAGAAATGGAGATGTTATGACTTATAAAACAAATAGAAAACAAATAGTGAGATGATAGATAAAACACTATTATCAGAAACCATAGTAAAAACAAACTAAGTAAGCAGATTTTAACATTAGATGGAAAGCACAAAACATAACTATATATATATTTTTTATCATAAACCATATATTGTTTATAAGATTCTTACATCAATATTAGGATACAAAAAAAATGGAAGTTGAAGAAAAAGTTATGCCTTTCATATACTAACCCAAAGAAGGCAAGTTTAATTATAGTAGAATGCCAACAAAGCAGACTTTAATGAAAGAATAATTAGTAGATAAAAAGAGAAATTTTAGTTAAGGCATCATTCCAATGCAATGATATTGCGACCAAAATGTCATAAAAAGGAATACATCCAAGAACATAGCTCAAAAATATATAAAGCAAAATTATATAATTAAAAGGAGAGAAAGAAATGCACAATCATAATGAGAAATATTAACTCAACTTTTTCAAAAGCTGAAATAAAAAGCAGGCAAAAAAAACAGCAAAGATATGGAATAAGAAAAATAATACCACAATACCACAATAAGGAAAACGTGTCTCATGCAATTGACAGTTATAAACAATTGCATTCAACAATAGAATGTATATGTTCTTCAAATGTCCATGGGGTATTTAGAAAAATTGACCATATTCTGTGCCAAAAAGAAAGCCTCAACACGTTTCCAAAGTTATATTATTTAATGAATATTCTCTTATCTAATGGAATTAAGCTACAAATCAATACTGAGTAGATAAAGAGAGACAATTCAACTGCTTGGAGTTTATTTCAAAATAATCCATGGATTAAAAATGTCAAAACAAAACTTAGAAGATATTTAAAACTCAATGGTAACACAGGAGGTGAATAAAAATGTATTAAATAGAACTATATAGCCGTAATTACATACATGAGAAAAAAAGGAACACTGAACAATCAATGATACATAAGTTTCTATCTTAGGAATCAAAAGGAAAGAAATGAAAAACAACAACAAAAAAGCAAATCAAACCTAAAGAAAGTAGAAGAAAAGATAATGCAATGATAAAAGTATAACTCTGTGAAACGGAGAATAAACATTCAAAAGTTTGCTATATAAAAAGATGGTGAAAAGCTTAATTTCAGTAAGAATAATAAAAAGGGAAATCACAAATTACCAATATCAAGAATTAAAAAGAGAGAAGCATATCTGCAATCCTATTGATATCAAAAAGACCATAAGAGCGAATTATGAAAAGTCATAATTTGGAATATGGATAAAAGCAAATCTTTATCCCTACCTCATATGACATGCAAACATGAATTACTAATGAATTGAAGAATGAATTGGTAGAGGTAAAGCAATGAAGCTCATTTCCTCACTAGACATTAAATATGTTGAGAATAGTACAATATCATTCTTTTTTTAAAAATTGCCTTGTTTCTTTCATTTCTTTGCCTCATTCTTATAATTAATTAATTAGTTCTTGCTATGTGTCAAGACTGTGCTGACAGCTTTAGACAGATTAACTCAATTATAACAACCCTATGAAGTAGGTATGTAATTTCTATTATACAGATGAGGAAATGGAGACAAGGATAGGTTCATGAAATTAATTATTTATTTGTATTTGCTTTTTAAATGTTTTAACAGAATTTTAGCCAAGGAATCAGAAATACTGAATCCCAAGGCTGAACAATTCTTTCTCTTTGTGGGATGAGATTTAAGTCATATAATCTCTCTAAGCCTCAGTATCTTCACCTAAAAACAAAACAAAACATAACAAGAACAAAAACAAAATAAAAAAAAAACAAAAAAAAAAACACTATAATACGTAGGGCTAGTATTATCTCTAGGAGTTGTGAAGATCAAATGAAACAAACTATATAGAAGAGCTTTATGAATTATAACTTACCATTAAAAATGTGTTTGTAATAAAGACTTGCCTAAGAAAAAAAGGCAGCACAGTTCAGGAGACACCAAGGTTTAGGAGCAAAGAGATCAGCATTTAAATCTCATCTCCACTCCTTTCTAGTGATACGATCTTGGCAAATTACCTGATGTCTCCCAACACATTTCCTCCTATACATTGGAAGTAACATTATGCTAGCACTGTATGCCAGCTATTATTATGTGGCAGATGCTCTTCTAAGCGCTTTGCAAGTATTAACTCATTTAATTCTCATGATAACTCCATGGTATAGGTATATGACTCATTTTCAAATGACAAATGTAAAGCACAGAGAGGCGGAGTGGCTTATCCAAGGGCGTACAGATAATAATTGGCAGAGCTAGGATTTGACATAGAGAGTCAGGCTACTTTTGGGTTCACATGATTATTATGAAAACTGAACAAGATAACATATAGAAAAAATTAAGTACAATATACAATACTGTATGAACACTCAAAAAATAGTTAACTATTACCATTATTTTAATGAACTA
Source organism: Pteropus medius (assembly GCF_902729225.1). NCBI lineage: Eukaryota > Metazoa > Chordata > Mammalia > Chiroptera > Pteropodidae > Pteropus > Pteropus medius. The sequence continues at coordinate 13,411,918 of NW_024354875.1, read as the reverse complement.
AGCACGCATGCCTTAAAGAAGTATAGAGAGCAGTAATAAATCCATGGAGTAATGCAGCACAGAAACTAAAACTGAGAAAATAAATAGAGCTGCTTAAGTGTTTGGCAAAGAAAAGGGGATAGATACTTTGGATGGTGGGGGAGGGCACGGAGATGTGAGAATTGAATAAATAGCAACAAGGATGATGTAACTGGCAAATAGAAACTATCCGCCCTAGTGACAGTGAAGGCATATAGTGGGTGTCTAGTGGGTTGAGTAAATATTCATCTTTGAGGTTGTTAAGGGTTGGTAACATGTTGCCATGGTGACTTTAAACTCTTAGAGTGTGTCCTGATAAAGGTCCTTAAATTAGCTTATCTTTGCAGCTTTGTGTGGCACATAAAAGTCATGTGATTACAGAAAGTGCTTATAAATAAAAGTTTGTAAATCATCAACCAACACAGTCCTAAAATCCTCGTGTGTATCTTCATGGATTGACTCTTGAATGAAACAAAGCAATCTGTCACTTGACTTTCTATGACATTCAAGATATTGAAGTTTATAAGAAAAGACTGATTTAGACACAAGTTTAATGGAATTAAAAATGTGTGATTAATGACATCTGTTTTTTAAGCATGAGAGCTGAAGTAAAATTAATTAATGCCTTATGTAACTTACATATTACACTGTATTTTGCCTAAAAGACTGGTAAAGTTTTTTTTTTTTTTTATTCTTTTATTTTAATACCTAGTGGATCTTAGATCATATAATTGCATGGCCTTTATTTTTGTCTCCCTATCTCCTCCCAAATTTTAGCATTGTTTAAATATTATGATTCCACTTTTCAGCACTGTGAATTATCTGAAAAGCTAGATAATACCCAATTTCATTAGTTACCTTATAAGAAAGAGAAGCCTAATATGCGCTTCAGTTGTTTTAACTCTAAGGAATCATGCTATGCGGTGAACTAGGGTAAATGTTTTTCCTTTGTACCTTTTTGATAGATTAAATAAAATAAGAGAATGGGAGGGATATATTTTTCCTGGGTTAATACTGCTGCATCATATATACAAAATGCACACATATACACGCATACCCCTTACAAAGCATTCATAATTTTTGTGAATAAGCTTCATTTCAAATCCATATGAAGACTAAACAAAACATAGGTATGTTCTGAACCAATGGGAGGTTATAGCCTCATGTTATTACTGCAGTGCTAACTTTACAATTCCTATGTGTACACAAAGTTTGATGTTAAGTACATTAGGATTCAGACATAATTGAGAACACTGGAAATGTTATAGAACTAGTTCTGTCTTGAATTCAGACTGAGTAGTTCGAGTGTTAATAGTCCTGGTCTTTTATATATTGAGAATTTCAATTTGGTTTTATCCCGGTGGCAACCAGCAAGGAATGTCAATGAATTCTTTTGCTATTGGTGCTGTTTATTGCTCAAAATACTATTTATAGAGCCTGTGGCTATCTGCAGCAGCTTATGTATATAATCTGGCATGACCATTCAAAAAGGATATCTGAGTTATAGACGTATACTTTCAATAAGATTAAAAACGTCAGGTATTTTCCTATCTCAAAGCACTACACTTAAATATGGTACAAAGAGGGAGGTATTTTTCTTTAATAGTAGCCACTAAATTATACAACTTTGGAATTTTCCCCATACTAGCCAATTTAATTGACCAAACTGCTTTTGTGTAAATCAGTTAGAAATTAAAATGAGTGGGCCAACTGGTTGATTAATAGCACACTGTAGATACTACTTTAAGCAGGACTTCCTCAGGTTTATGCTGCATTCTCCAATACAGTTTATTATTTATGTTACATAGAACAAAGCTATCATTGCCAATGAGATTTTCAGTAACTAAGTTGGATAGTTTAAACAACTACTGAGAATTGTAGTCCACAATGGAAAGTAAAATGAAGGGAAGATTTTTATTTGCTTCTATCAGCTTCTAGATGGAGAGTCAAATAAATGGAAAGTAAGAGCATGACAAGGAATCTCTGAAAATCTCAAAACAGGAAGATCTTGAAAGTTATGAAGACCTCTAGTTCTTTTTTTTCCCAACTGCTAGACTCACTTTCTTGCATTTTATGATGAAAGTATTACAAATAGATGAAAAAATCTTAGTCTGAGTAAATTTAAGACAGTTTTTCAACATCTTTCATAAATTTAAGGTTTATATATTCATCAAAATATTCTCTCAACCAAAAAAAAAAAGCCCTTACTATATACTACGATTTAAAGCCATTTCCTTTTTAGTAAAGCCACACTCTTACCCCGCCCCTTAAAAAAATAAAAACTACAACCTAAAATTATGTATGACTCCTTTTTCATATTGTGAATTATTTGTGAAGGAGGAAGACTTCTTTGGTCAAATATCCACTGACTTCTCACTATCAAAGAATAAATTTGAAATCCTTAGTTTGGCATTTGCCAACTTCTGTTATTTCATCTTTATCTGATTCTCCTGTCTTTTCTCCCATTACTCCTCTATGCAACCTCCCAATCCCAGTCAAATTTGTCTTCCTTTAAGGATCAGGTTGAGGTGTAATAGGATAATGGCCTCAATGAATCATAGCTCCGTGTATGACTTGACCCTCCTTCCTCAAGGAGATAGAGTCTGTTTCTTCACTTCTGGAATCAGTGCTGTCCTTATGAATTGCTTGACTAGTCGGATGCAACAGGAGCGATCTCGTGAATTCTGAAGCCTGTACTTAAAGAGGCTTAACAGTTTCCATCCTTGCCCTCTTGGAATCCTGGAAACAGAATGCTGTGAAGAAGCCAGTCTAATTCTATTAGAGTATGAGGGCCATGTGGAGAAGAACTAGGGTGCCCCAGGAAACAACCAGCACCAAGTTCTTGGTTCTTCTTAGTCAACTGATTCTCTATCTGAAAGCAGCCTCATCATTGAACTCAGATGAAAGCAGCAAAGGAATTGCCCAGTCAATACACAGAATTACAAGAATGAATAAGCCATTGTTTTAAGCCTAAGTTTTGGGATGGTTTGTTTTACAACAAGAAATAACAATAATGTAAAACAACAGATAATTGATACATGATTCCTCTATCATTATGTTCTTGAACATTATATCTCTCAGCATTTACTTCTTTCTTAGAACTATGGCACTTGTATATCAGCTAATGTTTTCTTGTATTTATGTATAAGAAACTTCCTTTATTTACCAACCAAAACACAAGCTTTTTTATTATAGACTAGCATATTTTAAAGAGAGAAAGAGCCACTTATCCTTTAAATGGTATTTAGTGTACTTATAGACCTTTATACATTGGTCCAGATTAAATAAACAGATTGATTTTGCATTTTTTTATGCATCTTATTCTTAGAAGTTTATGAAAGACAAATACTAGAAGTTCTACAAGGTGCACATAAAAGATTTAAAAAACAACTGCATTCAATAAATTCGTAACTTAGAACAGGGTTTGGTGAATTATGGGCAGTTGTCTATTTTTGTAAATAAAATTTTTCTGGCATGCACCTATGCCTCTATTTATGCATTTTCTATGATGCTTTTGCACAAGGGCAGAATTGAGCAGTTGGCTAAACAAGTGTATCGTTTGCAAAGCCTAGAAATGTTTACTGTCTGTCCCTTTAAGAAAAAGTTTGCTGACTCCTGGCTTAGACTAAGTAATAAATATAATTTTAGTCAGAGAAATAGAACATATGGATGCTGGCAGAGACAAAAAAAATATTTTATAGATACAAAGGATAGTGTGATCATATTTTGGCTGTAATATTGAGGAAAGACTCCATGAATAAGAAAAATTTGACCTAAGTAATCAATTAGAGATAACGTTTTAGAAAACAGTGAGTTTGAGGGTGAGAAGTTTGAAAGCAGGAAAAATAGAGGAAGACATCTCCAGAGTGAAGAAGAAGAGAATAAAGAGTGTAGTTGAGAGTTAAGGAGAGGGTTGGGATGTTATAATGACTTTGAAAACCAAGATAGAAGAGAGCTATAAAGCAGGATGGTTCATAGTAAGGACTGAAACAAGAAGATATTGTATTAGTTTCCTAGGGCTACTGTACCGAAGTTCCAAAAACTATGGCTTACAACAACAGAAATGTATTTTTTTCAGATTTGGAGGCTAGATGTCTAAAATCAAGTCTTTGGCAGGGTCATACTCTCTGATGGATCTAGGGAAGAATTACTCCTTTCCTCCTCTAGTTTGTGATGTTTGCCGGCAATCCTTATCATTCTTTGGCTTGTAGATGCATCACTTCAGTCACATGCTCATTCTCTCCCTGTGTGTCTTCACATCATCTTTCCTCTGTATACGTCTTTCTGTGTCCAAATTTCTTCTTTTTATAAGGACACAAGTCCATATTAGATTCAGACCCATCCTCATTTTAACTTGTTTATCTCTGTAAATACTTCATTTCCAAATAACTTCACATTCTGGAGGTTAGGACTTTAACATGTTATTTGGGTCGGGGTTGCAGGGAGCAGGGAGAATAGAGAGCACAATTTATCCAGAAACAGGTACAGACCAGAAAACTGGGAGGAGACAGGGGATGCAGAGATTGTTGTCACTGATGAATTTTGAAGAACTAGTTTAAGTTATATTGGTGAGTTTGAGCACCAGATTGCTAGGGTATATGCTGTACTTGAAGGGGAATTAGAAGGTGTTAAGGTAATTTGTGAAGATTTCAAAATGATGAAAAGAAGGATGAACAATAGAGAAGCTTGAGGGAATCATAGTGTTTACATTCATTTTAGGCAAATCAGTATGCTAACAAGAAGGAACTGAAGAAGCATAAGAGAATAAAACAGCTAATAGAGCAAGTCTTAGACTTAGGAAGTAAGAAGAGAAGCAAACAAAAAGACAAGTGGAGGGAGGAAACTTTTCAGTCAGAAGAAAGAGAGTTCTCATCAAGTTATGAAGATAGTTCATATTGTATTCAGAATTTCTTGAGAAAGTAGGATATGACATCAGTAATATAATACAACAGTGAGGATTATACATAGGACATAAGGCTAGCGAAAATGTCAGGTATAGACAACCTGATAAATTTGCTTTGGTACCAATAGCAGATCGATAAAATAAATATATGCCATTCAACAGAGAGCATCATGTTGAGATTGGAGAGCTTGAATTTATAGTGAATCTCAGTATAGTTATGTGATTTTTTTTTTCTACTAGTACTTAGCAGCCCCAGAGACAGAACAGAGAATGCAGACTGCATGGGCTTATTGAGATCTGGGGATTGGCAAGGAATATTCGAGATAGTAGACGGAGTGAATTCACAGTAATGTTTTTGACATCGATGCCAGAGTTTGTTAAAAAGGAAAGAAAATGTTACAAGATGGGATGAACTAACTCGGAAACAAGAAAACAAGAAACATCTAGAATTTGTGATGAGAACCAAGCCCGAATTTAGTGGAAGTGGCTGAGTGGAGTGAGGAGATTTTAGAATTTGGCATCTTAGAGACAGAGAAATATTGAATACCAATGAGGAGAAATGTTCTGCTAGGCTGGTAGGTTGTTGATGTCAAGAGATTTTTATGAAAAACAATTTAAAAAGTAAACAAAACTTGATCTGAATGGAGAACAAAACATCAGAAAATTGATCGAAGGAACAAAGACCTAAAAATAAAATTCATTTTTATAGCTTAATTAATGTGAGAATCTGGATAAACTGATTAATTTTTTATCAGAAAGAGATCATTTTTCATATGACTGGCAGAACTAATGGCAGATGATTTTAAATCAATTGAAATGTACATGCATATTAATATAAGAATAATTTTTTCACGTTGCAAAACTGGGTGGAGGGTGGGTGGAGGAATTATTACAGAATGTTTGTTAATGGGAAATTGTGTGGGCAGCTTGTTTTATTGCTAGGCAAATCTTAATGAATAAATGTCTCAGATTTGTTGGCTTTGATATTATAAAAGGTATAGTCAAAGTCATCTTTTATATCACTTTTCATATTGTAATCTATGAAGAACTATCTAGGGAGGATATATCATCTTTGGCCTCGTAGACATGAGTTATATAACCTTGTCTTCATTGTTAGTTGGTCAGACTTAACTCAAAGTTAAGTAAAAACAGGAAATTTTTCTTTTCATCACCAAACATTCAAGCAAAACCTATCAAATCTCCCATGCCTATCTTTATATGGAGTTTCAAACATATCCCATAACTTTATCTCTTTTGACTATAAGAATAATATTATTTCTAGTTATTAAAATGTTCAGTCTAATTTAAATTAAAATTTCAATTCCACATTAAACTAAAAATTTTTCCCCTCTCATTAGTGTAGACATACTCTGTGTCTAATTAAAAAACAAACAAACAAACAAATAAACACCAGTGAGGCATATGGTGGAGAGTAGATGGTTTTATTCTTTTATCATTTTACCTATTCTTCCTTTCCCTCTTTCCTCTTCTCCCCTTCTATGCTTGGGGTAGGAGGTGGGAAGGAAAGATTAGAGAAAAAAGTACAAGTGATTTGTATCTCACTGATGCTGTTGGTGGTTTTCTGTTGGTTGACAATTTCTGTCTTTAATCATGATTATGGCAGATATTTGAAATCTGGAATAAGTGTGTGGGATTTTGGGAAACTCCTTCTGAGGTCTTACACCTCTGATGGTCTACTGTTATGCTCTTTTTCCTTGATGGAACTCTCTCTTTGACAGAGTCCATTGAAATGCCTTGTGTTTGATACATGCCCCATTGGAAACTCATGCATCCTCTCTTAGCAAGTTGTGGGAGACAGTTTGCCTAACTTTTGACTCCTTTCTCATTCTCCCAAGCAGGCAGTTTTAGCCAGCTTTCTGCTTTTAGTCTTTTCATTATGTTTAGTAGGCATTCCTTTTTTTTTTTTTTTTTTTTCCTCCTGTTATTCGTTCCTAAAGTTGAGTTATCTCTTGAGCTCTCTCCATCTAGATGACAGGAGCAAAATGGGCTATAACAAGCCTCAAGCTGAGTAGTGAGGTGCCTTTCCCTTTGGTAAAAGCATTCGAATCCTAATAAGTAGTTCTCTTGGGGTGTCCATCACTGGGTTTAAATGAGGACAAAGCATCTCTTTCCTAGGAAGAGGAGAAAAGTTAAAGGACTCTGTCTTTCTAGGAATTCTCTTCAAACATTTCATTTTTAAATTTTAAGTCTTCCTTTATATTGACTTTTAGGAGTCATGATACCCTCACTGGGTTTGATCCACTTTGGTCACTGTTGCATGGGTGGTTCATTACTACTTTTTAGAGTATTTAGGGCACATTACATCTATTGCTCTATTTTGGAGTTTTAGCTGAAAATCTGAGACTTCAGAGACAGTCCCACATTTCTCCATAGATTAATTTTGAATATTATTTGTGTTAAACCTAGGACTGAGCTTACAAATCTAAGCTTCTCATCAGTTTCTCCTAGGATTATTAATGAGAATGAGAATAACTCACAACATTTACATAAAATATTTTAATGATTGGCTAGAGATGGAGATTTCTAAAGGTAGTACTGACTAGTTTTAATTCAAGTTGGCATGCTGTTGCATTGATATATACTTAATATTCATTAAAAACTAGTTGATTATAGGGTTTGTACCTTTTCTATTATATGGGACTTTCAGAGCAAAAGGATGTTTAAATAGTTAGCACTCAGTTCATGATGATGAAATATGATATGTGATTCTCAGAACTCACAGATAGGATTTAAGTTCTCCCTGTTTATTATTCATAGAATATTTAATAAATAATAGCACTATATGTCAGGCACTATTCTAAGTGCTTTATAACTAATAATTGATTTTATTCTCATAATAACTCTGTGATATAGATAATCTTATCATTCCCATTTACCAAAGAATAAATCGAAGCACAAGGGTCTTACATTTACCCGGGTTCGTGCCATACTAGGTGGTAAAGCTGGGATACGTGACTCCAAATTATGTGTTTTTATCACTATACAATGCAATCATTTACTTCTAAGAGACTTAAATTAGTCATAAAGAGAACACAAAGAATTAGATAGCTCTTATAGTCTTATCAAAGGGAATTTAGAATTTATTTGGATGAAGAAATTATTTTTGGTATTCAATAAGAAGAGCCTTATGTCAAGAGGATCTTTTCATAAAAAAATGTCATAAAATTTTTACAGCTTGTATGGAAATTCTATTTCTATTATGTCTTTTAATAATAAGCTGAGGATAATAATGAAAACATTAAAATTTTGTAAAGGAAATTAATGTTTATTAACATACCTGGCAAATCTCTGTTCCCCCTGAATTTAATGATAGACTATAGTCAGAGGAGTTATTTTTGTAAATTTTGTTTATCTAATTTTATAAAATACCATTAAAATTAATTTACTTCCTTGTACATTTTAAATCAGAATCTCATTTTTTTAAGTTTAAATACTTTCAAAGAATGCAGTTTCTAGTATATTGTAATTATTACTATTTAAAATAAAACTGTCATGTTTTTAAATGTATCCAGTAGAATCTAATTACTCTAGTAATTTAATATCTAAAAAATTCAATTTTAAGGTGTATGAGCATGTTCCTAGCCAACGAGTAGGAAAGACTCTTCTTCCTGTGTGTTTCTCCTTTATTCTCACGCTACTACTATATCTAAGCACTTCTGACGGCAGGTGTGTAGGATTTTTCCCACACCAAGCAATTCTCTGTGACACCACCTGGGTGCCATATAATTCAGTTCAATTCTGACACTAATTAGAGTTGGTGTATACCCCACAGATTAAGAGTTTAGTGCCACGAGGCCACCCCCACTTCAGGTGCTTATGGCAAGTAATAGGTCCCAGGTTATCTATAACTTCTGTCCACTTTGGCTACAGATTAGAGGTTCTTGTGACACCTCTCCTTGGATTTGATCATTTGGTAGAACAGTTCAGAAAACTCAAGAAAACACTTGTTTACCAGTTTATTATGTAATAAAGGACAGATAAAGGATACAGATGAACAGCCAGATAAAGAGATATATAGGGTAAAGTCCCAAAGGGTCTCAAGCATAGAATCTTCTGATCCCATGGAGTTGGGTTGTGCTACCTTCCTAGCCTGAAGATGGGTTCAATAGCCCAGAAGCTCTTTGAATTCCATACTTTAAGGGAATTTTAGAAACTTCATCAGGTGGACATTATTGATCAATAAGTCAATTTCCAGTTTCTCTCTGGAGAATGTGGAGTGGAGCTAAAGGTTTCAAGCCTCCAATCCTGGCTTGGTCTGTCTGGTGGCCAGTCCAATCCAGAAGCTCACCTGACAGTTACTCTCCTTAGAACAAAAGACACTCCCATCACCCAGGAAATTCCATGAGATTTAGGATCTATGTGTCAGGAACTTGGATTAAGGACCAAATATTAGAACAAAAGATGATCCTAGTGCTCTTATCACTTAGGAAATTACAAGGGTTTTAGGAGCACTATGCCAGGGACCAAGGACTGAAACCAATACACACACACACACACGCACGTGCGCGCGCACTCGCGCATGCACATGCACACACCTGTATGTATATGTACTGTGATTTCACAGCAAGTGAAAAATTTTACTTTGTCCTTAAGAATTCCATTCTGTTATACAAGCAGATTATATACATTTTTATTCTTGAAAGTATTCTATTAATCACCTTTTCTTGTCTCTGTAACAACTGTATGTATATCTACATTTTAGCTTTGGTATTTCCTGTACCATTCAGTTATAAGAAATTTCCCTAGGATTGACTATAATTGTGAATATTCTTTGGTATGTTATCAGAACAATATATATAACAAATTGTGATAGATAATTACTAAGCACACTCAAAAGTAATTGGTAATGAATCTCTTAATGAAACTTTTTTCGATTCATATATTTTTGGATTACTGTTACTTATCACTAGAATAATATAGTGTTCAGTAGAAATTCATTGCAAGAAGAAAAGTTCTTGGACCACAAAAAAGATGTACAAAAATATATCAATAATTTTTGTGAGTACATTTTTACAATAAATCTTAGAAAATATTCCTGGGAGGAATATCTTACAAACACATGGTAGGGATATACTTCATAGAAGATTACAAACACATGGTAGGGATATACTTACAAACACATGGTAGGGATATACTTCATAGAAGATTGATATTTTCAGCATATTTTTTGAAAGTTTAACCTTTATAATTTTTAGATACATTATTAAATAGAGCATAGAGTAAATACAGCATATAGCCTTAAATTAGTGTATCACTTGCATGAAATACATTTTCATTAACCTCAGTGTTTCTTACTGACATTCTCTCTGTTTTGTTCTCATATGATGCTCCCTCATAGCAATGGATTCCTTAATGATAGTTAATAGAACAGATGAAGTTGTAAAAAAAAAATCACCATCTTTTCTATCATCCCATTATAAAATATATCTTAATTCAGAACATCCAAATTATGTTTGTGAGATTCATCTGAGTTGTTGTATGTCACTGTAGTTCTTTCTTTTTGATATTATGTTACATTTAGAATCAATTCATCCTTAATAAAAATAAGTAAAAGCCAAGGTTTTATGGTACCTTAATTAAAGGAGTCTTTTCTTATATCAATATTTAAATTGTCTCTGCTTTTTTGGTGCTGTATGATTTTCACATTCCAAGGCACCATGTAATACTGAAATTCAATATGGTTGGGTCAGAGTCATATTACTCTCTTTGTAAAGTATGGGTAGTGTGGAGGTGAAGTGAAAAAAAGAAAATCTGTGTAATGTTCCTATTGCAGTTACTTTTGAGTCAGATCATTTTTAGGGAGGAATATTTCTATTGAAGATCTAGAAAGTAATTATATGAGCTTGTGTGTCACTTGGAAAGTTTTCATGTACCCTCTGAAGTATATTCAAATCCACAGATGCATATATTAAAATATAGTTCAAATGTTTAATATATCAATTTGACTTTGGAAAACTGGACTTTGAGGCTGAATTTTTTGTTGGAATACATTGTCAGTTTAACTGTGGGAATTTCGTGTCGTTGCTTGACTACCTTTCTCTTAACCACTGTCTTGATTTTAACACGATATATTAGTTTTGCCTCTTTTAAAACAAATACATAATACAGTATGTATTTGTGTGTGTGAGTATCTGACTTCTTTCAAATTAATTCTTGAGAGAGTCATCCATTTTTATGTCATTGTAAAATGATCTGTCCAATTTATAGTTGATGGAAATTTACCACAATTACCTGTCCAATTTATAGTTGATGAAAATTTCTGGGTATTTCCCATTTGGAATGAGGCTGCTACAAACTTTGAGAAGTTCCTTGGTCCAGTGATGGTAATTATCATTATCAGCCAGCTTAGAGTACTTGATTCCTCTTCCTATGCTTCTTAATGATAGGATGAGTGGAATTCCTTATTGAGATTCCCATCATTATTACAGAGATGAATGCTAAGTTGAATCTCTAGGACTAGAAAACATGAAGCCACAGTATGCAATTACTACTATGGAAAACAAATTTTATTATGCCAAAGCATGCTTAGCCATTAAAGTTCTATCTCCACAAAACTCACACTTAAAAAATATAAGCAAAATTTGCAGCTATTATTTACTCACTTTGGCTACTAGAATCTAAATGTTTTATTGAAAAGACAGATCATTTGGAAAAATTCCTAGAAATAGAATTGTTGGACAAAAGAACATATTTTAAGAATTCTGATACAGGAGCAGTGACATTTTATACCCCTTCACAGTGTATCAAAATGCCCCACCCCCATACTAATGGCACATGTTATTGTCCATTGTCAATTTTATTGGCTGAAAATGAAATCTCTGTGTTATTTTTATTTGCATTGCTTTGATTGATTGCTAGGATGTTGAAACAGTATTTTGGAATAGAAGGACAGAACTTGAAGTGAGAAGAAAGTGAGAGGAGAGAAAAGAGATAACTAAGCTTGTTTATTTAAATTTGTATTCTGATTTCTGTTATTTAAACCTGGAAAAACAAATTGGGATAAAGCTCTTCCCTCTGTCATCTACTTTTCTGTCCTACAACCTTTTCCTGTTTAATTATAGCTACTCTTTTCCAAATTTCAGATTTCTAGATGGAGCTGGAGACAAGAAGCATGGAGTGAGGCCTAAGATTTGAGACCTTTTCTTCTTCTCCTCTTCTAAAATTTAGATTATGAAATAGGCTCAGACATAGTGTGGTAATTCTATTTCGACTTTCTGGAAAAGTAAAAATACCTAAACTTTAAAATACATTTTGTATTGATATCTTAACCTTAATAAAACACAAAGGACCACCATTGAACAAAGAAAGAAAATGGCAAACCATTTTTCTTCATGTATTCTAGCACCTTGTATATATAGTAGGCATTTTTTAAATGTTGAGAGAATAAGTGGATAAGAAAGTGAATGAATGAATGTTTACTTTCTGAAAGATATCAATGCTAACAGGAAAAAACACTTAAAGTAGAGAAATCCAAGCTGGTTTAAATTTCTCTTACGTCCACTGTTTACTGAAAATGTTAGAAATTTTATTCATCAGAAAATCAAAAGTAAAATATTAATTAGAACAAAAATAATATTTTTATATTGTCCATTATTATATTAGTTTATGTGTCAGTATAGTTTGTCAAAAACAAATCCAGTTGCTTGGCGGGAGACTGCTGTTGGATATGTAATTACTATGGCTTAGTTTGTTCATGAGATTAAATATCCTATGGTGAGAAGAAAATTTTTCAAAATATTATCAAAGAAAAATCCACTTTGATGGATATGCATTACTTCCGAGATTTATCAAATCATAAGTTATAACTAAATTTGCAATTAGCCCTCAAATTTGTAATGTTAAATGTATAGACAAAATATTAGAAACACAATTGTAACAGCAATAATACAGTTTAAATTACAAAAATAACATGTATTTGGTTCCGAGAAGGAATAAGATGTATGGAAATGGAGAGGAAATTTAAGAAAGGCAGGTAGAGCTAAAGAATAGAGATTTACTCAGGTTAGTTTCGGTGATTGAAAATGTTTATATGATGGTTACTGAATTAAAAATGAAAGAAAACTAAACAGACTCATGAAATATTGGCATACAATTTAAAACAAATTTTGTAGTTATGTTTTTTGAGAAATGAAATGTTTAGATGCAAAGCATCTTGGGTAACTACCTCAGTAGAGAGCATTCTTCATTATTCTAATATTCCACCTTTCTGATGATTCAAGCTATATTGTTTCAAATTCTTGCCCTTGCAAACTGATTAATTTCTCACTTTCGTTTTTCCTTTGTCATAATGTATATTTAAGAATTCTGCTTACTTATGGTTTGTATAGGCTTTTATTGTTTCAGAAACTCTGCTTATTGGTTTATCTTTTTGTATATATCCAAATTTGCTCATTGTATTACCTGATTTCTTCTTGGTATGTATTATACTCAAAATTCAGGGGAAATATCATCTAATTAGGTGAAATTGTCATAAAATATGCATTTATGACATAACTCTTATGTCAGGAAAACTCAAGATCCCTGTCAGGAGAATCACTATTTTATTTAGTTGTTATTAATTGTCCTGGAGTTTATTTTGAGAGTTAAAATTTAAGTAACAAAATGCTGTCTTGGGATCCAAATCCTATCACCAATTTCCACCTTGGTGGAGTTCTGAGATCACCAACACGTAAGCACATGCTTAGTAGAGAGTTGTACATAAGAAAGATAGAGACACATGGAATTTTTTCAGGAGTTTGTGGAACACTTTCCATGGTGTGTCTTCTAACCTATGTTAATAGTGATATTTAGATAAAATCTTAAAGACTCAACAAAATAAAAGAGCTGAAACTCCAAAACGGTTATATTTTATCGTTAAAATCTGTTAATAAATTGCAATTCTATCTGTTGTCATTTATTTTGCAAAGAGGGTGGCTATAATCAATAACATCTGAATTAATCTAAGGCATTATTAAATATATTGATATTTTAATAGTTTCTACACGGTCTGTCTATCTGATTATAGTGCTATAATAAAATCATATTTAAACTACATTAAAATAATAAGTCAAGCAAAATACCACAGACGTAAGAAATGACCTCCTTGTATAAAAGTTGAAGTGACTTATTTAGAGAAGTCCTTTGCATTTTATGGTAGAGACCAAAGTAGAGGTAAACTTTTAATTTAGGAGGTGGAGGAATTGGTGATTTTCAGGAGATTTAATAATAGATATTTTTAAAAAATTAAACATAATGGAGTTTATCTTAAAAGTAAAGATTCATTCACCAAAGCCATACCATTAAACTTCAGACTTTCTCTTAGAAAACAAGAAGATATAATGGTTTCAGCGAGGGAGGATTGTGAGCTTTTCTGTGAGCTTTATTGGGTGTTCTTATATACTGATGAAATGTTTTCCTATTTTAGTTTAAGTATTAAGTAGAGTGACATGTGGTTTCACCCCCTTGTTAAGTGACATACACTTTCATATACTATTTGAAATAATAAGTGAGCAATTTGAATTAAGTGTAGGTGTTACTGGCATTTTCAGAATTTTCTACATTTTGCTCTTTGCTCCTGCCATTAGACATTTAACTATTGAGAAACTAAAAATATAGGCATTTCTGAAGGAACCCTGTCTGGTTACTTCAGAATGCCAGTATAGAAATACCTTTTACCCATGACACACACACACAGCTCGGTTTTGAGGAGTCTTTAAGGATGGCTGTACCAAATCTAGGCTAGTGCATTAGAGATCATTTGTCCCTTTGTTTTCATTTTATAGGATGAGAAAACAGGCTCAGAGAGATTGTCTTGGACAAAAGCAAATAAATTGCAAGTTAAATGTGTATTTTAGTAAAGAGGGTATATGTAATGAAAAGATTTTCATTACATATTTTTTCTTCCATATTTATAAGGAAGATATTTTTTCATAGTTTATTTGAAATTCTCTGTTTTATTATGAGAAAATAAATTTAGAGACTTAATTTACTCTTAATTTTTGAAGGAAACTCAGTACCTATTACAATTCTAATTAATAACTTTGCTTTACTGTATCAACTGCTCTAAAGATATCCAAAAATTTTACTAAAAGTATTTATTTTTTACACTTTAAATAGTCCTACTGTGGAACGGCATCAGTGTCTGTTGGTGAAACAAATTTGGCCATTATTAAACATTCTGCCCATTATTAAAAGAAAATCCCATCAATTTTGTTAATAAGAAACAAATGAAATTCAAAACCTCTTAGTAGTCTTTGTACTACTTCATTTTGCTCTTGTTGATATGCTCCTTGACACTTTCATTTGGGATTCTCTCTCAGTATCTTAAACTCCTAGAGGTCAGGAGCTACCTTTTATTTCCCAATACTCCTCCTTAGAGCCTGGTGCAATGTTGCGAACAAAGTTGTTTTAATAAGTGATTGCTTGCTAAGTAATTAAGGGATTATGTTTGAGAGAGCTCATGCATGAGGTAGATTATTAACCAAATAGTAATTAAGCAGGTGAAGTCATACATGCCTTTAGTTGTAATTTTGTTTACTGATATTTCCAAGGAATACCTAAAATAAATCCTCAGATGTCTCTGCCTTGTGAGTTATAAGAAAATAACTACTACATACTTGTTTTTTGAGAGTAAACTGTCTGAAATTGAGTTCCGAGGTGACACTGGAACATGGATATGAAGGAATTACAAGCTTCAGATTTTCATGGCTACTAATACTCAGTAAAGCTTCAGTAAATCTTAGAGAAATTTATCAGAATTGAGAGATTTTATGAATTTTTATATTTTATTAAGTATTTTATGTAGTTCTTGTGAGATACTACTCAGAAACTGTTGTTAAGTGATAAAGCGAGAGTCTTCTGAAATGAAAGGGTGAGGCTATAGGGAATCATAGATTAGCTAATCCTATTATTGTGTAAGAGAGCCTGGAATAGGACACATGATCAAAATGGGCACACATGTATAAATTGTACTTTTTAAGGTATTATAAAGGTCTTTTAGGCAATTTATCACAAACAGTCCACTTGTAGACATGTCAAATAAGACATGACAACATTTGAATATGTCAACACTTAGAAGTTGGGAAATTTTACTTAAAATTTTGGATTTGTGCTTCTCTTGAAAAATTAGGTCTGGCAATTCTGGTCTAACATAGCTATAACTGGCTGAATCAGCTGGCCCCTTTTGATGGAGTAGGTAGTGTTATTTCATAGAATGATTATACATATTTTAGTCCCCCACAGTTGACACTAGGCTCCTTCACTCGTTTGTGATTTGTCCAGCACCTTTGTGCAACCTTAAACTGCTAGAACTAATTTAAGGAATTTATTGAACTACGTTCAAAGCTGAAACAAGAAGTATACATCTGCACTGTTCAATATGGTAACTATTAGACATACACAGCAATTTAAATTTGAATTCACTAAAATTAAATATAAAAATTCAGTTCCTCAATTGCATTGGCTGTACTTCTAGCTGCAATTCAAGCTGTCTTTCCACATATATGGAGAACGTTTTTATCATTGAAGAAAATTGTGTTGGACTATACTAATATGGAGTAAAATATTTACAAATGACAATGACAAAAGCAAAATCCAAGGATGATACACTTTGAATTGAATATGCTAAAGCACAAACAAGTAAACAACTAGCACCCATTGAATTGGAGCACAGAAAGTGGAAAGTATTTTAAAAGGTAATCTAAATCTCCTTAAATCTATTCAAGCACATTGGCCCAAATGGATTGTATTCTGAAGAAATGGAAGTATTTGTACATGGAATGGGAAAAACTGCTCAAGTTCACTAGCTATTAGGGAAATGCAAATCAAAACCAAAATGAGATACCATCTCACACTTATAATAATCGCTGTCTTCAACAGGACAAATAATAACTAAGTGCTGGAGAAGTTGTGGGGAAAAGGAACCCTTACACGCTGCTGGTGGAAATGAAAAGTGGTACAGTCTCTCTGGAAAACAGTATGGAATTTCCTCAAAAAACTAAGAATAGATTTGCCATGTGACCCAGTAATCTATTTTCTGGATATTTAACTTAAAAAAATTGAAAATATTTATCTGTAAAGATATATGCATCCCTATTTTTATAGCAGCATTGTTCACAGTGGTCAACACATGGAAACAATAGAAGTGTCCATCTATAGATGATTGGATAAAGAAGATGTGTACATGCATACAATAGAATATTACTCAGCCATAAGAAAAAATGAAATACTCATTTGCAACAGCATAGATAGATCTTGAGATTATCATGCAAAGCGAAATAAATCAAACAGGAAAAGTTGAGAACCCTGATTTCACTTATACATAGTATATAAATCTAAAAATAACAAACAAACTTGACAAACAATCAGAGACTCATAAACAAGGAGTGGATTTGTGGTTACCAGAGGGAAGGGGGTTGGGGAGGTAGATGGGAGTAAGGGGCATCGAATATATGTTGATGGAAGGAAATTTAACTTTGAGTGGTGAACACGCAATGCGATATACATATGATGTGTTAGTGAATTGTACACTTAAAACCTGTTTGATTTTATTAACCAATGTCACCCCAATAATTTTAATAAAAAATAATTTGAACAGATTTGATGACTCAAAACTAAAAGAGTTAAGGGGAATATTTTAAAGATAATGCTTAATGGAGTTTTTTTGGTGGGGGGACATGGACTTGTATTCCTTGAGAAATTATGAATTGCATACTCAAGATTCAAATTAACTTGACAGCCTGGAACTCTTGAGTTGAATTGAACAAGATGGTTAGCAGTGAGGTTCTCATATTCAGCCTAAAATAAAACCATCTATGCTGATACACTTCCTTGAAATGCCTTCTTCACTTGGTTTTAGGAAATAGCATTCTTCTTGTCTTCCTCCTACTTTGCAAACCACTCCTTGGTAATCTTTACTGATTCATCCTCATCTCCCCTATCTCTTAACAGTGGAGAGCTACAGTATTTGTACTCCTATTCCATCTCCACTTATTCTTTTAGTGAACAATCACTGACTGGTAGCATTGATTCTCTTATGTATGTGGACTTCTCCAATATTAAATCTCAACTCTAGACCCATCTCTAAACCCCATACTAATATAAATAGTAGCCTACTTGGATAGGCACTTTAGTCTTGAATTTTCAGTAGATGTCTCATACTTAAGGTGGCTGAATTCCTATTTTTTTCTTTCCAACTTGCACCATCTTAGTTTTCCCCAATTAATGGTACTTCCATGCTTGCTGTAGTTCAGGACAAAAACTAGAAGTCATTCTTGACTCTTCACTTTTTCCTCACACTCCCAATTTCTGATCAGTCAGAAATTTTGTCGGACTTTTTCCACAATTCCTAGGTTTTCTACATATTCAATCCTGCCACCTTTTTTCCAATCTACTATCATCTCTCACCTGGATATTTCAATAGACCCCCAACTCTCTTCCTGTTTTCATCTTTGCCACATTCTGTGTACTTCGAACTCTGGGTCAGATTAATCCATTTAAATATAATAACTCTGTCACTTCCCGGCTCAAAATCCTCCAGTCAATCCCCTCCTCACTTAAATATACTCCTGATATTTCTGTAAGTCACATCCATCTCATTAGATTTCTGATGTAATTTCCACCACCATGTTTACCCTCTCTATTTCTTTAACATTTCTGTCCTACTGTTGCCTCAGAGTATTGTATTCTGCCTAAAATGCATTTTTCCAAGATTTCTTTGTTGCTTACTCCATATTTTCCAAATTTGTATTTAGATATTAATTTTCTCAGTGAAATTGTCCTAATTCCTCTATTTAAAAATTTTCTATTTCTACTAATCCCAAACTTGCTTCCATACTTAATTTTACATGT
This sequence comes from Pteropus medius, assembly GCF_902729225.1. Classification (NCBI taxonomy): domain Eukaryota; kingdom Metazoa; phylum Chordata; class Mammalia; order Chiroptera; family Pteropodidae; genus Pteropus; species Pteropus medius. The sequence continues at coordinate 13,393,149 of NW_024354875.1, read as the reverse complement.
GTTACCTTCTAAACTACAGTATAACATGTGTTTTTATTTTATCCCTCTTTCTCCGTAATATATAAACTCTACAATGGCAAGGACTTCTGCCGTTTTTGTTCACTGTTTTATCTTACTCTTTGAATAGTGTTGGCATATTAGTGTTGGCACAGTAGGTGTGCAGAATTTTTTTCTGAATGAATGCACACATATGTGAACAAATTAAAGAACGACTAAATAAAGTGACTGAAAAAGAGGAAGGATTTATATATTCAAGTCAAATGTTCATCATTGCTGAGGCATCTACAAAATAAAACATCTCAGTTAATAGGAATGAGGTCCAAATTAAGAGGCATAACATCTCTGTTCTCTGCACCAGCACAATCTTTTTATTTTGTGTTTATGTCTTTGAAGAAGGCACTTGAAAACCTCAGTTTTAATAGAGAATATTAAAAAGTTTTTAAAAACAATTTAGATATTAAAGGTATAAAATAATAGGAAATTGGGAAAGTTAAACTAAATTAACATACTTGACGTTTTTGAGGGATTAAATGAAAAAATAAATTTATGAGTAGATTCAGAAAGAACCAGTAGTAATAAGGTAGATATTACTGATCTAGTTTTAGAATTTAAGATGCTATCATCAGTATTTTATACAATTACTATTTAAAGTGGTATGATCCATTAATGGTCAGTAGTTGCTTCCTTTCCCAGGGGGCACTCAAACAGAAGCCAGATGATTAGCTATGTAGAAAATTATAGAATGAGCTGTGCAGTGAATAGAAGGTGGGCTTGTAGATCCCATCTGAGTTCTATTATTCTATAATCCTTTTACTACTAAGCATAGATCTATGCACAAACATGGCTATCAGAGTAGCTATATGTGTAGGTATATGTATGATTAAGTTTATATGAAATGTATGTATGTATTTGATATATGTGTATACATACATAGCACATAAATATACCAGTTTTATTTTTATGGACATTAATTTGACCCTAGAGATCACTTCATTGCATATAAAACTCATCAACCTTTGCCTGAACACAGAGTTCAGACACTACATACAACCTGTTCCCTTCTAGTATTTTCTCTCCAGAACATAAAATTCCATGCACAAAGTCAAGGCCTATGGATGATAACAACTTTGAGTCTTTAAAAGATCAAAAGCTGGCCGTGCTGATAAACATTTCCATCAACCATTACTTACTATATAACCTAAGTTTTAAAGTTTCAAATATATTTTCATTTTCCATAGAAAACACAATTATAATTATAATTATAGTTGCCTTTTACAGGACACTATAAACTTTATATTCAGGCAATTTTCTGAAAATGACAAGCATCAATTAATATTAATGGTTGTGAAATTTATACATTGAAATGGGATTTTGTTTATTGAACTAGGTCAAATAGGAAAAAAAAAATCACTAGTCTGGCAAGATGAGTAAAGTTCATATTCTCTGTTGTCTCAAAGAGCAGGTAGTATATTTATTATTGTATCTGTGAAGGTTATGAGAACATTGGGAGAAATTTTTCAATTGTATTCCAGATAAAATTCTCTTGTATATGAACAACTTCCAAAAATTGATGGCATCATTGTCAAAGAATCATCTAGTCTATTAAATTTAAATATTTACATATATGGCAGTACTTACAATAGTCATCATTTTTTAATGACTCCATACCAGGGCTTCTTAAACTTTAAGGTACATAAGAATTACTGAGGAGCAAATTATAAATACAGATTCCCGGGCCTGACCTCCAGATATTCTGATTCTGTAGGTCAGGATAACACAGAGACGTTCTTATTTAACTAGCACTTACCTTTCCTTACCCTCTCTCTACCACATGGTATAGGTGGTCCATGGACCGCACTTTGCCTACACTGTGAACCTTTATGGAGATCCATATTTTTAAATCAATATCTTTTTGTATACATAGAGTATAAGTCCATTTGTATTTAGATCTAGACTTTTGTTTTATTTTTTTTTTCCTTTTCACAAATGTTTATTTTCTAACAAATCCTTTTATGTCTTCTAAAATGTATATGGAAGGAAATAGCAAAATTTTATTTCCTAACTGAGGCCTGCTCACTTACAGACACATATTTGGGGAGAGAGCACCCTCATGTGGTAATATGCTAAAAATATTCTGATATTTTATTTTGTCTTGGGCAATCACAAGAAAACAATTGCTGCTAACTGTACTCTACCATCAACCCACTGGATCATTTTGTTTCCAAAGAGTTTTTAGAGGACTTTTTTTTGAGGCCGAATGAGGAAGGTATTAGCTTGCAAAAATTGTTGCATTCTCATTGTGGATTTTCAGGTTTCAGCAACTGTGGCTCCCTTCATAGATTCAGGAAACATGAATCTGTCTCAATGCTTTTGTTGTCACTACAAACAACTATACAAAATTAAGCTGCTGGAGACACAGAGCTCATCATCACACAAACACAGCATTCTTTTTTTTATTTAGTGGTTTTCCTAGAACATGAGAATAATTTAACTCTGCTCCAAATTCATGAATGAAATATCAAAAATATTCTAAGGTTTAGGAAAACTTTTGAATGAACATTAAGTTGTTGAAAAACGACAACAAAAGTAACTTTTTATGCAAATGAAGTTGCTCTTAACCTTGATCATGCAATTTTTTGACTAGAAACTTTCTGTAAAGGACAGATATCCTTCTCACTTTACTATTGTGTGTGGAGAATGCCAGACTAGTAAAACAAAAGCAATAACTGTTATTTTTTAATAACATTAACCATGGTAAACAAACAAAAACAAAGATATTGGAGTTTAGTATGTCTTGATTAAAATGTATTAAAATGTAAGTGAATAATTTTGAATGTTTATAATGAAATTGATAAGCATGTAAAATAAAAAGCTTGGCATTCCAGTGCCATACTTGTTCATGACTGTTATATAAATAACATATACTTCCCTTCTCTGATTGTGCCCTATGTTCAGCCTGATTTAATAGTAATTTCTCAAAAATTACATCTTTTTTGTAAAAGTCTTATTTTCTGAGGGTTTTGAAAGTATTCAAATTTGTTTTTCTATTGAATATCTTTTCTATTTGACAATTATAACTCAACATATAGTTGAAGTTTTTTCTTTTTTCAGTTTTATAATATAGGTTGCTTTTTATTAATACTATTTTAATATAAGCAAAAAGTACGTGTTCATTATCAACACTTTAGTAAATATATACTAAAAGATAAGTATGTCACCAGGAATTTCCCCTTCCTACATTTACTTGACATAATTATTTTTGTCAACTTGGTGTGTTCGATCCAGTATTTTTATGTATATGACAGGTATCTTCACAATTTTATTGTATATAGAGGAAATGTATATACATATATGCATATATATTTATACCTGTGAACACATATAACATAATTTTGACCTTAGATCATGACAAATTTTTGTATAATCAATGTTCAATACTCTAATAGGTGAATATATATAATATATATTAATATTTAGTCATTCACTTATTTGTGTTTCTAATATCTTAGTATTATTTATAATGCTGCCATGAATACATCCCTGTTCCAAATTTTCTGTGTGTGCATATTCAATATTTTTAGGTTAAATTCCTGAATAATCTTAAGATTGCAAATACATGTTGGCAATTGCAATTTAGAAAAATTTTATCAATTTGCACTTTTACTAACAAGATGAGTAAAGTAGTAATTGTAGTAGTAATGGTCGTATTGGTAACAATAATAATACTAAAGAACAGCATGCGACCTATGACAATAGGTTACAGAGAAAATATGAAAAGAATATAGAGATAGTGTGATGAAATTAGGGAAGAAGAAGAATTTAGATAATTTAGGAAACTGATATCTATTTTAAATTACAAAGTCCAGAATCATAATAGCATTTGAAGAATATAATCAATGTAGAAAATAGAAAGAAAGCTATAAGAAGCAGGGAAATAAATTTAGGAGAAAAATAATGAGTTGGCAGAATTTTAAGCTTATTACAATAGCCAGGAGTAGAACCACTTCAATAATCCTATTCAGTGCTATAGATGACGAATCAAGAAAATCACAAGAAAACCTAAGAAAACCATACCAGTGAACGTAGTCACAGAGAAGATGCACTAAGGATTTAGAGGAAAAATTTATTAAAGATTGAATTAACAAGACAAATGATTGATTCCAAGTATTAAAAAAAAAAAATGATAACGACCAAGAACAAGAGCAACTACAGGATCAATAGGGAAGGAGACTGTAAACTGAGAATTCTTTAGCCATACGGCATGCAAGTAAGATAACAAAACAAGGGAAAGACATTTTCAAATATATAAGGCTCAGGAATTATACAATCCAAACTGCTTCTACAAAAGTTTACTTGAAGATAGACAAGTGAAGGGAGAATGGAAACAAAAACCTATGAATGAAGTCATTGTTGGGGGTATAGACAGTGCGATTATATTACTTTTAATATAAAATTATGTAAAAACAACAAAAATAAGCAATACCATATAAAAATTTTTAAGAATGACATGGGAGCAAAAGAAACATGAATTAAAACAACATAAATAAAATCAGGTATATCTATTATAACAAAAATGTAAAAATATTGAGCACATAAAAGAAAAAAATGCTTTGAATTAAATCATAACTATTGCCATCCATAAGATACATACTAAAATTCATCCTCAGTTTATAATTGAAACTTTATCAAGCATTTTAACTATAAGACAAGTTTGACCATCAACACTACTCAGTAAAGTAGCTACTACTGTTCCTATTTTTGCATATAAAGAGACTGACATTTAGAAATTTTTCATATTTGAATAAATTCAATTTTTTGACTAATGCTGGAACCCTAGCCTGATTGCTAAATTTTGGTGTTCTATCTCGTACATTATATCACAAAATTTTCATTTCCTGTTTCTAATATATGTCTCTACATTTAGAAAGTAAGTTTCTTTTCTTTCTTTTTTTTTTTGCCCTATTATAATTATCTGAGTGCTGGTTGTGGACCATCAAGAAAATATAGAGTAAATGGAAATAAAATGAATGAAATAAACCCAGATGTTAAACTGATTAATTCAATGCAATATGAACTGGATATTAAAATACCACTATTCTGCTGAGGTTGACAAGAGCTTGATGTTCTTTAAAATAGTTACTTGATTTTCTTATTCATAAAATGGGTTAAGATTATTAATCATACATAACATTGTAGGATACTTTAAAAAAGAATGAAGTAATGCTTTTAATCTGGCCATTAGCATCTACCCAGCTTAAAACCTTTCTAATAAGAATGAGAACGAATGCAGAACAAACAGTAATGTGACAGAGTCCAAGACTGTGGATGTCCAGGCAGCCAAGATCTTTTAATCTTTCCATTGCCAACACCTCATTTAATGCTTACTCCACATTTGCCGTTTAATAAACTGTTGTGGAATTAACTAATTAATCAGCTACTTAGTTATTCAATGGAAAGGAGGTTTTAAAAAACTTTCTATGTGAAAAGGTCTTTACTTAGAACATTCTAAAGAAAAGAGGATTTGTTGAGAAAAACTAAATCTACTCTAAAATTATGTTAATATTATAAAACATTTAACTTAGACATAAACATCCTTAAAAAATTGAAAACGGTAAACAGATATAACTGCAATGTGGGTCTAAATTTAGCTACCAAGTCCTTCTCACAACAAAGTGACAGAATTTGGCTAGCTGTTCACCATTTTCCTTCCATCTCACACACAAAGGTCAATATTCTGTATAGTTCATTCACAATAGACTGGCTATATCTGCATCTGAATTTATATATAAATTTCAGTTCTGAGTCATGTGCATGCAACTACTCAAAGAATAGCACTTAAACACCAGTTTAATCAGTAGTATTTCTATGGTTCTTGGTTGTTGCTTTCATATGTGGTTTTTATAAACCTTAAAAAAATGGAGACCAGTCACACAGCATTTGCAAAATATATTCTCGAGCATCCTGTGGATGCCGGGGTAGTTTGTAGGTAGTTTGCTGGACTTGGCTGAAGTGATTTGTTTAAAAAAAAAAAGAAAGAAAGAACCTACACAATTTAACACCATTTAAATGCACCTCCTCTAATTCTTAAAATTTTGCTACTAAGTTATTATTTTGAGTGTATTACCCAATATTCTCTATGTGACAGAATAATGAATCATCTTCTTTCCACCTGTTTCCCACTTCTCCCCAGCTGCAATTCCTGTGGTTAGACACTACCTACAGCATCCCAATGAAGGTTACACACATGTGTCCCTTTCTCCCAAACCCCTATATGCACATGGAAGTGCACATGCATATACACATTGTACGTTCATATTTATCTTTGTTCCAAGAGGTGGCATTACTATTCAGTATCTTTGAGATTATGTCATTCCTTTCTCTCTTCAAGAGCCTGAGATTCTGAGCTCTACCAGGTCTGTTTTTTAATGTTTTATGCCCCAGTGCCTAGAACAGTGTCTGGCAAATACTAGACATAGAGTAAATGTTTGCGGAATGAATAGTGTTGTGACTAAAAATTATCAAATTCTACAGAATTATAATTATTAATAATGATGACAATCAGACATGTTGAAATACTAGAGTAGATAATACCAAAGGTGAAATTTCTGACAGCTCTGTTAATGGGAAGGTGACAAGTTAATCTTAGCTAAAGTAATCAAAGGTGTGGCACAGAAGAGACAAAGATTAAAAACTGTGTCAGGTTAGTACAGGGCTCACACATGATTTTATGAATATTACTTTTAAAATTCTATGCATTTTTATGATTATAAATGTCCATGTTATAAAAATAAAATTTAAAACTTTTTAAAGAAAAAATCATTTATACTTAAATATTCTTTAAAACCATTCTTTCATTATTTATTATTTTTTAGGTTTGCAGTGAGTTTAAGGTGTACAATATGATAATTTAATATATGTATATATTATAAAATGATTACCACAATCAAGTTAATTAACACATCCATCTCCTCACAGTTACCTTTCTGTGTGTGTTGAACACTTAGATCTACTCTTGTAGCAAATTTCAAGTATATACTAGAGTGTATCATAAACTGTAATCGCCATGCTATATTTTAGATCCCCAGCATTTATCCATCTCATAACTGAAAGTTTATACCCTTTAACCAGCAATTCCCCATTTACCCCATCCTCCAGCACCTGGCAACTGCCATTTACTTTCTGATTTTAAAGTTTAACTTAGATGCCACGTGGAAGTAAGTTCACATAGTACATTCATGGTGCCACATAATGATGTTTTGCTCAGTCGATGAAGGACCATATATATGATGGTATTTCATATGATTATAAATGGAGCTGATTTTCCTGTAAGAAATGGAAGATATGTAGTTTAGGAGAAATTTTCTTTTTCTGATGGAAACAATATCTTTGGAGTTTGGCAATGGATTTTCTCTCACTTACAGCACCTTATTTTTGAGTGTACAAATTACATCCCAGACAGTCAGCCACTGACCTCTTTCAGTACAGAGGGGACTGTCCCCCCAGCACTACACATTCAGAGAGTGCTACAGCCCTCCCAGATCTAGCTTGATGGTCTTCAGGTATACACATTGATGTAAATTCTTTAATGAGGACCTAAGACCCTGTACAAGGACATGGGTTCATAGGAGTTACCTTAACAAGTATTACATGCTACTTCCACTTTAGTAAAAGCTTTCTGTGGTAGTGTGGAGCCAGCCTGTCCCTGTACTTTGGAAATATTTTCAGGTTGTAATGTAAAGCGTAGATAACTTTTATTTCTTCTATCAACTCAATGCCAGAGAGAGCTCTTTGTGCCAGATAGGGTCAAAGGAACCAAAAACAAATTTCCAAAGTCAAAATATTTAGTCCTCAATTCTTCACCCTCTCTATGTTAAACACTATTATTTTTTTAATGAATATCACAAAGTTCCTTAATCTGACAACTGTTCCAACATGCAATAGCCAAAACCGTATTGCCATGATAATCTCCTCTATTTATTTATCTCTCCATCTTGATTTTACTTATCCTCAGGCCACCTTTCACTCCCTTCTGGCAGTCACTATTAAGATGAGCTATACCTTTCCCAGCCAGTTTTCTCCTCAATATTTCCAGTTAATCCAGATCTCATACTTGCTCATGGAACAGCATTGGCAACTTTGATATTCTACTTCTGGCTCTGTCATCAGGGAGCAGAGGGAGACTTGAGGATGAGTATTTATAAAGTCTACTGTAGGCACAGTAATGTCGTAGGCCTTCATATTCATTCACCAGTCACTCACTCACTCACCTAGCAACTTACACTCACTCACCACTTATCCAGAGCAACTTCAGGTCCTGCATGCTCCATTCACAGTAAGTACCATATACAGTTGTACCATTATTTTATTCTTTATACTGTATTTTCCCTGTACTTTTCCTACATTTAAATATGTTTAGAAGCACAAATAGTTACCATTGTGTTACAGTTGCCTATAGTATATAGTACTGTAACATGCTGTACAGGTTTATAGACTAGGAACAATAGGTTATACTGTATCACCTAGGTGTGCAATAGGCTGTATTCTCAAGGTTTGTGTAAGTGAACTCTTTAATGTTTGAACAATGACAAAATCACCTAACGACACATCTCTAACAGCACATTGCTTTCATTAAGCGACACATGACTGTAGACTGTATTTATCTTTCTGTGTCTAGCTTATTTCACTTAGCATAATGATTATCTGTTATCACAAGTGACAGGATTTCCTTTTTTATTGTTATTTTATTTTTATTTTTTGTAATGGCTGAATAATATTACATTGTGTGTATGTTTGTGTAATACCACATTGTGTGTGTGTTTGCATGTCTGTGTGTGCATATCTCATGTTTTCTTTATTCATCTGTCAGTAAACACTTAGCTTGTTTCTGTATCTTGGCTATTGTAAATAATGCTGTAATGAACTTGGGAGTGCAAGATACTGATTTAATTTCCTTTGATATATACTCAGAAATAGAATTTCTGGATCATATGGTAGTTCTTCTTTTAATTTATTGAGGAACCTCTATAGTCTTTTTCATAATGGTTATACTGATTTACATTCTTACCAACAGTGCACAGGAGTTCTCTTTTTTCACATCCTTGTCAACATTTATCTTTTGACGTTTTGGTAATGGCCATCCTAACAAGTATGAGGCAATATCTCATTTTGGTTTTGATTTGCATTTCCCTGATGATTAGTGATGTTGACCATCTTTGACCATCTTTTCATACACCTGTTGGCCATTGACATTTTAGTCCAAAATGATAAATCATGGTATATAGTGACCTCCTTAATATCCTTGTCTACTAATTTAAAATATTTTTGTGTCACCTTGAAGTCTCTTTTTACTAACTAATGTTTCTGTTGATCATAGGTCACAATTTCCTGCTTATTTACATGTCTCATAATTTTTAAAATTATATTCTGAACAATGTGGATATTATGTTTTATTGAGCCTGGAATATATTCTCTTCCTTTAAAAGGTGTTGAATTTTCTTTTTAATAGTTGTATAAATTACTTCCTGACTCAATTGAGCCTTGCAAATTTGGTTTAAGACTGTGATAGAATTTATCTGTATAATTCTTGTCCTTAGTTCTATAACATGACCCTTAATCTAGATTGTGATCCTTACTTCTGACTTATTACTTTTCTGGATCTCAGTGGTGAATTTTCTTGGTGAGACCTCCCTACTCTGCCTGCTCCAGAGCTCCAATGTCTTCTAGCATTGCATATATTCCGATATCTCTTTTCAGCTTTCTGTATCCCAGTTAATATGACCAAATTCATCCTAGTTTACCCAGGACTGTCTCTGTTTTAAAACTAAAAGCCTATGTCCTAGGAACTCCCTGAGTTCCAGGAATACTGGAATGATTGGTTACTCTATTTCTCGGAACTGCTATCTGCTAGAACTCACAGAGATTGTATAGCACAGCCCTCAGCCAAGGACATGTGGGGACATCCCAATGAAGATTTCTGGGAGCTTCATCTGCAGATCTCCCCTTCTCTCGTATTCTACACTAAAATTTCTAGCCACCTCAAAACTCCCAAACTCAATAAATTATAGGTGCAAATTTTCCAAAACAAGGCAAAAGAGTTTAAGTACAAACTCAAGAATCACCATAAAGCTCAAATAAGAAAAAAAAAGAAAGAAAGAAACAAAAGAAATTTTTCCCTAGACGCATGATAGTAAAACTGCTAAAAGCCAAAAAATAAAATAAAATTTAAAGAAGCTAGAGGCAAGTTAGTTTTGCCAGATATTGAATTCTAGGTTGCATGTTTTTGCTATTGTTGGTGTTTTCCTTTCAACCCTTTACATATTGAACTCCACTCTCTTGCTGGCATGATTTGTGAAGAGAAATCAGATGGAATTCTTACCATTTTTCCTTTATTAGTCAGGTGATTTTTTCCCCTCTCTGACTTCGTCGAAGATATTTTCTTTGTCTTTGGTTTGATATGCTTAGGTGTTGATATTTTTGTATTTAACCTGCTTGATGTTCTCTGACCTTCCTAGGTTTGTTTATAGTCTGTCACTAATTTTGCAAAATTTATAGCTATTATTACTTTAAATATTTCTTCTATTCCTTTCTCTTTTTATTCTTTTTTCTGGTGTTCACATTATGCATAAGTTACACTTTTGGGTTATCCCAAAATTACTGGATATTTTATTCCATTAATTTTTTTCTCTCCACATTGTAGTTTGGGAAATTTCCATTCACATATCTGCAAGCTTGCCGATTCTTTCTTTGGCTGTGTCCAGTTTACTGCTGCGTTCATCAAAGCCATGCTTTATTTTTGTTAGTTTTCTTTTTTTAAATTTCTAGTATTTCCTTTTGATTCTTTCTTGGAGTTTTTATCTCTTTGCTTACGTTGTCTATATGTTTTTCCATGTGTTCCCTTTTTCTTTTTGAACCCTTAGCATATTCACAACAGATATTTAAAATTCTCAAGGCGATATTTCCAAAATCCCTGCCATATATCGGTCTTATTTTGTTGCTTGATTTGTCCTTTCAGACTGTTTTTTATATTGACTTTTAGCATGCATTATAATTTTTGGTTGAAAGCTAGACATGATGTGCTGGGTAATAAGAATAGTGGTAAATAGGCTTTTGCTTTTATGTTTGTCTAGGTGAGAAGACAGCTAGAGATACAGTTGGATATTTTCCTTCCGGCGGGTTGGTTAGTAATTTCCAGGAAACAGAATTTTCTGGGAATATCTGAAAATGATTACTTCCCTCTCCCTTAACTTCCTGCTGGAATCATCAAAGATTTCCTCACATCTTTATCATGACAACTTGGTGGTGCTTCTGGAGGTAAATCTCAAAAAAATACCCCATTCCCTTAAAAAACTTGTCCCTTATGAGTCTACACTCCATAAGCAGCAGTTGGGTAGTTACAGTTTATTTTTCCTACTCGGGCCCTGGCCCTAGATACTTCTGCTCCTGTTAAGCTATGATTCTTTGTATTCACTTCCCCCTCCAGTTTTCAGGGCATTCATTTACCCTATGACCACTGTTATCTGATGGATTTAAGAAATCCTTGATTTTCACTTTGTTCAGCTTTTACTTGTTCTGAAGATGGGAGTGATATCTAAGATCTTTACATGTCGGAGACTAGACATAATTTATTGAAATTTAGGCTTAATTTTAGGATTGATTTTAGGATAGGTCTTAGGATGGGTCTTTATCAAATTTGCCATTCTTCTTAGTATACGGTCTTACTTCAAGGACACAGCTTTTGTGGAATTTCAACCGAAAGTCTGGAGTGTTACCCAAAGACTCTTTACTCTGGCTGAAATTGAATCCCAGTGTCTCTGAAATCTCTGCTCAGCTCTTCAGCCTTCCATCTTCTTTAATCTATATTCTAGGTTTCCCAGAGTCTTGCCTTGAATGCATACTTCAGGAGTTGGCCAAGTACTGGAGTGGAATTGTTACACAGATAGCCTTTTGGCTCTCTTGAACCTTGATCTTTGTTCCCACACCTAGTAAGGCTGCCACTCTCTATTTGGCCTTTATTTTCTTGCCGAGTAGTTTCTAAAGGACCATTAGGGAGAAAACCAAGATGGCTGTGATGAGGCTTACTTCATGTAACTGCTTTTTTTCTTACAAACAGTAAAACAACATGCTGGTTGCTTTTTCATGCATGAAATCAGTTGTTTTACATTGTTTATAAAACTTTTGTTATTTAATAGCGATGGTAAGCAAGGGTTAGGAAGTCTAATATGAGGTACTCTGTATTTGCCGACTAGTCTTATACTTGGGTCATAGTTTGCCTAAATATAGAATCTAGGACAGACAGTTTATTCCTTTGGCACTTTGAAGATATTACTTCTGGTAGACTAGGATTATGAAGGCTGGATTCATCATAATTATATAATTTATGAAACTGATGAACTAAGAATTATGATTTAATTTGTGTTTTCCAATTTTTTTTTCACCAAACAATGGATGTCCAAATACTTGATATAAATGAGCAATTGGATATGTTATTTAAAAAGATATTAAAACCATCTCCACTGATATAATGTACCATGACTCAAAATATTTAATATTTTCTTCTCTTTGAAAATTTTTCTTTCAACTTCCTATAAGAAATTTCTATTAATAAGATTTTATTTTCCCAATTTGGACTTTCCAAAATTCAAAATTATTACAAAGGTATTCATCTTAGCATTAGTAGTTATTTATTGAAAGCTTACTCTGTAGAAGGTACCAATCCAAATGGTAATGTAATTAAATTATAGAAATTCAATTATACCTGTGTTATGGTCTGAATTTTGTGCCCTTAAAATTCATATGTTGAAGTCCTAACCCCTAAGACCTTCAGAAGGAACCGACTTTGCCTTAATCTCAGACTTCTAACCTCCTAAACTGTGAGAAAATAAATTTCTGTTATTTAAGCCACCTAGACTGTGGTATGTTGTTATCGTAGCCTTAGCAAACTGTGACTACCTTTTTAATGAAAGCTAAAAGGAAAAGAATTACAAGAGATAAAATTTTATGTATTTGGAATATACCAAAATTATATTTTGTGTATTAACTGTATAGGGATTTATACACAAAAATATGTTTATTGTGATTTATAGGAGTTTATCTTTTTCAAAAATTTTAGCTATATATGGTTGGTCTGCAATCTGATATAGGGCTATAGCTACCAAATAAGACACGATTCTACTTTATTTCATTTTATCATCATAATATGCCCATAAAGTATATATTGGAATTATTCCCATTTTACAAATGAGAAAACAGATTCAGAGAAGTTGATTCATTGTTCTTGGTAACAGAATAGGTAATTACAGAAGCTCATGTTTCAACCCAAATATCATTCCCTAATACAAGGCTAAAGCTCTTAACTACTGTACCCTACTAAATTTTGACTACATCTTGTTGCTTTCACAGCCAACTTCTTTAGAAATTACATCTTCTTTTCCTCTTCACTCCACCATTTTATTTATAATTTAGAATTTGAAACCTATTTTAAATACTTTTTTTTTGATAATCAGCATATTTTTTTAGATAATTTAAAATATTTCTATTTAGATTTCATCACATTTTGTCTTTGCTATTTGCATTGCCAGTTACAACTTTTTAAAATTCTTCATGTTGTTTCTGTTATTTCGTTCTTTTGCTTATTCTTTAATAGTATTCATCATTTTCATCACTGCTATCTCCTTTTAAATAACTCATACATTACCTTTGCAAACACCTCAGGGCTTTTCTCAGTCTCTTCTATTCTTCCTCTAAGCTCATTCCCTTACAGGGAATGACTTCAGTTATTCTGACTTCAGTATGTATTCTACCTTTTACCTTCAAATATTATACCCTCCCAGAACTCTCCACCCATCTCTATTCTTAATTTCCTATTGACTCTGAAACAAATTATCTTGGATTTCTCTTTCCTATATCAAATTCAAGATAGTTTTTAAACTAATTTCTGTCACAAACACAATCTTTTTTTAGGTATTTTTGGTTTAATTGTCATCAATGATATTTCTTGGCCACATTCCTTATACAGGTAGTCGGTTATAAAATAATGGTGGAGCATTTATTGTATATTAAGTTCTTTTCTGGGCCTTGAAAATATATCGGCAAATAAGAGACTGGAACTTCCTGAAGGAGGATAAAATAGAAAACTTACTTCCCACTCTGAGCTGATGAATTACCAAAAAAAATAAAGTCCCACTTGGCAAAAGCCTTATCAAATGGATTTCAGCTTCTCCACTTGTCACCCCAGATAGGCATTTTGCAGAGCACAACATTTATAATCTCAGATGTCATTCTTATAGACTAGTGAACTTTATCTGTCTTGCCATCCAATCAGTTTCCTAATCTTTGTTCTTACCTTTCCAGTTTAATTTCCCTTTTGCAACCTGCAGTAACATTCTGCCTTTATTCTCCCTGGTTCATCTTATCTAATTCTGAGAGACTATTCTGAGAAACAGTGCTTCTCTAAACATGTTCTATTTTTTATCGAACCAAACTTAAGTATGTCTGTCTTGTCTGTTTGATCCCATCTTAACTATTGAAACTCATTTCTCCTGAGTCCTTAATTCTGAACTGCTTTGAGAATTATCTTCATTCCTCACTAGAGATAGTCTATAACCCCAGTGTATGTTTTATGCTTTTTCTCCATGAAGATGTGTTGCCCCACTTTTTTCTGGAATGTTTCCACTTGCCTTGCCATCCACCCCTGTCAATTCAAATCTACATTTCCTTCAAATATAGGACTCATTCTTTGCAAATAAAGGCAACCCTCTTCCCTCTTCTGGAATTTTTTTTTTCACTTATTTAATAATACATCTTTATCAGATGGAGTATTTACCTAGAATTGTTTTAGGTGTATAAATCTTATTTTCTAGATTTTTCAAGTTATAGGTTGTATCTTATTCTCATTGTGGCCCTGCTACTTCAGAGCTCAGCAGTATGCAGGACCCTTAGCATGCACTAAATAAATTTCTCTGTTTCTTTAACTTTTCAAATCATAAAATATATACTATGCAGTTTCCTCATCTAATGATAAAGAAAGTAGTCTTAAAATCTCTAAAATTTAAGCCCTTTCAGTAAAAATCTTAGTGAAAATAATGGCTATTAGGCCTTAATGGATGCCTAATTCTCTTAATATTAAAGTTTGACTTAAAGGAGGGTCTGAAACATCTTTAAACAGTAGGGTGTTACTGTCTTTTACCCTAAAATAAGGATAAAGGCTGGCATTGGGGGGAGAAGTTAAAAAGGTAGGGTCGTATCGGACCTTTAGAACATCATGCTTGCCCTCTTTATTTCTGTTATTCCTGCATTTCTGTTCTGAGGCTCTCTTTTAAAGCCTCCTCCATGCCCACCAAAACCACCTTCCTCCACCTAACTTATCGGCGTAACTACATATCCCCATATAGGAATGGGAATCAAGGCCAATAAAATACCCATCATGTTGCAAGTATGGGTTAAAGCTCACTTTTGACTAAGTAGAATCAGAGTAGGTGATCCTGATTTATATCTTGTCCCTGTCACTACTGTATTTGGACCCTCCTAATATACATCTTTGTAGGCCCTATGAAAATGAGGGAGGAAACATGACCACATAAACATTACATATTCCATTCTTCAATTTTCTGGAACTCTGTTACCTTTTTCTATCTTCAGTATGCAAATGCACAGACTCTTCTTACTATAAAATAAGCTGTAAACTTCTAAATCTACAGTGTAAAGCATAGCACAGTCTGATTCACGAATACTTGGAGAAAATATTTAACAAGAAACCAACTTAAATGTTTTGCATTGGAAATTTACAAAGCTTAATAAATAATCACAAAGTTTCTTCTATCTAAAAATTGCCATATAGGTAAAATGACAAGGATGGTAGAGATGATGATAATAATCATTAATTAATCAAGCTGATTTTTTAATTTAACTTAATCATAGCTCTGTGGCTCATTTCAGAGATAAAATCATCAAACTTCTTATTCTGTAGTCTTGCGTTATCTTGCTAAAAAGTAAAGATGCATGATCTGAAATTAGTAACTATTAGTTTCGTAGGGCTGCTATAACAAAGTTCCACAAACTAGGTGATTTTAAAATGCTGATCAAGCTCTGGAGTTAGAGGTAAATGAAATAGCAGTTTAAAGGACAGTGTGACACTGGAGAAATAGACAACATGCACCATATTAGAACTTTCTTTACTTTTATTCAAATATAGATAATAGGAAAATAAGACATTCAAAGTTTTAGACAGTTTCTCACTTAATGTGCCTTATTTTTTGTTTGTTTGCTTATTGGTAGGTGAAGCAATACTGCTTACTTTAACATGAAAGTGAATTACGCTTTGAAATATTTTAAAATAAACAATCTAGAATCTATGTTTATATATTATTCTTATTAAAGAAAGTGTCTTTCACAAATATTGCTTCTTGATAGCCTATTAGTAATAATAAGTAAGATGAACACTAAGTCTTAATGTAAGTATTTATAGTATGTAATATAAACTATTTTATATGTATCAATCTGATTTTCCATGTAACTATAAACTTCTTGAAGAAAGATGCCTTGTCGTTTACATCTTTGCAAATCTCTCTGTGATATCAGCAGTGTTGAAAGTAAAATATATACTTAGGAAAACAATAATTTGCCTTCAGTTAATTTTAATTCCCACTAAAACCTCATTTAACTTATTTGTTTCAAAATAAAACTAAACACATTATTTAAATATTTATTCACAGTTAAAACAACATGAGAAATGCGCCAACAACCCAGTGTGTTTTCGGTCCTATATTATTATTTCTCTTCTTCAGATGAGAATAGAATGGAGAACGAATAATTATGTTCATTTTTACTGCTTAACTGATTTATCATTCTCTTTCTGAGTTGACTGTTTTTTCACTTTTAGGCTTTGAGATAAAGAAAATACCTTTGTCTAACCCTTTCTGAGAGGACAGTCTACCAGTATTTAATTTGAACAGCCAGAGAAAGCATTAACATACCATAAAACAATTTATGAGATTGGTTTAGTCTTGGATTTGTTTATTAAATGTAGTTAAAATTTATCAACAAGAGCATTATGTGCAAGTGTTTATTATCTTAAGAATTCTAATTAACTTTGGTAATTGCTGAGAATCTGCAAGTGACTATTTCTATTTTTCATTATTATAGTTTTCAACAACCATATAGAAATTAATAAAATAAGCAGGCCGAACTAAGTTTTATTCTTACAGGAGAATATTAAGATCACCAACAAATATTCCATATGTAAATATTTGAAAAGAATCCAAAGTATCAGTAAAGCTATATGATGACAATATGGGAGTTCTTTAAAATATTACATACACACACACACACACATACACATACATACCTATACATGTATGTGTATGTGTGTGTGTGTGTGTTAGAACTTTTCTTATTATTAATAATTACTGAGATGTGTGACTCCAAGAGTAGCATTTCCCCTGATAATAGGTCTCTTCTCTGGTGCTTAATTTATATCAGTCTCACAATAATGGGCATGGATTATGAAGATGCACACACTGGACTGAGCTACATAAATTACTCAGATTAATTTTGACTTCAGTTAGTCTCACACAAGAATGTGTTGCTTATTCACCAAAGCCAAGTTCATGTCACAAAGCCAAGATTATAATTAGTTTCTAATAATAGTTGGACTGACAGATTTTCAAAACAGATATTTTCTAGAGATGATATACATGTACTCTTTATCAGAATTAATGGCATAAGGTATAAAACTAAAAAAAAGCAAAAACAACAACAACAACAACAATAAAACAAAAGCAACAAAAGCAGCAAGAGATTATATATGTGACTCAACCAAAAGCAAAACGTATTTGGTTGCCTTAGGATTGCCCTAAAACCATGAGTTATAGCAAATTATTAATTTAAAATAAAAACTGTACTAAACATTTTACATATTATGTGATTTTTTTAGATACTGGATAACATCAGTTTGTTAAACAAAATAAAACAGTGTATATTGGGGAGCTACTGCCCCACCTTATTCTTCAATGTCGAGAGGTAGTTTAAATTGACCAACCTTATAATCAGATATTGGTTCAAATTTCAAATCTGTCATTATTTAGTCAACTTCATTAACATTTCTGAGACCCAATTTCTGTATCTGAAGATTGGTTTTAATGAATTTTACCTAATAAAGTTGTTGCCATGATTAAATGGGATGTACTGTGGAGAGAACTGGGACAAGGAGTGTCTAATAAGTCATCATAGTACTGGTTGGCTGTGATTATTTTTCTCTTTATTGGAATTTATTGGCTTGTCACTTTTTTTATTTTTTTGAAGTTCACAGATAATAAGCTATATTTTTTAACATGCAAAGAAGGAGAGAAAACAAAATTCTGGGCGTATGAAAAATAGGGAGATGAGATGAAAACTGCTACATAAATCTGGGATGTTCAAAAGAAATGACCAAATGGTAAATATCCTGGTCTCTAGGTAGAAACACATTAGACTGTGCCCTGAAAATATAAAATTCTATAGTCCTTGGCATGTACAATTTATAGGTTTTAATTACCAAAAATTTACTATATCTATTTGGTCTATGCATCATCCAAGATAAGGTAATATAAAAAATGATCTCATGATGGTGATATCTTTGGGCCATTTAACATAACTAAAACAAATATGAAGACATTACCCTACACTTTTAGCATTCCAAGAGGAAAGCAGCACACGTAAATTAGATTTTTCTGGTAAGAAAAAGAGCAGATTTTTCATACTAATATAACATGTAGGAGATTATAAAATTGATATGTTTAAGATAATTAAGGTGTAAGAAAAGTCTACAAATCATGATAAAATAATATAAAAACGATTTACTTGAAAATTATCTAGAATCTGGAAATGAAAATAAGGAAAAGAAATAGCAGGTAGTTATGAAAATAATTCTGAATTCCAGAAATGAAATGTATAGACATTAAAATTAAGAAGAGAGATTAAAATTCATGGAATGTATAGCACAAAGGTCCATCATAGATCTGATAGAGTTCCAAAAAGAAAGAATAAAGAGGATAGGAAAGAGACCATACTCAAGAAATTAAAAGTGAGAAATACTAACATTTTGGAAAGACATAATTCAGTAACACAAAGAATATAATGCAAGAAGCAACTGGTAAACACATTCGTTTTTTAAAAACACTGATTTAATAAACATTCGAATGAGAATTGTACTTTGTAATATAAATAATGACCCCTTTGGAGAGTGTAAAATGGGTCACAGTATATTGAATAACAGATGTAGGAGAGGCAAATAACAGGTTTACAAATATTATAAACATTGTTCATTAGGAGTTAGGGATTTTGATTAACTTTAGGTCAAATATTCATGTTAAAATTTAAGATTAAGTACTATGAGAACACATAAAATGAAGAACTTACAAACTACTGGGGAGAGAGTGAACAATATTTGATTAACAAATGAAGCTGGGAAATAGAAGATTGAACAAGGAAAAGCAAAGCAAGCAGTAAACAGAAAAATGAGCTGCAAACACATTCATAATTAAGGAATCACAATAAATGTAAAGGCCTTAAATTTGTTTTGTTTTAAATTAACAGAATTTAAATTAAATTAAACAGAATTTTAAATTAAAAATTAAAGTGAGTATTTAGAAAAAAAATCGGGTAGCTAGAAAGCAAAGTATATTTTAAAGTAAAATCAGTATTAGGACTACACTACAAAATAAAAAAGAGGGAGTGTTCACCAGGCTGAGATAATGATTTGTATTTACCTGCACTTAAAAACATAGCTTTAAAATACATGAAGAAAAGCTGACATATGTGAAACAAAACAAAAAAGTTTAAAAAGTCCACAAAGCAAAGCTCAACCAATATCAATTTTTTATTACTATGAAGATGTCACTCTCTAACCATAATTCAATAAAATTAGAAATAAAAAATAAAAATTAAAAGACATTTTGGAAAATTTTAAAACCTACTTCTCAATGACTTATTAATTGAATATTTTATATTTGATATATAATATATATTAGGATTGATATCAGAGACTATTTAGAACTTAATGGTACTAAATAGTATCAAAATTTTAGGTTTACTAAAGCAGTATCTCAGAGGTTAGAATGGGGTTGAAACACGTGTTGTTGGGGAAAAAAAATTGAAAATATATATTTAAGTTTAGAATCCTATCTAAGAAAAAAAACAAAAAAAACAAAAAAAACAAAACAAATAAAACCATTGCATACCACTTACTCTCCAGCAAAAGGAATGAGTACTCTTTGGAGAAGTGGATGAATCTTGGGTTGGGGCAGGTTAAAAATTAGAATTTAGTTTTAGAAATCTAAGTTTAGAATTCTAATAAGAATTTAAATTTAGAATTTAAAATATACAATATGATCCTGTAGCATTTTACAGTGCAAGAAAGTAAGAAAGTGTTTGAAAACCAAAATAGTGGATGTATGTCAAAGGGACACAGGAGCCAGCTGAAAGAAATCCCATGACCAAAGCTGGAACAATTTGAACAAATTTCAGCAAACATAATAATTACTGTTAAATTATAACTCAAAAATAACAAATATCCATGTGTTCAAACAGATGATGTACATAAATATTTGAATAAATAAATTAATGGAGGATAATGGACAAATCTCCCATACGGAAAAATGACGAGTACCTATGTAGATACTTCTCCTTAAGGTAGAAGACCCTAACTATGGTATTCACACAGTGACTTCCATCCAAAGAATATAGAATGGAAATTAGAGGGGGTGGGGTGAGGGAAACTTAACAGTAGAGAAACTTGACAAACTCTGCTTCAATCAGGTGATCAAAATTATCATCATTGATAATAAGTCATGTTCATGCTGTGTAAACTTGATATTATGTGATGAGAATGTCACCTTAACAATGAGACAAATGTAAAACAAGCCCAAATTGAGGAAAATTCTATAAAATATCTATCTGGTATTCCTTAAGACTTTCAACATCATCAAAGCTAAGGAGAGTCTGAGTCTCTATTACAGTATAGAGGAGCCTAAGATGCGATGACTAAATGTATTATAGTAACCTGAATGGGGTTCTGGAGCAGAAAAAGACATTTGGTAAAAACTAAGGATATCTAAATAAAGTATGGACTTTAATCAATATTAATATATTAAAATTGTTTCTAAAATTAATGAATCAAAAAATACCATAATAATATATTAACAATAGAGGAAACTGGGTTTTGTATTCCCTGTACTATACCTGCAACTTTTCTAGAATTCTAAAACTGAATTCTATTTTTTTTAAAAAAAGTTTATTAAACAAACACAACAGGTACTGCATATCCAAAGAAAAAATCAGGAGGGAAATTATAAAATAATAGGAACATGCATATATAATATTTATGAAATTAAAAAAAACTAAATGTATATGGAATACTGAAATTTGGCTGTTTGAAAACAATAAAATAGACTTCTGCTACAATGGATCCTGGAAAAAAAGAGTAAGCATAAATAAATATAGAAGGAATTAAAAAGGAGACATAATTATAAGTATGGCAGTTTTTTTTGCAATCAAAACAGAATACCTTACATAATATTACTATATTTAAAATATATAAAAATTTAGAGCAAATATATTTGAAAATATTTTAAATATTTGATAATTCAGACCAAATAAACAATTTCCATGATTGTAAAAAATGAAGAAACTGAGAATATGAATATATATTTATCAATTAAATACAATCATTAGATTGTAATCACTGACCCACTCTCTCTGACACACAAAATCCCTGACCCAGGTAATTTTATAGCTAAGTGTCAGTAAGTCTTTAAGAAACAAATAATTTCTTTCTTTGTCAATTTTTATGAGAATAGAAAGAAAAGGAAATCACAATAATTATAAGATATTGTTGTCTTAATATCAGTATGACAAAGAAAGACATAGACCAATCTGATTTATGAATATAGAAACAAAATATTAAACAAAACACTAGAAAACCAATCCAATAATACATATAATGATACACTCTGACAAAGTGAAATTTTTCTCAGGGAAACAGTATTGTTTCAGTAGCAGAAATTTCTCTGAAAGTAATTCACAAAACTTAAAGGAGAAAAAAATATAAATTTCTATAAATAGATGAAAAACACTTGATGCAATTCAGTATCTACACATGATTAAAAAAGAAACAATATTTCAAGAATAAGTGGAAAAATTGTTTCCCTAATAAAGTCGTATACCAAAAATCTACAACTCATTTCCTTTTTGGTGACTAAAAAGAAGAAGCAGTCATTATGTAATGAGGAATAAGAGAAGAATGCTTAAAATCATAGTCGTTATAGTTATTTTATTTGAGGTTTTATAAATAGCTGTGAGTAAGAAAAAAATAACTGAAGGTATAAGACTGAAAATGGAATGAACTGTATTGTCATTACCTTGAGATGATATGAATTTCTAAATAGGAAATCCAAGTGATTCTATAGAAAAAAAGGAGGAAATTATTACTTGCAAAACTACTGTAACATACGTAAAAATAGCATTCTTATATACTAGAAAAATATTAGAAACTGAATCTTCTCATAAAACATCATTTATATATTTAGCCAAAATTTTAAGAAACTGAATAATAAACCTAACAAAAAGTTCAAGATATTTATAAGGCAAATTCTAATGCTTATTTAAAAATATGGAAAAAAATAAATAGAGATATTACCAATTATTGTTAGAAAGATTTAATACCATAATAATAGCACCAACTATAAGGCTATGGAATGATGATAAAATCCTAATAGACCTATACATAGAATTTGACAACTAATTTTAAAATTGAGATGAACATAAATAGGGCATGAAAAGCCAAGAAACACTCATATATAGTGTATCATTGGGTCTTGCTTGTTATTGTTGCTGACATCTGTCTTTTAAGTGTTCTGTACATTAACATTTAAAGCAATGTTAGACATTGTTAGATTCAGGCCTACTATTTTATCATTTATTTTCTGTTTATCCCTACTATTTTATTTTATTTTTTTCTATTCCTCCTTTTCTGCCTTCTTTTTAGATTTTTTAAGTTTCATTTTAATCTATTTAATGGGCTTTTATCTATACCAATTTGCATATGTTCAATGATTGCTTTGTGGGTTACTTGTAAAGAGGGAGGGGTCTAAGATTTTACCCTACTGGAAAGCTAACAAATTAGCTTGCTGCAGTATCATGGATGCTGGCAGAAGACATGAGACTCCTTGGTCAGAGATAAGGGACTCTTTATTACTTATAGGAATAGTAGTAGCCAATGTATCAGCAATATCTGTCATGGTTTCCTGAGACTCATTTCTCAAAGAGCAACATGGCGAGAATCATTTGACATCTGCAAACACAGTGAATGGCATAGTAGAAAATGAACTAACCTTAGAGAACTGATTATTTTATAATAGAAAGTAAATCTATCTGCTCATTTCTTTTCTGGATGTACTATCTTTATTAGACTGTAGTTAGTATGCCAGAAGGAGATACTATCTCTATATTCCAAGCCCACTTACTGTATACATATACTTAAAAAGATAGTCTGGAGCAAAAGTAGATGGCATCTCTGCTCAAAGATGTGCAGAAATGAGAGACGCAGAAAGAACTGTTTTTCAACACTATCCACTCTTCCTATCTACATACACGTGAGAACATTTTTCCTTTGAATATACTACTATATTGTCTTCTCTGATTAATCTGACAGAGACTGGGACAAAATTTACTCAATTATCTCATGCAGTATTTAATTACATTTGCTATCAAGTAGCAGGACGAATCCCATCGCAATATTAACCTTGACTTTGCCTATAAACTGGATAAACCTCTTATACCATCTGAGTCTACTCTAGAAAGCCAGATGACTTCCTTCTTAAGTTTTTGTAATGATTTTTCCACTTAGCTGGAGGCATTAATCTAGCAGGATGTATTATTGATTGTATAGATTCCATTTTGACCCACAAGGTGGAGATCTAAGGCTATTCTAGCTTACATAACAACCCTGACCAATAAGTTGAGTGACCTGAAAGAATTTTGTGTCCAAGGTAGTATCCTTGATCACTAAATCTAAAGTCAGGGAAAAATTCTGTCACTATTTCTACTTCAATTACTCCCATAAAAGGGATAACTTCCCTCAGAATGTATATAAGTAATGTTATTCATTCCTCTGGGAAGCTCTCCCAGAAAGATAGTCTTATTTTGGAGACATCTCTGCAGTCATTTGAGGGCTACAAGATAAACAGGGGTATTTTCTTAAAAACTTGAAAATCTTTTATGACCACCCTAAGATGCAAGTAACTGTGATTTCAGGAGGGAGGTAAATTAATGCCTGGTTTCCACAGAAGCAATACAGTCCCAGGAATGTACATGGTGCCTCAGCAAATAAAGTGTTGTTGATAATTGTTTGGAACTATACACTGTGAAAACTATAAAAGTTAGGAATACAGACTGATAATATGGTTTCCCAGCTAGTTGTTATGTAGGCTTTATGGATTCCCATTTCGTTTCCAGTGATTGACTCAGTTGGATTTTTATTATTGTTGTTATTTTCTGGAAGGATTGATAATCTAATTTATGCTATTTGTCTATACAACTAGTCAGATGACATTCACTTACCCTGTGGAATGACTGACTGATGGCTATAGAAATGTGGTGGGGAATACATACAGGGATGTTTACAGTGAATGTGCATGTCAGGGGCGTAGTCGGGGGGAGCTATATGAGCTTAGACAATTTCCTGCTGTTTCTGATAGACTTCTAAGAGAATGACGATCACATCATGGTCAGAACCATCTAGTGGAGGATAGTAGCCCAAGTGGCTACAGTTTGCTATAGTTTGGAGGACTTTCTCCATCATGTCGAAAGCTCCACAGTTTGTCCATTGAAGTAAAAATCATTAATGTCTCTTTGTCCACTATACCTCCCGAATCCTGAAGGGGTTCCCTCTCCATGTGCCAGGGTGGTGGTTCTTACACTGCCACAAAGTCTGAGTATCTCACGCCAGTAGCTATAACTTTATCTTTTGTTCAGTCATCTACTCACCTTCAGAACTTTAATCCACAAAATATTTGGTGCAAGAGGAATAGGGGCATTTTAATAAAACTTACAGAGGTACATTTTCTTTTACTTTGTTCCATATAGGCTGCTGATCGGGGACATGGTGAGCAGTGTACTGATTTAGGACCATTTCAGTCCAACAAGAGAATCCAAGTGGCTAAGCCAGAATTAAGTTAAAATATTCTAGACCCACTTTTGGCTGTGTTACCACCAATAGATAATATCAAGTAGTCTGAGCTGGGGTTTCCAGTAGAAGAAAGAAGAAGGATCATGCCCAGGAAAGGTCAACTTGGAATTCCAAGTTTTTTCAAAATAGTTTGAAAGAACCCCCTATTCCTTTTGTCCTGATTTTTTTTTTTTTTTTT